>NW_011948415.1:4721869-4775065 GCF_000503995.2 Ceratosolen solmsi marchali
GTGGTGGTGGGGTGGGTGGAAGGAGGGGGTGGGGAGAGAATGTATAGGTAGAGGTGGCGATGCGGCGGCGGTGGTGTAGAGGTAGAGATCGGTGATGAGCGATGGGTGGGGGAGGGGGGTGGGTGGGTGAGACGATGTAACGTTGCGTTCGCTGACGAGAACGAGAATGAAGAAAATACATCGAGCTCGGAATTTGAATGATAATGACTGACGTGTGGTGCTCGGGTCGCCATTGCAGATGCTAAACGACTGATCGGTCGTCGCTTCGAGGACACGACCGTCCAGGGCGACATGAAGCATTGGCCGTTCACGGTGATTAGCGACGGCAGCAAGCCAAAGATCCAAGTCCAGTATAAAGGAGAAACGAAGACCTTCTTCCCCGAAGAAGTGAGCTCGATGGTTTTGGTAAAGATGAAGGAGACGGCCGAGGCCTACCTTGGCCAGACCGTCACCAATGCCGTGATCACCGTACCCGCTTACTTCAACGACTCGCAGCGTCAGGCAACCAAGGACGCCGGTACCATCTCGGGTTTAAATGTGCTGCGAATCATCAACGAACCCACCGCCGCAGCCATCGCCTACGGTCTCGACAAGAAGGCCGTGGGTGAGCGCAACGTCCTTATCTTCGATCTGGGCGGTGGTACCTTCGACGTCTCCATCCTCACCATCGAGGACGGTATCTTCGAAGTGAAGTCGACGGCCGGTGACACGCATCTTGGTGGCGAGGACTTTGACAATCGCATGGTCAACCACTTCGTTCAGGAATTCAAGCGCAAATACAAAAAGGACCTGCTGTCGAATAAGCGCGCCCTGCGTCGTTTGCGCACGAGCTGCGAGCGTGCCAAGCGCACCCTCTCCTCCTCGACCCAGGCGAGCATCGAGATCGATTCCCTTTACGAAGGAATCGACTTCTATACGTCCATTACCAGGGCCCGCTTCGAGGAGCTGTGCGCCGACCTCTTCAGAGGCACTCTCGAGCCTGTGGAGAAGTCACTTCGCGACGCCAAAATGGACAAGGCGCACATTCACGACATCGTCCTTGTTGGCGGATCGACACGTATTCCCAAAATCCAAAAGCTCCTCCAGGACTTCTTCAATGGCAAGGAACTCAACAAGTCCATTAACCCTGACGAGGCTGTAGCTTACGGAGCTGCTGTCCAAGCTGCCATTTTACACGGTGACAAGTCCGAGGAGGTCCAGGATCTTTTGCTCCTTGACGTTACACCCCTCTCTCTTGGTATCGAAACTGCTGGAGGTGTCATGACAGCTCTTATCAAGAGAAACACCACCATTCCCACCAAACAAACTCAGACGTTTACAACTTATGCCGACAATCAACCTGGTGTGCTCATTCAGGTATGATATTTTATTGTTGTCGTTGTCGTTGTCGTTGATATTATTATTATGATTCTCTTCTTCATCACCGATATCATTATTAAATCTCGGCCGCTACAGGTCATAGAGAAAAAAAAAAAAAAAAGAAAGGGGGTGTAATTTTAATTGCTTGTTTCTTGCGATTGTTTTTACCAGGTATACGAGGGTGAGCGTGCTATGACTAAAGACAACAACCTTCTTGGAAAATTCGAGCTGAGCGGTATCCCACCAGCGCCACGTGGTGTCCCTCAAATCGAAGTGACATTCGACATCGATGCCAACGGTATTCTCAACGTCTCGGCTGTAGATAAATCCACCGGCAAGGAGAACAAGATCACCATTACGAACGACAAGGGACGTCTCAGCAAAGAGGACATCGAGCGAATGGTCAACGAAGCGGAAAAGTACAGGAACGAAGATGAGAAGCAAAAGGAAACCATCTCCTCGAAGAATGGCCTCGAGTCCTACTGCTTCAACATGAAGACCGCTGTCGAGGACGAGAAGATCAAGGACAAAATAAGCAGCTCTGACAAACAGACGGTCCTCGATAAATGCAACGAGATAATCAAGTGGCTCGACGCCAATCAGCTGGCTGATAAAGAAGAGTACGAGCACAAACAGAAGGAACTCGAGGGTATTTGCAATCCCATCATCACCAAGTTGTACCAAGGCTCGGGAGGTGCCCCACCAGGCGGTATGCCCGGTTTCTTCAATCCAGGTGGCGCTCCAGGAGCCGCTCCAGGCGCCGGAGCAGCTCCCGGAGGTGGCAGTGGCCCAACCATCGAAGAAGTTGATTAAACAGCCGCGCTCTCTAAGATGGATAAACGAAAAATACAAGTCGGCAGAAGAAAAAAAAAATAGCACTGAATATCTTCGTACTATCGAGCAAAAAAAAAAAAAAGAGGAGATGGAAAATAATAATAGTACCTTTTATGTGTATCATCGAGCATTTTCTTATTTCTTCTAGCCAAGTTTTTTATATAATAATTCTTATTCAAGACATACGTCCAGTGTTTTCAGTAATTATACCATAAATATTGTTTTTGTATTTTTATTTTTCATTTTCTCTCTTTACTATTTAATTAAACTTAATAATACGAGATTTCACGAAAAAGTTTGTCTAATTTTTATTTTTTTTTTTACTTACCTTTGATTACAATGTGGAATTAAATGTGATAATTTATACCTGAACGATTGACGCGTAATTTAGATTTGACAATTTTTTCTTCTTCTAAAATGTTTTTATTTTATTATGTTTAAAACTACTACTCTTATCGTACGAACAATTCATTTCATTGTAAACAATAATATTTAATGCAGAACGAACACAGGTTATAAAAAAAATCTAATTAGAAATAAAACTTGAATGCTTTAATACAATGGAAATTTTGACTTATTGTTTTTTTATTATTTATTTATTTGATTTGTATATAAAGATATTATTACAGATTAAAATTAACATTTGCTTAAAAAATACCAATAAAATCTACTGCTGTTGCAAATTTCATTAATTGTTTATGTAAAAGTGGTAAAATAATTTACAATAAGCAATGAAAAAAGTATGTATTTAAATTTAATCGAAGTTACAAACGTTTTACCAAAAATTTTTATTTTTATAACTACATAAATCGATCGCAGTAATTATTTTTTTATACTCTATTAAAAATTACGTAAGTTGATAGAGAAATATTACGTGGCTATTTTAGAGGAAAATTCTTTTTCTTGTTTTTTTTTTTTCTTTCAATTTGATAACGTCGAGTGGTATAATAAAATGATATCTAAATTGAATTTTAAACGCTGCGTTTTTCTTTATTGCGTGGATAAAATGTCGAATTTCATGGATGATACTTTCGAGTTACTTGGAAGGTAAGTAATTTTAATTGTCAATTGTAACATACTTTCACATTACTTTAGAATTCGAGAGTTGGAAATAATTGTCTTAAAATTTAGAAAATTTTATCAACGTCATCATTGACTTTATTATTTAATTACTACGAGTAAATAAATATTATGTTTCTATGAAAATTTAATTTCTATACATCAAAATGATGCGACATTTTACATTTCAAACATCCCCAGGTCAACGATCTTGTTAGTTTCGAATTGATTTCTAACCATTTCACGGTCCTGAGTTTTATCCTCAACTTGACTACCTCTAGTATTTATTATCGCGATGTTTTACTAAATTTAATAAGTACTAATAACACCTAGTAAATAATATGTCGCGTGTGGGGATGTTTGAAAGGTGTGTCGCCTACCAGGAAATGCATTCGATGCGATTAACGCTTGTTTTGTGTTGTTGCGCATCAATTTTCTAATAATCATTGTAGGCAGCACGGGATATTTTGAAATTCGAATTGGCAATGATTACAACAAGGTACGAATATCTCGAATTAATTATAATTTTAATACGACCTCGATTCGTCGTCTCGTGGATTATGTAGACCGAGATGAGAAAGCGTAATAAATGGTTATATGTTTACTAGTCTTAATAAAGATCTAAATAGTCTAAATAGGATTCGTAATATGTCTTATATTGTTATTTTTATACGATATAACATTGCATGTTAATTAACAAACTCGGTCGAACAATTGGTTTAAAAAATGTATGATTTCAGAGAAATCATTGTGCTTTCAAGGATAATAAAGCCTCAAACATTAAAGTAAATAAATGATTTGAATAGTCGATGAAAATGAACCCTGTCACGGTAAAGAACAAATATGTCAGTTATTAGTTCTGAATTTACAATAAATAGATTAAAAATGTTTTACCGATCGTTGATTTAACATTCTGATTTTATTGTTGATATTTTAGGTTAAAAGCCTCTCTCTCTCTCTCTCTCTCTCTTTATCCTCGGTGGGGGGTTGCGTGCGCCAGGCCTATCGAGATTTCTGGCACACGTAGAATGTACAATGTCATAATAATAATGCATTTATTTTTAAATTCGTAACCCACCTTTTATTTTCAAAGTTGCAACAAAAATTTCGTTCACAATACAATATCATCGGGGATACATAAAGTCTCACGCACATACGAAGAGCATTATTTTTATGCTATTGAGCACGTTTGTTTGTGATTGTTTTTAAAAACTATATTGAATAAGTCCAATTTTTTTTTTTTTTTTTTTTTTTTTTTTTTTTTTTTTTTTTTTTTTAGAAATAGTTAATAGAATCTAAAGTATCATCTAATCAAATTAAGATGTTCGTGCCATATTAGTCGCAAACAGTACAGTTGTTTTTCCTTTTTTCTTCTTCTTTTTGCCGTTGTTGACGTTATCGGTTGGTCTGTCGCCATGACTCAGCAAATCAGACTTTTCCAAGGCTTGTGCCAATGCATCTCCTAAATTTCGATTATAAGCTGGAGGTACGTATTCGTCTAATTCAAGATCAGCTGCGAATGATGAGTCGGTTGGGGTCACCGAAGTCTCGTAACTTTCTTTTTTCGAGCTATGTAGCGTTGACCAAGCGGCGGCTTTCTTCGATCCATTCGTTCGCAACATCTGGGCAAACGATGGGCCCTGATCGGCCATAGTCGACGAGTTATTGGCTTCATCGCCCAATTTTGTTAATACGTCATCGATGGAACAGGTAGATGGGCTACTTGCTGCACTCGATGCAGCAACTGACTCCAAAGACGATGGTATATTAATTCTAAAAATTAAGTAATCTTAAGCATAGTTATTGTACTTATAAAACGAGCTCTATATTATGTTAGCCGTAAACATTGTCGCTTTTACGCTCGATAAATAAATTTTTCCGTTTCGTTAAACGGCGTTGCGATGTTAATGTTAAGAATTCAAATACGTACGCGTCTGTTTCGGGTTGAAACTGGGGGAAATGTTTGTGTGATTCAATATGAACCTTTGGCTTTGGATACTTTCCCATACGCTTATTTTCTTCCTCGGTAATTTTTTTCTCGCGCTTCTGTTCCTCTCTCTCCCGACGCTTTCTCTCATGCTGGCGCGAAGAAATTTGATCTAAAGCAGCATCGTAATAGCAATTATGAAATAATCGGTTGCAACATTTTATTACATAATAATAGGCTCAGTTTAAGCGAGCATTAGAGTAGTTGAGACCTTCAAAGTATGTTAAAACTTCTTTCGATATAATCGGAGGCTGCAGATCTATTTCGACCATTTCAAATTGGCTTGTTACTGGTAGGTGACAAAGATATCGCATACGTTTTCTCAAATCATGCGTAAGGCTGCCAACTTCTTTCTCTATTATTGTACCAGATATCACTTGGGGACTTTTTTCCAAACTACCATACTGCATTTCTAACATCTTGATATTCATTGCGTGAAGATACACGTTTTGTCCACCAACGGCTGCAAGCGAAACGTAAATTTCAAGCTCAGAAGTGTTTATTTGGCATTTTGCAAATTTCAAGTAAATTTCCCTTAACCTTGGTAGAAAAAGTAAAATTTTTGCGACTTTCTTTTTGACTCGTCATTGTCGCAGTTCAAATTGTCCATTAATTGAAGAATTCTCGCACCTTCCGTGTAATTATTTGGAATTTTTATGGAGTCGAATGTTTTTTTCTCTCTACATTTTATGTTTTCGTTGGCTGAAGTGGGCTCGTTGTTTGTTTTGCTATCGATTGGACTAATATTCTGAAATTACAAAGTAGCTTAGAATTACAATAGGAAGGCTTTATAGCTACTAATTGAAATTCCAATCGTTCACCCAAATACCTGTAAAAGAAGTTGCTCCCTGATTGATAATTCATTACAAGCCTGCTCGATGAAACAATTTTCCAGCGAATAAGAATCTTCTAATAATTGAATATTCAGTTGACTCCGCTCTGATTCAATAATGTCCATTATCTGTTGTCAAACAGTGTTTGGTAAGTTTCTATGGCTATCGAATTATTGTACGAAATTTTTATTTGCAAATATTGTATAGGGAATTGGGAAAGTACTTACATCGGCATCTTCAGCTAGAAGTAATTTTGAATAAACGTGTTGGTTAATGTTTTCGGATACGGATAAAAATGTCGTCGGCGAGCGCTCAGAATTATCAACTGGCACTGCGAGTAATGTTCCTTTCTCTCGACGCATTAGACGAAGAGAAATTTGATCCCCGATGTTTAAAACATTTTTGGTTATTTCCACAACGCTAAACAAAAAAACAATATCATCGCATCATCTGTTCAAAGCTTTAATGGTAATCGAATTATGTTACCTCTTTAAATCAGATTTATTGACAAATTCGTAACAGATAGGACATTTGCGCCCAGAGTTATTTGATAATGCTAAGTAGTGAAGTATACAGGGCCAACAATACACATGGCCACAACGTGTCATTTTCCCAGCCAGAGGAAAATCCAAGCAAATGGGACACAGTAGATTCTCAGAGTTATGAACTCGCTAAAGAAACAAAAACAGGACAAAAATAATGCGTAAGACAATTGCGTAAAATTCATTAAAAGGAGAAAAAGCTTTACAATCTGTTCTATTAATTTCCAGTCGATCAGAATATCGGGATCGTTCAAATAAAGGGAATAATCTCCTTTGGCAGTAACAACAAATTGGCAGCTAAAATGGAAAAAAGATGCAGTATTAATTATTCGATCGACAATGTCAGAAGCGCAAGCACAATCAGTATTTAATTATAACTCTCGTTGCTTACTTTGCTTGTAAAAATTGTTCTTTATTATATTTGTGTCGCTGAACGGCTGGAAGCCAGCGATTATAATTGTAGTTGTTGTAACTGCTTATCCTCCCGTGATTCCACTCACTTTGCATATATCGTGGCGTATAACTAAAATTCAGCAGATGATTCAAATTCTGCTTTTTACTTCCTTGGGCCATTACCGAGCCAAGCTCAGCCGATTCATTTTCAGCTACCTAGGGGCAACGGAAGGGCATATCAAATTCAAATAAACATTTCTCATCTATCCAGGACAAACGAATCGACAGTTTCGTACCTTGGAATCCTCCTTTGAACCGCCATGATAATGTCCTTTAAGTTTTGGTCTCTTATCAAAGTTTTTTGCTTTCTGTGCATTCGACTTCCTTGGCTGATCATTTTTTGGAAAACTGTTTGCACCAGGCGATTCACGTCTACGTGACGATTTGGGACAAAGTTTGGAGCTAACGACATCTGAAAAATGAATGGATAAAGCCATTTGTCCCACATTATTTTAAATATCCAATTCTGTTACGCTCGCCTCCTGCATGTGCTCGGTTCAAAACTAAAAATTAACGCTAAAGTCTCCCAACACAATCATACACATTAGCATACCTAAACCTAAATTGCACGCACATTTATTCTTTATATCTCTCGACACTTTGGTAAAATAGTCCTACATATCATCTCCTCACTTTCACAACTACAGACGCTGTTTTAATTATAAATAGCATCAATCATCAGCTGCTCCAAATTAGAATATGGAATTTTTCATTTGAATTTAAACAATCGCTATCATTGTCTCACCAAATTATCACTGTCAACGTCATTTTTCATATACACGAGCCAAAGAAAATTAAATTTGCTCGACTGTCGGCCAACGAGCCGATAATTCCTTTATATAATAGCGAATTATAATATATTGATAAGGCGCGTGAATCCCAGTGTGAAAAACAAATGATGAAAACGACAAAGAAGTTCGTTGGTCCGTACGTGGCACGCGATTCGAGGGAGGAGAAGGGGAGGAAAGGCTTTTTTTTTTGTTTTTTTTGTTTTTTTGGTTTTTAAACTAACAGACGGAGCGATCGAATGAAAAAAAGTGCCCGATAATTAGATAAGCTGGCTGTCGTCGTGATCACTACTGATCACTACTAATCACTACACTACGTGACTCTCGTTATCCGTAACTGACGTGTCGCGAACGTGAAAATTAAAGGAGCCGCTCTCACCTTGATTCTTCTTCGTATCAACAACAGTTCCCTTGGCGTTGGGCTGCTGATACTTTGCCTTCTTGTCCATTATCAATAAGAAGCGACGAACCACCGCGGCCGTCCCAGCCGTCCCCGACCTTACAAACAACAGCGCCGACGATCGCGAAGACAGAGTTGAGGTGGTCCCCTCCGTATGGAGAAACGTAAACTTCCTGCAGACCCTTCATTTTTTTTCAATAAGCCATGTTCATCGACGGTGGCAAAAGTTTTCGACTTCGAAAGACCCAGGAGATGCCTCGTACGTTCGCAAGCACGGCTTACGCGCGGTCGCGAGGACGACGGACGTGCGGAGGAACGTCCACTGATGCTGCTGTCGCGTGACGAGGGTGGTTGGTTAGGTTGAGTGCGGGAGGATGAGGAGGAGCGAGGAAGGAGGACGACAGGTCGGCCTCCCAGGAGAAAAATCCGCGACTGGGAAGCACTCGGGGCAGGTTGGCTCCGTGGGAGGGAAGGCTCGGACTCCGCGATGAGAGCCTCCCGGTCGTCGATTCCACGACGAAATAATGGAAACACGAAGCGCGCGGACAGCACCACGCAAGACGATCGCGATCCCGTCGCTGTGATGGCGACGATATTAGTGCCCACGACCCGACAGTCCTTTACGTCGGTCAATTATGACGTGACGTGTTATGACAGTCGGTTTTCTAACGTTCGGGCAGGACCGTCGGCGTACTGGTCGTGTGACGGTAAGGCGAGTCGTTCTGTCTCGCTTAATGGGCGGCCGTCCTGTCCTCGTGGTCGTTGGGGCTCGTTGTACTTGCGGCTTTGTCCCTTATCGCGATGGGAGCTTCCGTCGGCCGCGCGGGTTCGTTGGTAGCCTGGGGGATTATTGGTCGGGGTTATGAGTCGCGCGGCTCCCTTAGAGTTTGGCTGCGGCCGCAGTGGTGCTCAGTCAGCTTGCGTAATTCTCTAGGTTTGGCGTGCTTGGATACAAAAATAAGAGCGCCAAACGTCACATCCGCAATGGCGGAAACGAAGCTCATTCGAATCGAATGGATCGTCGGATACTAATTGTTTTACGCAACATGAAATTACGAGCGATCGTAATGCACGAGCGTGTACAGACTGTGACGTACAATTTTATTAATCGTCGATCGTAGCGTGGGTGAGGTAATTTTCGACATTCGACACGCACATTTGCGCTTAATTCGCCTCTCAACGATTAGCGAGATATAACGCATATTATTATCATTATTGTTACTGCTGCTGTTATTGTTCTACATAATCTTATGATCATTGGCAAGTTCAATCGAGTGTGCAAAAGGGCATAAATCGATTGTCATACATAAAGAATATGTTGTTTTTTGTTTCTTGTTGTTGTTGTTTGTTGTACTGTTGTACTGTTTGTTGTTTCTTGTAAGAATACATAAGAATAATAAATATTTGCATATTTGCATATTTGCATATGCAGCAAATATTAGCAAAACAGATGATAAATGTCTATCGTAATCATAATAAATTCTTCTTTTTTTTTTTTTTTTTTTTTTTTTTTTTAAAAAAAATTTTTTTCTAATAAAAATTATTTTTATGAATTAAACTATTCGTCATGAGATTTTTGTTATCTTAAATGAATATCGTCAATTAATAATGTAACTTGACATAGTATTTTGAGAAAAAGTTTCATTTACTAATTTTAAAACCAAAAAGTTTAGTCTGATTTAGTTGAAATATGAGATTGATAATTTTATCGCAAAACACTCCAAGACAAATGCTACAATTTCCAAATGATTTCACTTATCTAAAACAACATACAATATATATGTGTAAGTTATGAGTTAAGAGAAATATCGTTAATGTTTAAAGAAAATAAAGTAATTTACGATGGAATATCAAAAAGCAAAATATTTCATTCTAAAAGAATAAGATTTGGCGAAAATATTCGCAAATAATAATCAACTTACAACCTCATGAACATTAAAAAGATTTTTTTATCAACATAACTATTGTCGACAATTTAAATATGTTTTTCGTTTGTTTTTTTTTTATAATAGTTTTTCTGTCCGTCTAAGTAAGATTCTCATTATAACGCGCTGTAACTACATTTATAAAATAATAGATGTTTTTATGTTGAATTAAATTGATTATTTTAAAGTAATTATTTCTCATACGTAAAGAATTATCATTTCAGAATCGTTAAAGATAAACTTGGGATCTAATTCTTCGGGAGAACGTGAAAATATAATGATTGTATTATAATCATAATTAATAACAATATTGTATAATCCGAAAGATAATTTATTTGCTGTATGAAATCATTTGTATTTAATTGTAAACTGAAGAATTAACTGAACGACAATCGCGTGTCAGTCCTTTAATTAAATAACTACGGTTTATAAAGAAAAGGTGTATTTTTAAAAATTATTTTATTTTTTTTTCTTCTTTAATGATTTTATAAGCTCAATTTGAAAAATGCAGATCTAAAATAAAGTGTTTATATTTTTTAAAAATTTTTATTCAAATCAAATGAGTTATTTTAAGTTTTCACGCAAAATACCGTCATAATGTACACATTAGATCTTGACGATTTAAAATTATTTGCAGAATATTGTTTTTTCGTTCGACAGGAAGAATTTTTTATGCACTTGACTCAAAATTCTGTTATTCAATCGATGTATTGGTATTTTGGACGTGCTCTATCTTTATTCATTTTATAGATATTCATTAACTTGTACTTACTGCAGTAACAATAGACACTTATAGATATTTTCAACTATAATCATGCCATGGTATCAATTTTTTTCCTTTTTCCCTTTATGTTCATTAATTTTATTATGTCACTATAGCACTATAGGAGCTTGAAAATTTGACAATCTATTACGTATAGTTAGAATCATTTATAAAATCTAGTTCAAACAGTTGGAAAAATATTGTTGTTTCCATTACATTTGACACGCATCATAATTTCTGTATTTTCCTTCTTTTCCTAAGAATTGGATTTTTTTTTCATCTTATTCGGCACACGTGAGTTTATTGTAATTAGTTCACTGTATAAAACTTACTTTATATTTATTGCATTTAATGCAGTTTTATCGATGAATTATGTAAAATGAATTTAGGCAAAACGGATCATTGATCTATTAAGATTACTCCGCTATAAAGTTGCAATCAATGGATAATGTAACTAGAGCATAAAATTCAATCGTAGACGTAAAGCAAATTCATAGATATTAATGATGCACCTAATAATATACAATTAATAAAAAGGATATATTATTTTATAAATAAAATGAAAGTCAGAGAACGAATCAAACATTCTGCACGTTTTTTATTCATTAGTTTTCATGTTTCATGGGACTTTAATTTTTTACATCAATTTCACCTTAACAATTACATTTCATTCTCATAAAAGTAAAAGAACTTTGTCGATTGCTCGACGAGCTCGCAAATCCTGCAAAATCATTAATAATAGTGAAAATCGAATTATAATTGCCGAAATCGAATAAATCATATTAGATAGAATCGCAACATCTTATTGAAGAATAATTAGACTTTATAATATATATTTTTATTTATATAAAGTAAAAAAGTTTATATTTATCGAAAGTATATGTATTCATAAATGGCTTCTTAAAAGTAAGTAAGAGATAATATAAGAATTCAAAAGTTTATTAATAAAGGTAACTATTAAATCTATTAAATAATATGCTTATATGCAAATAATTAATGAATTTGTAAAAACATAATAAAATTTAAAATACCAAATTCCTTTTTTTCACCCTGGATTTTGCCAAATATTTTCTGGAAAACAAACACCTTTTTAACACTTTTTCCAAAGCACTACAATAATTACATTATATACACATGCAGTATTTCATATTTAATATAACGATATATGTTTTTATATAAGTTTTTATAATTTACGATTATTAGAAAATGTATGGATTAAATTTACTTGAGATACTTAGTTTAAACTAATCATTAATTATTAGAGTAAAGATGGATGTTGTTCTTTTTTTTTTTCTTTTTTTTTTTTTTTTTTTTTTTTTTTTCGTTCGTTCGTAGGAGCTATGATATTATCATTAATCATGTAATTATTTTTATGTGTAGAGTTACCACGACATTCTTTTGTTATAACTTTTAGCAAACTATTTATTAACGATAATAAACGGATAATGTATATGCATATGAATTATTCACTGTAACATTTTTATTGCCTTCCGTGTGAAATTATATAATGAAAATGTATTTGTAGTTATTATTTCCCATGCATGCAAAGTACGTGAATTTTGCTAAGAATTTGTATAAGTTACAGTTGCACGATTGATATTATGATACAATTGTATAATAAATTATAGACTATTTTTATAAGATTATGTTGTATGAATTGTGGTTTTTATTTTGTTTCAGATAATTCGTGTTGAAATGTTATTTTAGAAAAAAAAGTCTTGTCTGAGCGGCTTACACTACCGACTAAACTTTAACTAATTGTAAATTTTTATTATTTATTCGTCAAAGCATTGGAGGTGCATTTTATAACATATAAAAAGAAAGATTGATAACTAGAACATTTATTCACGTTTGATGAAGCATTCTTTCTATTTAGAAACAATGTCTCCCTCGTTTTCTTTCAACCCACTGGAATTGTCGCAATGTTTACACGTATTCAGTTTGGAAAATTATCAAAGATGAAAATTTCTAAAGCAAACATCTTAAGTTCGGCTCGAAACAAATGTTGTAAATGTGTTTTTGTCCGATGTTCGTGGAAATTATAATATATTACCTAATGTAGTAATTATATTTATAAAAGATCGGTCTTATATTTTCTTACCTCTTGATTATTTAAAGAAAATAAAAATTTGATTACGCTTTTTTTTTAATATAATTGATCGATACTTTTAATTGTATATATTGCTCTCATGAATCTCATGAATGCAAATTTTTTCTGAATTGTGCTATCGAAGCGCTAAAGAACAATCCATTAAATTGCAATAAATTTATCATTAGGGTGCAATTTCTCTGTGTGAGAAGTTCTTTTGGTCGAAGAAGAAGAAATTCTTTTGGTAACTATACCAACGCGATTCGTTAGATTCTAAAGAAATTAATACGACGGTTAAGTACAATTAAAATTTAAATTCATTAAATAAGGCTTTCAAGAGGCATTTATTGAACTTCAATATTGTAAATATTGAAACAATGTTATATGGAATAATTTCAAATCAGTTTAACGAATAAATTATTTATTATTAATCCGAATGTAAATTTATAATTGAACTTAGAATTAAATTAGTCAAGCGATAACCATTATACTCATAATTGTGTTTCATATTGTTTAGAATATCATTCATTGGGCTCGAAGGACCAAAATGTTTCGAATTAGACTAAGATCACCGGTTGTAATGGTGGGAGAAAAAGTCCGGGCAAGTGGAAGGGGTAATGCATCAATTTAATATTTAACACATCTGTTTATTGCTTTTTACTTTTTACTTACACTATAATGATTCTAATAGATGAATGCATATAAGAAATGTAATACTAAAAAGTATAAAAATTAAAAATTTTAAATATTTTCAGGTGATAGTGAATGCGATAAGTTGGTCATTGAAGTATCGACGACCGCTTAAATCAACCATCACGAATCACGATGATCAAATAATGCATTTATATGATATAATGCAGGCCGTTATGACGTCATATCCATTGTCCCTCGTCGAACTCACAAACGGCAAAAGTAGAAATCGACGATTAAACAAGCGAAGTGATAAATAAATGGAAAAAAAAACTAGCAAAGATGGTGTAAGGAGCGGCAATCTCACGACAAAAATTGAAAAAACATTGGTGAGAAACGTTGAAAGCAACCGCTGCTTAAAGAAATAATGTTCACTTTGTTAAACGTCGTTACGCGTAGTTCAACTTCTTCCTCTTTTTCGTCTTCGTCTTCTTCTTCTTCTTCTTCTTCTTCTTCTTCTTCTTCTTCTTCTTCTTCTTCTTCTTCTTCTTCTTCTTCTTCTTCTTCTTCTTCTAGGGGAGGAAAAAAGGAGCCGCCTATCGTTACCTCCCGTCGAGGCGTCGCGACGTCAAGAAATAGGCAGGATCTACGTTATTTCAAGCTGATCGACATTGCCAACTCCCACGCAGCAAACTTCTACATTCTGAATAAAACATTTCGATGATATTGACCATCCCATTAAAAAGTTATACTGGACTGGATTTCAACGAGTATTCAATTGAAAAATGCAATAGCAATTAGCAGTTCTATAATATTTTATGATGAAATAGAGTATTTTATTATTTATTGTTATAAATAAATGATATCTTTTATTAGACGTGCTAAGTTACAAATATTTCAAGCAGCAGTGTTTTTAAATTTACTAATGAAACGATGATTTCGTTATATGTAAATATAGCATTTTAAACTGTAGCATATATTGATTAAAATTTCAATAATTTATGATCGTTATTTAATGTAAAGACGTGGCTTGCATAATACATTGCCTAAAGTAATAGCTATTTATTAAAGTAAAAGGGAGAGAGGGAGGGAGGGAGGGGGGGGGAGATAGGTTTTGCTCATAGATACTACGATGCTATCATTAAAGTTTACAATTATTTTTATAAGTACAATGACTTTCTTTTTTCTTTTTTTCTTTTTTTCTTAACATTTGTCAAACTGTTATTAATGATAATTAACTTCCATAAGCATATTCATTTTCAATACAATGTTTATATAGTATCTCCTGTAAAATTATCCTTAGAGAACTTTGAGTTGTTATTGCTTTTATAATCAAGAAACTATTCATTTGGTTATGTGTATAAGTAAGACATAAATGTATAATTTGTTTTTATACTTATAAATAGGACATAATATTTTCATTTGTATTGTCAATAAATTGAACGATGTTAAATTTGTAACAAAAAAAATACTTTAATTGTTGAATAAAATGAACAAATTATGTATTAAATTTACTTTAAAAGCATTCATTGAACTAATTTTTCATTTTTTTTTTTTAAGTAAATAAATACTTATGGGGTTCATAAACTTTGTAAAATGAAAAAAGGGGAAAAGTTTTGGAGAATTACATAATTTTTTTAGTAAGTGAAATATCATCTGAGATTGTGAATTTATAAAATTTAAGGACTAAAGGGCTCTTATATATATATTTATATTGAATTTTCATGATCTGACGCACACAGAAACACGTAACGTAAATATTTCAATTCTTGTTAGTCAAAATCATTCGTGAATCCAGGATACATTTAGTTTACAAATTCGCCAATAAATGATTTATTAGACGAATAATAACGGAAAATTAGGTTTTTATATAAAAGAATTAAAATTACGCATATAAATGCAGCATTTGTATTTGAATTTCGGCTTGTTAATTTAAATTAATACCTTAAGAAATCCTGATAAAATATGGGTGATCTAATATAAATGTAGATTTAGTGTTTTGTGAAAAACTAAGTACATTTTCATAAATCATTTAAATTTTCAATACAGTTTATTATATGATTTAGCAACTATCAAAATGTAAGCTACATTTTATTTTATTACTTCTATTAGTCAAACTATATATATGAATAATCTATATTAATCCCGTATATGTATAATAGATAATATGATATATAATTGATATCTATTCCATTTGAGATAGCGAACATACAACTCAATTATGAAAGATTGTCTCATAAATGATATAATTAATTAAATCTTTATGAGTTGGACGTATTATGTGAAAATGAGAATCCGACATTATGAATGATAAATTTGATAAATATATTATTCGTATATTAAAGATTTAGATCCATAGTTGTAGTTCATGCGATAGCTGATAATATTATACGGGAAGTATATAACAAATACGATAAAATCATGTAAAAAATACATTGAAATTGATGCACTTGGCTAAAAAAATATGTAATTGTTTTTTTATGAAAATACGTGCTATTAATATTATTTGATCGCGTAATATGAATAATAGCATCGACTATTAAATTTATAGGCTTTTAATTATTGGGAAGATTGAATTATTAAACTACACCATTCAAAGCAAACCCGAGGTTTTTCCTATGCTCAATGATTCAATACATCAAATACTTTCATCGTAATACACGCGCGCGCGCGCGCGCACGCACACACAAAATTGGGTTTATTTTACCATATTACTTAGGCATTGAAGTGGAGTCACTTGAGGAGTCGGAGAAGATACGATAAATAAGATGAAGGATATCGATGATCTATGGTAAATAATAAATTGAAAATATAGATAGAGGATATGAGAAGTGAGAAAATTTATTTATCCGCCCATAGCAGTTAATGATTTTAAATTTAATAATAAAATTTTCATCTTTATAGAATAGTTTATATATGAGTAAAATTTTAAGGCCATTTTTTAAAAATAGCTTTTTCAAATTCCATTTTATAAATTTATACAAAATTATCTAACTGATGAATATGAAATTTTATATCGTCTAATTTAATATAAAATTTTAGTCCTTAATTACATGAATATGTCTTCTGATTTGCATATTCAAATTAATCTTATTATTAACATTGAAAATTTAATTCACCACTATTATTTTGTCAATGCCAAAATCTTTTATAAATTATCTAATTTAAAAATCTTTTTTTTTCTTTTAAGGACAATGTCGATAAATTCAACATTACAACCAAATCTATTTATTAACTTCAGTTCTGTTTCAGACAGTCCACCTGCAAAAATCACTTGATTCAGCAAACACGTCATTTTATCGACGGCGCATCTCATCGCCTAATATTTTTACAAACATTTTATCTACAAATATTTACAAATATTTATATAGTTTCTAATATAGCGATACTAATAAGGAGAGGAAATAAAAATAAAGTATAAGTAACGTGTATAATAATAAGCTACGCCCTTTTGTCCTGTTTGCTCGTTGCCCTTCAAATCTTTAAAGGAAAAGTCAGTAAAACATCAACTTTCACTCGATACAAACTCAGCCTCATCAACTTCCCTCACTTCGATTATCCCATCCGGCAGTTTCCGGCAAATTCGGGCAGATTCCGTAATTACTGACTGAGTACGTAATTTGCGTCTTCTGCCCGAAACGAGGAAGAAGAGTTTGCCGAGGGATGATCAGTTGTGAATAGATCGAGAAAAGTAGGTATTGTGCGAGTGTCTAATTGGTTATTAAATTTTCCAAAAACAAAACGCAGATTTCTCGTCCTTCTTCAAAATGCTAGCGGACATCAAAGCTCCTTCCTTAATCCTTCGTAGCAAGCGCCATAGGAAGTACGTATGGATTTTGAAGCATTTCTCTCTTTCTTTATATTTCTTCTATTTTTTGAGCTAAGGATACTCTATATTTTTGTTATATGAAAAAATGATCCAGACTAGTTGAAAAATTAGAAAACAGTATGGACAACGAGCTAATACAAGATAAAGAAAATATGCACAAATTTTAAACTACCGTAAGAGTATTTATAAATCATTTGAGTTTTAAGGCACTGAAATTTGTGATTTTATCGATCGAAGTGCGCTTTGTCATTTTTTTTTTTTTTTTTTTTTTTTTACACATAAACTCAGCCATATTCGAAGAAATGTCCATTCTGTTTTTCTTTTTATTTTTGTTTTGTTTTGTTTTGTTTTTTTGTTTAGTTTTTCCCCACTTTATAGCGCAATTGTGCGTCTGCGTAGTGGCAAATGTTAATGTGCCGAATACTATGTTGCAGGTGCGACATGAAGCGTAAAAGATCGAAGTTATCCTTTGAAAGTGTAAACAAGATCAATATATTGTTAATGAAAATTGCCGGTTTGCTGGCGTTCGAGAGCCGAAGCATAAACTCCATAGGAACCACGACCATCATCATTTACGCACACTTTAGCATCGTATTCATCATATGCATGTACATATCCACGGCTCTCATGAACGCGTACAGACGAATAATGAATTTCGAAGTAATAGCCGGTTGCATTGGACTGAGTGGCTTATACTTGCGATACGTTTTGTTATGCTTTAAGCGAAGCAATATTGCCACTTTATTGGTAGAGTCAGAAAAGCTCTGGGGAAAGTTGCAGGAGGCCGAAAAGCCAATAATAAGGTACAATGGAGAGGCGAAAGTCTTGTATTTAAGCGATTCGAATTGGAATGCCGGCACCCACGTACTAAAAGCAACCTTTTCAAAATCCCTTGCAAGCTCCCGTTTGTCCTAATATTCTTCCCTGATGCTAACACCAATGCTTTTGAAACCAATGATTTTGAAAGTCGACCAAAGACCATTATTGTCCATTAACGATCATCCGCGCGCGTTTTATTCGAAATTTTGTTTTCTCCGCGCGCGAAATCTCTGCAGCCGTGCAATTTTCGTAGACCAGACGGGATAATAGAAGCAATATCGTTGCCATTTGTCTATTAATGCAGCTGTCTCTTTCTCACCAAACATCTTAGGGGTTTCGTCCGGACAATTGGGACAATATCCATTTGCTACTTGGGATTCAATTTCAGCTGGTCCGCTATGTGCATTACGATCACCCAATTCCACGGTACGACCAACGACACGAGCGCAGCCGTTCGACGTGAGCTTCCCTACTCCTTTGCCCTGGACCTGCAGGACTCGCCGTCCTACGAGATAATGTTTATCGTCCAGATAATAACTTCTTTCGGCTACACTTTGGTCGTTGCAGGCTTCGACATGGCTCCGCCCTATTTCATCATGACGGCTGCTGCTCATTTCAAAATGCTCTGCAGTCGATTCGAAGAGATGCAAAAGCAGGATAGACTTCGTAGAGCTGACGAGGCCATCGAGGATGTCATCACGTGTATAGCGTATCATCAGATGATTGACAGGTATTGCGATGCATAGGTATCAGTGGAAGGACAAGTGGAAGAGACGCATGTTTGTAGGATTTGCGAAGGGAAATAATGACACTTTACTTACGTTGTGGTACTGTAGCTAAGCGTATATTAAATATGAAAAGATTGTTCAAGTGAGTTAAATTCCACCGATCGCCATTCCAATATCTTTACACGCAATTTGTCTCTGTCTAGATTTTGCAAGGACATAAGCAAGATAACGGAGTCGTTTTTTATGGTCCAGTTGCTCAGCAGCACCTACAACTTGTCGATACTCTTGTACGCGATAATCACGGTAAGTAGAGCATGTCGAACTTTCCGTAGTCCTTGTTGACGTGGAAGGAGGACCTTAGGAAGGGCCCCAATTAATAAACTCACCCAACAATGCTAGGACAATCAGAACAATTTCCAGCTGCTGCCCGTCGTTGGCCTACAAACTCTCCAACTTTTCTCCTGTCACTGGATATCCGAGATCCTCAGGTCCGAAGTAAGTTCGCGCGTTATGTTTTCAATGTTTCGTGGACATTCGTTTCTTCCACCCCTTCTTCCTCACTCAATCTCTCTTCTCGCTTTCTTTGGCATTCTGCATTCATTAAAAAGATCGTCGCCAACGAGGGAGTATGTTCGAGCAATCGCGTCAAATGTTATAGTGAGAACAAGACAAATATTGACTAAGCAAAAAGTTCATTATTTTCGTCGGCTGACGGATGGCTTTTTTGTAAGCAAGAAAGACCTTTGTATGCAATGAATATCCGCGCGATTTATATTTTTACACTTCGTATCATATTCTCTTGGATTTTTAATGCTGAATTATTAGTCTTATTATTTTAGCTTGGGTCGTGTTATTTCTATATACTTCACATGTTCACTAAAACAAACAGGACGATAAATGCATTTGAAAAGTCAAGATTCTTCATTAGTTGACGATATATGTTCTTACCGAAGATTCTCTAAGAATGTTTGCAATTTTTTGTTTGCTAATTATATAAGTATTTGTCGACAATATAATCATTTGAAGGATAGTTTTACGGCCATTATTATTGCAGTTTAAAAAGCAATATAACATTTAATAGGGTTCTCTGTGAGTTTAGAAAATTGAGTAAAAAACTAGCTAAGATATATGATTTAAAATATTTTAAATGTCTAGAGTAATTAAATACGTAAAAGAATTAAATTTGTTATTGCTCTCTATTCTATTATTTGGTAACATTGTACTTTCTTCATTGATTCCGCCTAAAACATTTGTCACAAACTGCATTATCAAAATATACATTTTTTACATTAAATTTTTATTCATATATATATATATATATATATATATATATATATATATATATATCAATAATATAATTTTCTTACGTAAATGTTATCATACTATGTGCATGTGTTTTGAATATATAAAGTAAAATATCACAATGATATCATGGAAATAGTAATAATAATAACAACAACACATAATACAAAGTTTTATTTTTTTTTTTTTTTATAATGAATGTTATTATAAGAATTTTATTTAATTAACATCCAAATTATTAGTTATTTTTACCTATATGTCCCATTGTTTTGTTTCAGTGATGTAAAATTGACTTTGTTTATGGTTAGTTTATAGCAAATCAATTATTGATGATTTATTAATAGATTTGAATGAGTATATCTACTCACATATAGCATACTTATATTTAATAAAATAATGAAATTTAAGTAATAAATATATTTATTATTCAGAGTAAACGTTTAATAAAAAGTACGTTTATCGTACCATCGATGTTTGAAAGAAATATGAAATTATCAAAAATAATACAAATAGTGATATTAAAATCACAAAATCCTGTGCAATTGAGAGCGGGAGGATATATCAACTTGTCGTTAGAATGTTTTGGCGAAGTATGTATAATAAATTTCAATATTTTAATATATACAATAATACAGTATATTATATAATAAAGAATAAAATTACTTTCAGATGGTAACGAGTGCCATTTCGTTTTTCTTCATACTTTGTAAACTCTCACAATAAAAATATTCATTTATTTTGCAATAACAAAGTATTTGTTACAATACAATATATGTGATATTTATAACAAGATTATATATGCACCACTCAATATGCAAGTTTAATAATTAATCTTTGAATATTTATAATTAGATTATAATAAAAATATCTTTGACATTATCAATGAATATAATTAAGTGAAAAAAAAGGGTAAATATTTTATTTGTTATACGATTTTTTATTAAATTCTAGCTACTCATGACTAGTCTTCGTTATTAGATAAATTAATATTATCTTTTTATATGATTTTAGTTGTGAACAACGAGATTCAATGCACTCGAAGAAAGGGGAAAAGTGTGTATAGAAACAAATATGTAAGTATACGTAAAAATAATTGATCACACTGTTACTTTTTATAGCATATAATTTTTGTAGATTTATTGTTGTGAACAAATAACGAAACATCTTGATTGTATTATGATGATTATGATTAAATAAAAAACTTGATCTGTCTGAATGATGTTTGGAGCATCGATTGTTTTATCGTTATTTAAGCTTTCGTACTTCACATGTATGCGAATTTTTCTTTTCTTCCTATGCTCTTTGAAAGTGATAAAGAGCAGATTGATATAAAGGAAAGAAAATTTGATTAAAGTAGTGAAATAAAACTATTATTCGAAGAAAAGAAATTGTACTCGGATAAAGCGGAGGATTAATTATTGAATATTGTTATTTATAAACGTATTACATTTAATTGTATTCTTACGTGGGCAATAAAATGCCATTTGCATGTAAATTTAATATTTTAGTAAATTAACAACACTGCACAATCACAAATAGACAATATCTAATATTTTTATCATTTAATATGATAGAACATTTTCATTTACAATATATTAAATAGCAGATTTAAGCTTCTATTAAGTTTCTATTTATTAGTAAATTCTAAAAATTATAAATATAATATGCAGAAAAGTATTTCCAATTATAGCCGATAAATATTTAATTTTATGATAAGTTTTCAATATTTCCTAAGTATCGTATGAAACGGTGGTTATTGACTTTATGTTGAAATATATATTACACGAATTATTCATGAAATTTAGATTCTATATTAAAATGCTATTATGATTTCATAGTTTTAAGAAAAATTTATTTTTTCTTTTTTTGTTTGTTTTTAGGAATAGAGCGTATGTCTTTATTTGTATCTTTATCATTGTTTGAGAGAGCAAGTCTCGAATTATGTATTGAAACGGCGCAAAAACATCATTTTCCTTTAGCAAAAAGACTGTACATTCAAAAATAGATTTCACAATTTTCATTATGTATTTCCATTATGTATTCATTACTTAATGTCATTGTATTTTCTGTCAATTTTATGATTTTATTTAAATTAATATTTTGCGTTTATAAAATTTCCTATATTTAAATAGTTTTATATTATTTCTTTAAAAAGAAAAAAAGGAAAAAAAGAAGCTAAATAAATATTTAATCTTTTATATTAAATCTATTTTTATTTCATATAAATCTAATGAATTTTTGCATCTATTTTTTGTTTTTTTGTTTTTTGTTTGTTTTGTTTTTTTGTGTTGTTATAATTCGTTTACTTAGACTTAATTGACACTAAAAGTATTTTCATATCTGTCTGTGAATGCAAACGCAATAATTGATGAAATATTTACTTTCATTCACCAATCCAAGTCTAATTCTTGTTATTAAAAAAATATCTGAAATAATTTAATAAAAAAATGTGCAGAAAAATTAAGACAGACGTAACTATATATTGTAATGAAAAGGTCAAGAAAAAAAAAAAATTCATACTATATAATACTATATGGATGGATCCATAGTGGATAAAAATTAAATTAAAATATCCAATTATAGGGTATATTTCTTAGATTGTAAATATCTAATTTTGCATGTAATTGGCAATCTAATACTGAAAGTGAACAGAACAAAATCAATAACAATCGATAAAATAATATTAATTTGGAAGTTTAAAACTACAAGCACACGAATGTTTCATAAAATACGAATTATTTTATGAAAATAATAATTTTTTCAAATCCAACGTTTATTATACATTACGTACATTAGCCGCGACAGTAAATTACTGCCACAATTTTTTATGTTTGATTTACAATTTGTATAATTGAAATACTTAATGAATTATGTTTTACGCTCCGAATGTGCAACTATTATGTAAGTCTGATGTCAATATATGTTGACATCTATTATCATACAAAATTATTTTGATTTATTAGTTATAAGTTTTATCGTTTTATAGTGCATAAGACATTCATTTTTTATGTATAATTGTCAAGTACTTAATACTAAATTTATGAAGTTGTTGTGTATGTGCAAAAATGTTCGTATAAGAATTTACAACGTTTTTACAGACGTGACATTGACATTACTGTAAAGAAATTGTAATGAAACTTTGCATTTCCATCGGAATAGTGGTAGACCATTATGCTGCAATGAGCGGAATGAGCGCTTCGGACGTGGAAATGGTCGATCGCAATACGTAGAAAATTTGATATCACATAGATTACGTGGAAGATAGCGAAGGGCGCGATCGTAGGCTAAGGGAAGTTTTACAATTATTGGAGTAGTAAATGGATAATTTGAGCAAATTTGAGGATCAAGTGTGAGGCGAGAGACTTTCACGATTCGCATCTCTGTTCTTGCAACTGTCACGGTAATTGTTCAATTAAGTGTCTTTATCTTAGAAATCATTTGTTTTTTATCGTCGACTTATCGTCTCATCAATTTACGTTACACAAAGCTAATATTTCCATGGCAGTCAAAACCTCTCGTACCCAACTCCGAGGCATCAGTTCCTCGTCTACACGTTATTGTGAATCCAACAATGATGTAAATGACATTTGAAAAGTTGAAGTCTCGGTGTTGTTTACGTTAGCACGTATGGACGTTTTCGAATAGAGAATTCGCTTTTTAGATTATTAATTATAATGTCTCAACGACTCAAGCCACTCTCGCCCACAAACATCCACAAATAATAATCAAGCGAGAAGGCAAAACATTGTAATCGGAGATTGAATTGCTTATTCAATTCCATAAGATTTTATCAATCGCTAAGAGAATATTTACATTTTATATATTATATTCTGTAATTTTTTCATTCTAGATACAACATGAATGACAAATTGAGTGACAACAAACCCTTAAATTTCCATCGAGAATGTTTTTTTTTTCAATATATTTTTACTTAGCCGGTTATTTATATGTTTTAGTGTATTGATTGTGTGAGAAATTCTATCTTCAATAATAATAATAATAATAATAATAATAATAATAATAATAATAATAATAATAATAATAATAATAATAATAATAATAATAATAAGTTTATGTCATTCCTTGATAATATGCATGTAAGCATAAAATGCAAAATAATAATTTATAAAGAAATAATAGATATTGAAACAATAGCCGATTGCAATGAATCGACTAATTTATATTTGCAATGATAATTTCACCGAATGGCAAATATTTAGCCAGATTGCATATATAATGGAAAAAAAAAAAGAAAAAAAATCTCGAATGATGTTAAAGGAACTTGAAAAAAATTCTAGTGTAAGTAAAGGTATAACGATGTAGTCTTTTTTATGATTAATTTATTTTAAAAATACTTTTTGTATTTTATTATAAGTAATTTTTACGAAATAGTGGTAGTTTAAAATTATCGCTGGTAATATTTCATCTAAATCTGCTTATAAATTTGTAATGATAATTCAAGTGGTCTATATGTCATTACGTTCATTGGTCTCCCAGAGGTAAAAGTAACTTTATTACAACTTTTATTTCAACGATAAAGAGAAAAAAAAAAAAAAAAAAGAAATTTGACGTGCAGCGATCAAATAATAAATTTTGAAAATATCTATAAAAATATTTTATAACAAATAAAGAAAATACAAATTTTGTAAGCAGTTCAGCTCTAAGGAACGAAGGTAATTTATTCAATATAATCATCAATTCTGCTAGAAATTGCCGTCTTTTGAAACGCTTGTATAATTCTTTCTAGATATGTTTAAAAGATAAAATAATAATTTTCGTTCTGTATTGTAAGTTAACATTCTTACGTATTTCGAAGTACATTCCGATAAGAAGCTTTGTTAAGATAATTGATAAGTGCAGATTTTTTAGTGCCTCATAGATGCCAATTCTGAATTGAATGATCGATCGGGTTTGACTTAATTTTAAAGAGTGTTATTTCTCTACTCAGTATTTTTCAATTCTATTCAATTTTCGGCCCAAGAGATGTTTAAGGATTATGAATTTAACCAAAAACTTATATTATACATAAGTCGAGGACTTTATTTGAATGGCGAGAGTCGGAATTTCTGTATCATACGAGTTGTATTAGAAAAAGTAAAATTACAAGTTTCATACCGTACGATTTTACGATCAAGGTGACCCCAACTGCCTTTGTTTTGTAATTGTTGTTGTTATTTCAAACGCGCATGTCCCCAGAGATTGTGACAAAGTTTAAAACATCTCATATTTCATAAAATGAGCTCTCTATAATTACAAACCAATTTAAGCTCGTTTAAATGCCTTTAAATCAGTCGTAATGTTGAATTTAATTAATTATAATTATAATTATAATGTAGAGTTTAGATATACGGAAATCTGTATACATGATACCATCGGTTAATCGGAAAGATACGAAATTATCAAAATTAATACAAATATTGCTAATGAAGTTGCAAAATCCTGTACAATTGACAGCGGGAGGATTTATCAACCTATCGGTGGAGTGTTTTGGAAATGTACGTCCTTTATCACGATATTTTAATAGTTTAATATCGTTCGTTGTATAATGAGAGGAAATAATTACTTTCACAGAATGTCAAGTGCCTGTATGCTATTGCGCGTATATTGTGCGTCATCATTATATACATATATTTGATATATAGATATAAGAGTTTTGTAGAATCATATATTTGTTATCATGTTTTGTACAATGTTTTTTTTTTGTAAATTTTATAAAGAGAAATACGTTGAATGTATTCGTTAGATTTTATTCCCATATTTTAGATACTAAACATTATCAGGAATGTGGTATTATGTAGCAGTTTGAATTTGGAAATTGTAGTTTGTGATAGAATTAGATATAATAAACTGTATCTATCGAACTATTTATAGTAAATTACACTGCAAAAGTTAGTTTTGTAATTATGAATTGTAATTACATTGTTTGTACGTGCCTGTTTTATCGTGATGTTAAACATTTTTCAGAACTTAATTCGTCAAGTGTGATAGAAGATTGTTATTTATCATGATTTTTATTAGAAATAAAAGATCAGAGTAGTTTTTAATAAAAATAAAAATAAAAGTTGATCGAAGTGAATGCTTATTGCGCTAAACGATCGGGACTGAAACTCTTGCAGATTGTTTATAAAATTCATATATCGCCATTTAAATGTTCTTTTCAAGCTACAAGCAAGTAAATATACCAATGCTTTTTGCAAACTATCATGTACCTGTTGACTATTTTTTATCGATCGTCACTTTAGACTTCCAGCGTCGATATTTACTCATTATTCCTTTTTTTACCATTCGATCGATAAACAACCAACTGCATAAGCCTAAATGTTTAAAACATTGTTGAAAATCTCGCGCGCTTACGTGTAATTGCGCCAAGCAAATTATTCATTAAATTTACGTGAGTATTTACGAATACTTGGCGCATGCGCCTCACTCATTTAATTAGATTTATTTTTTAATAACAACATTAACACTGCAACGATCTTTTTAAATATTTTATAATACGTGGCAATGGCATTTGTCCCCAAGTAAATAATTCACAATTGAAATTAATGAGAATTATAAAATCTACGTATAAAAAATACGGGGTGCGTGCTTGAGATTATGATAGTAAATCCGGTCATTTTATATTTAAAAGATAAAACAAATATACTCACCAAGTTAAATGAGAGATGTAATTAAATGGAGAAATTTGATGTTGAAACTACTCGCACCTTCATTATTATTTGATTGAAACCTTTATTGGTGGACATTTATTCAAGGACAGAGGATGAAGGCAGATAGTCCTGAATACTAAAGTACCAAATTATCAGCGGACAACGATTGACGTTAAAAGGGTCGAACGAGTATTTGAATAATATTAATTATCGAATGAAGTTTCAATAGTATTTGTTCATCTTAATGCTATAATGGCAATATTAAATTCATTATGAAGACATTTCGATAAAAGGTGAACGTTTATATTCTCTATTAACAATAGGAATTTTTTAATCACCTATCAACGAAATACACTATTTATTTGTTGTTCAATAAGTACTAATTTACCGTTAAATTAAAAAAATTTTAATGGCTTTATATTTACTTGTGTTACAATGTAATTTTAAACAAAAGTTATAATATGTCATATTATATTTGAAATTAAGTTTGAAAATTTTAATAATGTTTTTTTGGCATTTTAATGTTTTAGAATTAATTTATTAATGGAGCTAAAAACATGACTTACATTAGGTATGAATTTTTTCTCATATGCACATTAATGGCAATTTCTTCGATTATTGCACTAGGTTAGTATTTTTAATCAAATCTATTATTTCCTGTGCAAGGTTATTTATAATATATAATATATAAGACGTATATTACCAAGAGATTGTCATACAAATGTAATATATGAATGTTAAAATTTTAATTCGCAGAGCCTTCAAATTTAGTAATAATAATCTTGAGTCAAGAGGAAGGGTACAATGCCGCACAAGCTGAATTATTAAAATCCAATGTTATTCAACAAGCAAAATCCTTAGAAAAAGTAAAAATCTAATATTCTATAAGACAGTCTTATATAATATCCGATATAATTATAAATTTACTTTAATTTTAATTGTTATTACGATGTTCATTTTTCAATTAAGGATCCACCTCAAATTATCTTAACACATAAACTAGATATTTATGGCACTTGGACATTAATTCCGTTAATCGTGTATTTAAAAGATGAAAATATTTCGGGAAGCTGGTATATATTTTGTGCTGAAAATACAGTTATAAGATTAAGTAAACTATTAAATACTTTAGATAAATATAATGTGGATATCTATAGAGTAAGCAGTTCTTGTAAATGACATTATTTAATAAGTACGTTGAAGAGAAAGGAAAGATATTTTATACTTATTATTTATCTTTTTGCAGAATATATGGATTGGAAATGCGCTGTACGATACTGAACCCACGATAATACATCATTTTGCACAACATACAAAAAAATTTAAATATCCAAATCTAGCATCTGGTTTTGCTATCTCAAAGCACTTATTAAATGCGTAATAATCTATAAATATTATTTTATATTTAATTATAATACACTATTTTAATCCATTAATTTTTAGATTAATCAATAAAACTATGGAGTTTGTTTCTGATAAAGTAGACTTCTCTGTTGATGCATCGTATGAATTTTCTATGTTCATTTTAAATGAAAGCAAAGGTTCTCGTTTGACTCATGCTCCAGAGTTTTGCGTAGTTTCTAATGAAAATTGTGCTACATACCCTAAACCATTTTTTCCATGTGTAATTTCTTATTATATACAAATATTTCATAACAATGATCTTTTAAATTAATTAATTTAACATTGTATTTTAGGATAAAATAGCTTCTCCGCAAAATGCATATATCGCTGTTAAAACTTGTGCAAAATATCATGTCGAACGAGTTTCTATTCTTCGTAAAACATGGACAAAATATGCAGACAATATAGGATTTTTTACAGACAAATTAGGTAGATTACCATTAATTACAAACTTTTTATGTTTGGAGCATTAACATATTTTCATCGGCAGATGGGAATTTAACAAATGGTATTGTCGTCCCTAATACTAGTCAAGGACATTGTGCAAAAACTTATGCAATTTTAAAACATGTTGCACCTATACTCGAAGAAAATAGTTTAGATTGGTTAGTTATTACAGACGATGATACAATTTTAAGGTAATTAAAAATACAAATTTATTTATATGTACATTTAGATATGAGATGTGGTAGAATTAATTGTTTTTTATCAAATTATTTAGTTTGTCACGCGTGTATAAATTGTTAACTTGTTACAATCCCAAGAATACTTTGGCCATAGGTGAAAGATATGGATATCGAACAATGAAAATCTATGGTTATGATTATTTAACTGGAGGGTCAGGTGTAATTTTATCTTACCCACTCGTACGAGAAATTATTAATTCAAGAGAATGCGAGTGTCCAAGTGCAACTACACCAGACGATATGTTTCTCTTTGGTGTTTGTTTAGCACATTTGACAATAAAAATTACACATTCGCCATTATTTCATCAGGTAATAATACTGCTTAATTATCATAATAAAAATAATAATTAAACGAATATTGTTAATGGTAAGTTTTTGTGGAATTATAGGCAAGGCCTACGGATTATGCAATATCTTATCTTGATTCTCAAGAACCAATTTCATTTCATAAATTTTGGATGACAGATCCAGAATTAATCTATGAAAAATGGTTTCAAGAAGCTGATGAGATAGCATTTTTACATAAGGAACAAAGGAAACACACAGAATTATAAAATAGAGATTGAATAGAAATTGATAACGAATAATCTCAATAAAATATCAAATACAATTCAAGACTGTAAATATTATATTAAAAATGTATATATTTAAATTGCTAAATGATATACAAAAAAATTTAACAGATAACAAATGTAAAATTTCTTAAAAATTGATATAAAATTTATAAATAAATATATATATATATATATATATATATATATATATATATATATCTTAAAACTCTTAAATTTTATTAAATTCTTTATGGATTCAAATATCACAGTTTTGCTTCTAAAATTTCTTTCCACCATGCTGGACGCTCAAAGCAATCGGGATCTCTAGTAATATATTCTTCTAAGTGCTTGTATATCTATCAAAACATATTTTCATTAAATACTGAAATAATAAAATTTTAAAAATTTTCAGTTAATAATTAAAACTATCTTACATTTCCATCGGACATTCCTAATGGCGAATTAATAATAAAGTCAGGCGGTGCCAGTACATCAACTAAGGACACAACATCGTTTAGTAATTCTTTGGATAATAAAATAATACCCTCGCGAAGTAAAACATCCATATTACTATTTGAGGATGCATAACCTCCTGCATAAAAGTCACCTAATTTTTTTTCAATGATCCAAGCAGCATACAAGCAATTCAATTTATTTAGCACGCATCTTTCATTGTTGTCGAATATTGGATCATTATTGTTTTTAATAAATTGTTGAACAGTGGCATGCTGCGATAGTAAATGAATATGTATATATGTATATATATATATATATATATATATATATATGTATGCATGCATGCATGTATGTATGTATGTATGTATGTATGCATAGATGGATAAATGTAAAGCTTTAAATTGTAACTTTAAACTATAAAATCTTTACAGACTAAATTTTTCATAATAATATTATAAATTTTCTTGTAAAGAAGCAACAGTGCAAATAAAATCTTTACAGACTAAATTTTTCATAATAATATTATAAATTTTCTTGTAAAGGACTCATTAATTCTACAAATTTTTAAATACACACATTAATTTAAATGTTATCATTGTTATTATTACTGTTAATGCAATAGAATCGATGACTGATATCGATGACTGATAATCATTGTCATTTAATGAGAAACAAATTGAATTAGTACCTCTCCATAAACCAATGCTAATGTTCGAGCGTGGAAAACTTGTGAATTATTTTTAGCAACAAAATCACTGCATCCATTTTTCTTAAGTGCTTGAACGAGATTGTAAGTTTTTTTTAAATAATAACAGGTAAGCCATCTTAGACACATAAGTAAATCTGAAATTTAAGGCAGATTATTCTTATCGAGCAATTATAATCTTTTCTACAATGAATCTACTAATTCTTTTAATTGTTACTTACTTTCTGGTTGTAAAGCTTCATCTACCGTTTGATAATTAAACCTTAGCTTCATTATGTCATCGATATTTTCTAAGAACGTTAGCGATTCCAAGGGTGACAAGATACTTTTACCATTAAGTACGATTGAATATTGATTTAAAAGCCAATTACTGGCTTGTTGAATAAGAACGTTATTTTCGCCCTCGTAAGTACAATTTGCGTCATGTTCTTGCTTTATCGTACCCAATCGTGACACTAAAATAACAAAACAACGCTACTTTCAATTCATTAACAAAAGGCTATTTTATATTAAAAGATTGTGACGTTTAACATTAAAATAAAATAGTGGAGAATAAATTGGGTTCTAAGGGATAATTAATTTTTATTTGACTTTGGGCAGTCGCGCGATCGAATTCCATTTCTTTAACAACAAATTATCAATAAACGCCGCGGAACGTTGAAAATTTAAAATTACCTTTCAAGTATCCATGACCTCCGCAGGACTCGCGACAATCCTGTATCGCGTCTCGAGCCGTCCAGGCAAAAAGTGGTTTTGTCGCCGAGGACAGCGCGTGTATTTCCATACCCATCGCCGATATCAGACTATCGTCCTTTTGCGCCATCAAGTGATCACGAAATTTGCCCATAATCTTGATGAAATTTTTAGAAAATATCCTCATTGCGTAGGTGGCCCCTAAATGCGGAAATAGTCGGCCTTGCTATAAAAGTAAACGATTCGTTGTATTGTTGATAAGAAGGTAGGGGCGGGCAACATACTCCTGTAATTTCACCTGCACTTGATATTCTATGGTGGGCCACTCTTCGTTTGGATTTTGTCCAAATTGCTTCCTCGAGGCACAGTATCTAATTGCTATGGTCATGGCTAAAGTAGCATATATCGAGCACATTGAAGTGATACTCACTCGACCGGTCGACAATACCCCAAACGACGCCCCTACGATAATCATTATAATAATTAATGTCGACGTGATATCGTGCCCATATAATATTTTTCTCCTTACCATAACGTTTCCTCTGGTCCGTTAGGCTTGTAAAATACTTTCCGTCCGATGTCACGTCCGCGCTCTTATTCAACAAACAATCTCGCTGAATCGAATAATGATTAAATATGATAAAACCATTGTCCACTCCGTTTAATGCAATTTTCTCCCCTAAATCTCCGATCGTTACACCATTTAGGGGCAACATTGTTTCAGGCTCTCGTACTTTTACTATAAACGGATGAAGGCCATGATTGACATTGTCCGGTGTAATGAGTTGGGCGTAAACAATCGCGTGCGTTGCTGTTTTCGCTGAAAACATCGAAGCCTTCGTTGCACGAACGTCCCAACAAACAACGAATAGCATCGTTAATAAGCCCATAGGAGCAAAGACATACCTAATCCACCGACCCAACATTTCGCTGCTTCAAAATCAGGTGTGTGTAAAATAAAATTTTGCGTATTGGCGTCATAAGTGGCTTGGGTTCGCATACCTTTGACGTTCGAGCCGTGTGCCATTTCGGTTAAAGCAAAGCAGCAGCTTATCTGAAAATATATTTCCATTATTCCATCGACAATCTACCCGCACTACTTACGACTATCCAATAGACATTATAATCGCACGACAAATCAAGCATTAAGCAGGCCAGAGGTCAATTTTTAGAAATTTTTTACGAAGAATAAATTACCTTTCGCTCCATTATTTGTTCGAAATATTTCAGGTGGTGTTCGGTTCCCAAGCTTATTAGGACTATCGGAACCATCCCGTATATAACACCACGTTTAATCGGTACTGACGGATTGTAAAAAAATAAATAGTTCATCAGATCTTGATCTTGATTCTAAATAAATCATGTTATTAGAACATTTTTAAGTTGATATAATATTAGTTATTCACATACGCATATCTTACGTATATCGAATTATTCTCCAAGGCATTCATTTGTGCGACACATCTTCGTCTCTGTTCGTCAAGCGTCAAAGTTTTTATTGGATTTTTGAAAGCCGGATGAGTGTCGATGAAGGACCACAGAACGCTCTGTAATAAAAATAAATCATTTTAATCGAATGAAAATTTCCTGTTTTTTTTTTTCTTCTATTCTTTTTATAATAATATAATAATATATCATAACGTATGTAAATAATATTCGCTTACATGAATCTATTAAAAATTATTATGAAAACTTTATATGAATTGTTCAATATTTTCTAGCTTTCTTCATATTCGTAATTCGAAGTATATAAAAAATATGTATAATGTAAAATTCACTTAAATTCACAATTACAAAATTAATAAATCAAAATGACAAGTAAAAATTTGCAGTATAAAAAGTATTAAAATAATAGAGTACACTAATATACAAATATATTTATTAAGATAATATTACCTTAATAAATACCTTTACAGATATTGAATAACTTTTTATCTCTTTCTTTCTTTCTTTCTTTCTTTTTTTTTTTTTTTTTTTTTTATTATTATAACATTACAGTAAGTAAATATTAGTAGACAGTCTTTTGTTAAATTTCTTTAAAATAATTAAAAACAAATTTCTTACATTAATCTCATAAGCGATTAAATGCACAATATTAATAAGAAAATTATTTTAATAATTTTAATTAATTTAGATAAATGAATAATTTATAATAATTTATCATAATATATCTATAGTAATCTATAGTAATCTATATAATTATTTTCATTAAAATGATAAACTTAACACGTTGTCACATTCAAGTTGTTACTTAATATTAAAAGTATATAATTTGATTTTCATATATCGCACGTCTAGTTTATATATTATCAATAGTACGTATCTAAAAGATATTCGAGTTTCGTTCATTTAAGCATTATATAATAAAGATTAAGCTTTTATGATCGTATGAATCCGTCAAAGTAAAGGCAGAGGCGCAATTCGAAATTGTATGTACGTCAGATTAATAGTCGCAGAGTGCTCGTTACTTTTCCATTTGCGTTTTAATATTTTAAAATAGTCAAGATCTGATGTTGAATGTATAGGCTTTCATATTTCTGTAAATATAATTATAATTATCGTTCCATACGCAATACGTACGGTTTATTTAAGGAATATTGAAGTAATAAAAGATCGTGCTTCAACATTTTTCAATATATTGTTTTCTTATAGTTATTTTGTTCGATATTATTTACTCGATTTTTATTTAATACTTATTCGATATTAAGTTAGATATCGAGCAATATATATATATATATATATATATATATATATATATATATATATATATATATATATATTTTAATAATATTATTCTCGTTTAAAGTCTGAGTAATAAAATAAAACATTAACGGGGACGTTATTTAATATTGCATATTAATTTTAGAATGAAGATTGATAATCTCAAATTAATCCATTCATTTATCTCATTAATTTATTGAATTTGAATAAAGTTTTTGAGAGATATTGATTTTTATCGATGTTTGCCAACCTAATTTTCTTGAAACATAATGTTAATCACATTCATACCGAGTTCAAACATAATTATACTTTGTGATTGCTGTATCTACGTATGCAACGGATTCATTAATTTACAATGTCGAAGAAAATTTTATGGGATGAGCCTGTGTATCGTGAAAAATTCTATTTATTTTTCGAGTTATAACTTTAATTCTTATGATTTTATATATAATGTTACATAATGTTAATATATATTTTAACGAAAAATTGAAATAAAATATAAAAACATAAACTAATGAATTATTAACGAATAAGATAGTTAGTATAAAATCAAATATATCATTAAAGAAATTTTTCTTATCGATTTTAATTGCCAATATTAAGAAAAATATTATAAATCGTATTAATTAACCAATTCATGCTGGTTATTTTAATTTGCAAATTATAAATATATATATATATATATGTATGTTTACTTGAAATTGAATAGAATCTGGCCCATCAAAATGTAGTTTCAATGTTTTCCAATCGAAACTGGCTTTTTTTCGATAAATATCCAATGGACCTTTCGCCACATCATATATTAAATTCTTTATCATTGCAACGTTTCTCATTGGAAATCTGAAATAGTAAACAAAAAGTCTATTAAAAATTTATGATAAATTTTTAATTTAAACTAATGAATGTTAATTCTTTTAAAAGATCTAAAACTTTATTGATATATTAATATTCTTAAAATAAACGGGTAGGATTTATTTAAAAAATTTTTTTTTAATTATTAGGAGTGATTGATTTTAGATACGATGGCTTTGATATCCAAAGCCGTCATCTGCATAAAAATTTGTGATCTTTTGTACTTTAGCTAAAAATTTAAACTCGACTATTGTTCGCGTGATAAAACTGAATGTCTCTACAATTAAATAAGACAAAATTTAATGGTTTTATTTTTTAATCTTAAAAGAACCAAACGTCATGGAATTGTTGCTCCTCTAAGCAAATTTCAAAAAAATAAGTACATCAACGAATGCTATGTCACGGCTTACTGCACTTCGCAATCTACGTATCTTTCATAACGCTGAGAGTTCCCCTTCTACTGTATTTCGTGAGTTTATGTAAGGATAAGTTTACGTTTATTTATGTGAAATTTATTTCGTTTGATGTTTATAACGAATTTGTGTATAAAAGTAATTCTATTCTTAACGCTAATTGTCTAGGCTATGTGACATTTTATTCCAAACTATTAATATTAATTCGAACGAATGAGAGATTTGCATATATGCAATTTTGTATAACTGATTACGAATAAATTTTGAATTATCTAAGTAAGCAAAATATGTAAAATAATTTCGGTTCAATGCGTGTTACTACAATGTGTAATATAATATTTCATGTGTTTTATAAAATTATCCGATTACAATTGCTTTTATTAAATCTATTTATAGTCAGGGATAATTATAACGAATAACATAATGAAATGAACTTCAGAATATTGCATATGTTTAAATAAATTATAAAAAAAAAAAAAAAAACAAAAAAAAAAAAAAATTAAATTGAATACTATAAATATATTTACAAGGTAACTTTTTTTTTGTTAATACATCAATACAATAACAATGAATAAATATGAATAAAGTGAATTGATATTCTGAGAATGTAATATGACTGATTGTTTTTTTCATTACTCAAATTAAGTTCACGAAATGTGGTAATGCGAAAAATAATACCCTTTCTATTTTTTTTTTTTTTATTAAATATATATTAAGTATATTGCCCCGCGTATTTCTTATAGTGAGTTTCTTATTTCGCATAAATAGCTTTTAATTTGACGTTTGCTTTAAGGATCAAGAGAGCAAAGACGACTAATAATGACAGTATCGCTAGTTTTTGACAATATCTCTGTATATTCAAAAATATGTCTCCCATATTTAGTCGGCCGATAGAAAATGTACTATTAAAGCAAAATTGCAAATCGCCGTATAAAATCATTGGAGTACATAGTGTTAACGTTGAATAGCTTCTATTTAATTTCACGCATTTCTATAGACATAATTACCACTACTCATTAAGTATTATAAATGCATTTGTAATTACGTTTTCATTATGCTAGTATTGAATCATATAAATCCAAATAGTAAATAAGCTCTTGATGTTGTATATTCCGACTTAATACGTACATTATTTGCACCTATGTATTTGGTATTTCACTAAACGCACCGCTAATTTCCCTTCCTCATTAACATAATCTCTAATCTCTTGCATACCTACCGCGACACTGTTTCCTTTCGCAGATTCTGTTTTGTTTTTGTTAAGCGCATTACTTAGCGGTCAACAACCTGTTGACGGATACAACGCGAGATACAACAGGCGAGATTACGATCGTTGAGAAACTTAGGATTTTCATAGGAGTTCTAAAATGTAAAAAAATAGAAATGAACAAATTCCTTTTTTACCGAACATTATAAATATATATGTATACAGAGGTATGAAATTTTATTAAAAGAAAAAAAAAAAGATTATTAAAAATCCTTTTAAATGCGCATTTTACTTTACTTTTTTCGTCTCGGTTACTTAAAATATTAACATTTTTTATACTAATAAAATTACAAGATAAAGCATATTTTTATTCAGCTTGTTAAGAGAGATATTTTGAGATGAGAAGAAAATCGTTAATAAATAAATTATTGTAGCTTTAAGCAATCAATATAACGAAGTACTATTAATCTTATTCGACTATAGTATGTACAAATGTTGTATTAATTATTCTATTTCCTCTATAAATTATTCATATTTTATTTACTTTTTAAAAATATCTTTCTCGTAATATCATTTGAAATTTACGGAATTTTTCATAATAACATAATCGTGCCTGAATATTTTATTAAGACGAAATGTGTTGATACATTCATTTGATATATTTAAATGATTATTGTTTTAAGCGTTATAACAATGACAAAAATATATGCTGAATTTTTTTGTTTAACATTTATAATTTTACTTATATGCAATTACTATTATATTGACTATTAGCTCATAACTCAACTCATTTTACAATGTTATATTTAATTAATAACTGTAATATATTCAATGATGAAGGATTTGTTATTTACCATAAAAAGATTGTGTAAAAGATTAATTTCATAAAATTACGAAAATCAAATGTATTATTTTTTAAAAATATATATATATTTTTTTGAGATTTTAATCATTAAGTATGTTATTTTATATTATTTTCCTAATGAATAACTATCTATTTTGTGTACTTTTTGAATCTAAAATATTCTCATAAATATATAAAGGGGAGTTATGCTTCTTCATTAACAATATTTATTAATATCGAACTAGAAGAGCCATTATCCATTTTGATAAAATATTCAATCACATTTACTAATTATTACTTTCGTAAGGAAATGCTTTTTTACTTTTAACTTAAGATTATTATAAACAAACGTCAACACAACTATCGCCATTAGACAAATATCACAATGTAAAGGTACTCGTACCCATTTATATTTTGTAATAGCGAAAAATTATAACAACAATATCAATTATTTAGCGTAACTCTTGTAAATGAACTGCAGGAGAATATTCTAGAGCACTCTTTTCGTATACAGCAATCGGCGGTTCATTTGAGACTGAAACATTTTTTACGTCTACGATGTTGAAATGTACATGTAGCGTGCTTATCAATTTTCGTACATTTATTTATTTTACATTTAAGTGGCTGAATGGTTAATTTGAATGATCCCGCCCACGATCTTTACAACGCATTATTGATTAAAATATCCGCTTTTATTTTATAATAGATGCGGTTATAATTGCTGCAGTTTTTGACAATTGGAATTGTTCTTTGTTCTTCGCATTTTAAAAATATCAACGTTTCATCAACGCGTGTAATTACTTACATTTTGATAGATAATAATCATTTAATTCTGAGAAAAAACAAAACATGATAAATAATATATATTTAATGGAATTTTTCAATTTACTTGTAGTTATTTCATTCCCCCCCCCCTCCCCCCTCTCTATCTCTATCTATCTCTCTCTCTATCTTAATTTCAATATAATAAAGTATCGCGATAAATATATATAACGAATATTTATTTGTATTAAAATACAAAGTTTATCATTCTACGTTATTTAAAAAGAAATTCATGTACTATAAATTAAAAAATTTATTCTATTCATTATCTTTCATTGAGATAAAAATTACTGCTTACGATAAATAAAATAAAATTTGAAATTATATACATTTTCATTATGTTTAGATTAGTATATAAAAATGATTAATTAAAAATTACTTTTTCAAATTCATTATTCTCTTGTAAAAATCAAGGCTTTATATCTCCACGTAAATCTATAATTATGAATATTATTAATATTCTATATTATACTGTTTAGTAAACTTTTGTAGTAGGAAAATATTGTTCTAAATAATAAATAATAAGATTTCTAATTATCATTAAAGTGGCAATGATAATTGCCATAATAATTTTATGATATTCATTATTTTCTTATTTAAAACATAACGGGTATTATTGTTTTATGTGTATATAGTTTTATGATTATATAAATATATATACACATACATATATCTTGGATGATTGTTTGTTAAAATTAAAAATCTCTATCATAGTTTGCATTTATTAATTAATTCCAGTAATTTATAATTTAAGTTTATTTATATAAACTTGAAAATTTAGTTGGGGGCGAAAACACAATAAAAGAAAAAAGCGAAATTTGGTTTTCGAGTTCCCTTGTCGTTATACGAAATCTTATTTAAATAAAATTATACACAAGTAAAATGAAATTTTAACAAACACGATAAAAATTAGTAAAATATACTTCCTCTGTACATGTTTAACATCTAGTGCACTACGAACAGTTATCGCGAAAAGTAATCACGAAAATCATCTAAATATATATGTCTATATGAGTATATTAATCAAAGTGTAAAATATTAATTGAAAAGCGAGTTGTATGTATATATATATATATATATATAATTTCGGGTTCGAAGAATATTTCCAACTCTCTCGCTAAAATACGTTTACACAGTTTTTACCATTTCATTCTAATAAAATGAACTTATTTGTTTAATTAGGATTATTTAAATTTTGCCAATACCTCTGATAGTGTAAATGAAAATTACATGCACGATCTTTTATTTTTCATATATGATCACACACAATGAGATTCTGCATTACATTTATAAGAGGTTAATTTTTCTACGAAGGAAAGGTGTCAGACGTATTTATTTCAATTTTTGCTAATCATTTCAATTATAACATTTTATTTATCGAATAATTCTTGTTAATATACCAAATATATAATTCTGTATAGTGACATCTTATTCGTAAAATGTAAATTTAACAAAAATTCAATCAATATTTGATAATTTTTCGTATTTAAGTAGTATCAGTTGTCCTCATTTTAAAGTTACGATAAAAAGCTAAAAACTAGTATTCCGCCATTAACATGAAAATATTATCTACATTACTCTGAAAATTAACGCGTCGAGAAATAGCGAATAGATTATAAAGACAAACTTCTTGCAGTCGAAATTATAAAATGAAGCTGAATAGATGATAATAGATTGAATTAAAGGTTGTTTTGTGAATTTATGAAAAAAAAATTTCATTTCAAATTTAATAATTTAAATGTTAATAGTAATAAATGAATAGTAAGACTCAAGTTGTGGTGTGATATTTTGAAAAATACATAATTTATAAATGAAATTCGCTTATTCGTATGCATTTTAATTATAAAAGCTGGATTGTTCTTATAAGATTACAAAATCCTATGTGATATTTAGTATAATTAGCAATTATTATATCCAAATGGATAAAAATGATTAAACTTTGTGAATATAAATTTTCTATTTCTAAGCTACCGGTTACAATTTTAACTCTCTACATAATTAATATGAACATCGTATTATTTATAAAATACCTTAGACGAACAAATCGTGGTGAAAAAGAAATACAAATTAAATACTTTGGAATAGTTTCGATGCAAATTAGATATTGAAAAATGCAACGTAGACTAAATAAAAGATTGCTTGACCTGTATATATAGTTATATTGGTGTGAGTCTTCTGACACAAGCTCATTTACTGCAAAATAAACCGAGCAAATAAAGTTATTCATTGTATATTTGTGACTGCATAAGATGTACTTATTAAATACAATAATTTTTTGTATACTTGGCCATTCATTTGCAGACAATAAAAGGTTATTTGATATTTAGATTGTGGCGGCCTTTATACGTAATTATAATTTCTTAAAATTAATCGATATTTTTAACATAATACAGATTCTTTTATACAAATTCAAATAAACAATTAAAAACATTGATCGAAGTGCTGATAGATGAATTTGCTGAAAACAGTCAGTGTATTGTATCAATGATGGATACTTATTATCGACGAAAAGCTGACGTAAATCAGATAATAGCTAATAATTATTTACCAATGTACAGGGTAAGTATAATTATAACAATATCAATCTATTAGCATATGTCAAACGCACTCTAGTTATTACTAAATTCGCTCTGATATATCGTTATGTTTATTTAAAAAATTTCTAATTGTGTAAAAAGAAAAATGTCGCTGTAATAAGCGCTTAGCGTTAAAAATAATAGCTACGTACTCTCAACTTGTAGTTTAAATGTGAATAGAAAATATAGAACAATACTTTTCGATAAGGTTTTGATCCGTGATAACGAAGAATTTGCTCCTCCTCGTAAACGTTTGCTGCAAATTTTAAAAGAAAGTAAGTACGTAGGTTGCGACGTTTACCTTATTTTTATGGCAAATGGATTACAGGTCGCAAATTTTCTTCAATACGCAGAAGAGTAAGTAGATCCAATATAATTCATTTAACCATTTATAATGAAAAGAATTTATACTTCTTTCAAATAATTATGCATTCTGTATAATTTCTTCTAGTAAATAACAATATCAAAATTATCGCTTATATAAATGATGTTTAAGCCTTAGTCAGAAAATTACGTTTACGAAAATTAACTTTGTAAAGTTAAGCATCTTAGGCATTGTAGGATCGATTGTATTATTCATTATGTTTAAATCGATTGAAGGTTATTTATATGTTTGTATTTTAAATTAACAATCAAATTAACAACCCGATACAATTTTATATGATATTTAATACAAAGACAATTATTCGTAATCACACAATAGTTTCTGTATTCATTTATAAGTTACTACTATATCATATTAAAAATAATAATAATAAACAGCATGTTTTACAAGTATGTAATTGCAATATAATATATAAACAGTAAACTATAAATTGTTTATTATATTAATAACTATAAAAGTAATATAATAACGTTATTGAAGATAATAAAATCGGCTATGCCATTAGTAATAATTATAATGATAATTTTACTATGTTCAATATTAAAAAACTCGAATAGTATATAAAAAGTCTTCCATAAATCGAGAAGTATATGCGTTACATACAATTATTGTTTGTAATCAATATAACTGGATATTTAAATTTGAAGAATAATCTCACATCCGGTATAAATTTAATTTTATCGAAGTACTTTTCCATTTCGATTATCATATCTAACCATTTTATATTAACTAATGTTAGACACGTGATTAATACATGGATCCATTAATTCTTAATAAGACTAATTATAAAGATACCTCCTATATTCTTAATGCAATTAAATTAGAATGCCAATAAGATTTTTTTAATCTGGTTAAATTTGCCATTTGACCTTAATGATGGTAGAATCGTTTTTTCAAAACAAAATAAACAATAATACAATATCATATTACTACTATACTTATATATTTTTTTAACGATATGAAATACGTTCGAGTTTTATTGACTATAAATAATTCTGAAAGAAAAATATATATTTTTAAGAGTTTTTTAAAAAGAGAAGACAAGGAAGCCTAACTTAATATTTAATAAAAAAATTGTAAGCTCGATTTACATTACTACATAAGCCCACGGTTTCCACTAAATTAGATTTTCATATTTTAGGGAACGACTTATTAGTACGCAAGGGAAGTTTTTGCTTATTTACGATTTTCGTATCTTTCATACGGATATGCGGTATTTGTGGAACAGAATAATCAATGTAATTTTTCTACGCCATTACGTTGAATTCAAACGCCATTCAAAAAGTCAACTGCTGAAACACGAATGGTATGATCTCAATACGATCCCTTTTCCAGCGCGCACGAAAGGTTTGGTGATTACGAAATACATCGATACTTGGTACCAAAACAGATTTCGTTATGGAATTAGTCACTTTTCCACGAAAATAGACGACCTGAAGAAACAAAAATTGCGGTTTGTTGTAGAAGCATAATGGCAAATGTTAAGCTTCCGAACGAAATTTTAGAAATTTTATGTATTTTCATTACGAACAAATCCCTTTGCTTATAATTTTATTAATTTTCTTTTCTTTTTTTTTTCCTCCTCAACTTTAAACAATATAAAAATTAGTTAACAAACTAGCTTCTTTTATCAGGTATTAAATTAATTAAAATCCATTCATTTTATCTTTATATCTTTTTTATTTCACGTGTAATTTCTCATTTAAAAATTTGTATATACAAATTAATGAAATAATTTGTTTAATCGTATTTTAATTCATATTATCGTATTAAGATTCATACACGTTTAATCGATAAATATAAGTGCATGCGTTCATGATAATATTAATATTGCAAATTTTTTTTTTTTTTTTTTTTTTTTGTTGAAATATGCTATCGATTTATTCATGAAATTATTAAGCTTATAAATATTAATAAATGTACATTAAAATATTAGTGTGGCAGTATTTGAACATCTGCCTGCAGTAACAACAGATGCCCAATCTTATTTTAAAAGCCAAAAAGGAATAAATGCTAATTCTAAGCCCTTGGGAATTGAATTTGAAGTAAGTTATAGATGAATCTGCTTTTACTATAAAAGTTTTATTATTATTCTAAGTTCTTTTATATATTATGATTAACAACATATAATGAATCAATCAACAAATAAAAAATCCGAAGAGATATTCTATCGTAATTATAAAAACAACCTTTGATAAAGGTTTAAAGAAAAAAATTACTTTGCGCAGTTTTATTATATTTTCATTATTTCTTTAATAATAATATAATATTAGGATAAATTATTATTATATGCTATAGATTTTAGATAATAATAACAACGAAATCAGTATTGATATTTCGACTAAATTAAGCAAATTTTAACTTTTCTTTTTATGATAATTGATTGAAATTTTATTCAAACCGTTTATTCAATTACTGTTAAATACAAATTCTTTGATTCTGCTTTCAGTTCTTTACAATAGGAATAATCCAAATTAATAAATCCATCTACTTTTTTTTTTTTTTTTTAAATAGACAAGATAAGTCTTATCCAGATAATAAAAATGTCTTCATATTTCTTGAGACATTAAAAGTCGTAAAATAATATATAAATTATGGTTAATATTTATACTTGGATCTCAAGTTATAATTAAGTCAGATAATTTTATATATTTCTATACTAAATATCTTGAACATTAACCCAATATTAACAATAAGATCTACTAATTATCACCATAATGTAACTTATATTTAATAATTAATTTGAATAAAATATCTTATTTACTTATTATAAATTATACAAATTATAAAAACACTATCTTAAATACTATTTTGATATTTATGATATTTAATCTTCTTTCGGCTACTTAATCACTCGAATCACTTAATTTATATAATAAACAAATTGCCCATCAGTGATATGCAGTTCTAATTTATCTTAAATTTAATTATAATTGGAGTTTGCTTTTTTTAATTAAATTTCTTACTTATATTATATTCATTAAAATATATTGAACTTAACGTTCTTCAATATACAATAATATGCTGATGAATGAGTCATTTTGCTTGATTCTTTATTACATTCTACGGTTAAATTCAAATATATAAAATGAGAAGTAAAGAAAATGGAAGATGAAAAGTTAATCACATTTTACGAATACCAAAAATGCAATATATAGTATGTTAGTAATATTATATCGGAATATAAGAATTTTAATTCATAATAACCATATTAACAATATCAACAGCACTATTAAACAACAATAATAGCAAATAATATTTAGTAAAAGAAATTATACGAATAGGAATAGGACATTTACCTCAATTTTATGCAATTGTGTGTATTTTCACTTTTAAATAATACGCGGCAAAAACAGAAAAGATTATATGAAATTTGTTATTGATAGCTTAGTTCATAGGTTATTTAATGATTTTGAAAAAAAAAAAAAACTCGCTAAGAGTATATAACTGGTAGAAATCAATACTAATTTTGTTATAATTATTTTACAAAATTTATAACATCCATGTATAATATTACTTTCTAATATTAGCATATTATAATGTATTAATCAATAATCCACTTAACATTTCAATTTTCTTTTTTTTTATAATTATTTCGCGCGTACATATATATATATATATATATATACACACACGCGCGCGCGCACGCATATTATAAGTAATACTTTTAACAATTGTACAAGTACCGTAAGTTATGCTTGAAATTTAATTTCGATAAAAGATTTCAATACATTTAATTAAATTAAAATAAAATCTAAAATGATATGTTTAAATATATAATAACACTTTACCATTTAATATCATTCTAAATTGCAAAAAATTAATTATTGACAAGTAATTTAAAATAATTTCAATTTATAATATCGTAATTTTATCAAATTTAAGTTATAATAAAACGTTTATTATAAGAAAAATATATGATTTTGGCTTGATATTACGATTAAATCAAGGATGAGTTAATTTTCAGATGTTATTGATCATAGCTAATGTTTTGAATTTCAAGCCATATTTTTATGAACCTCACAATATTAAGAACGAAAGATGGGGCGACATTAAAAATGGAACACTCACAGGAATTTTAGGAGAAACTCAAAAAAGAAACGCTATTTTTTATCTTGGAGATTTATACTACACTATGCGACATCTTGAGCTTTTGGATTTGTCATGGCCATATAATACAGAATGTTTGACGTTCCTGACGCTCGAATCGCTCACGGAAAATTCATGGAAGTTACTCATCTTGCCCTTTAGGTGAAAATATTGCTTTTAGAAAAGACTTAATTATTAATTGAATCAATGTGTGTGTATATATATATATATATATATATATATATATATATACATATACATATATATAATACAATTGAATATTTCTCTAAACATTACGTTATATCGTTATTATATAAAGAATAATTAATAGATTGTACACGTGGATAGCGGTGATTTTTACATTGTTAGCGGCTAGCATAACATTTTTCATGTTCTCACGATTTTACAAGTACCATATTGGTATTGGAATGAAATCAATGGATGAATTAAATACTGCTAGCATGGCTTTAGATATAAAGAATTTTACAGTTTTCGAGAAGGCAAGATCGAGAAAAGTTGAAGAATACAGTGGCTTGTATCTTTTCACTGAGCTACAAAATTGTATTTTATATACATTGAGTATGCTACTTCAAGTTTCATTGCCATTATTGCCAAGTGCTTGGTCTCTTCGTATATTGATAGGATGGTGGTGGATTTTTACAATTTTAATTACCGTAACTTATCGAGCAAGTATGACGGCAAGTCTTGCGAATTCGATTGATAGGTAATAACGTTGAAACTCCCGTATTTATAAATATTTTGAACGCTTTTAAGTACAAGTTATCTGATTGTTTGCATATTCGATTAGAAAAAGTATTTAATACATTAAATAAAACAATTTCGTTAGATTTTTGTTATCCCGAAATTCTTCAGAGTCTTTTAAATGGATAAATTAAGTTTCATGATATAATCATGTATAGGAATAATATTAAAACGGAGTTTTTCTTATTAAGATTTATAAATGCACAGGACATTTATGAGATGCCCATTATATTTTGAGTAAATCGAATAAATATTAATATATTATTGAAATTTTTACGTAAATCAAGCCACAATAGATGGTAGGAATATAATAAAAATCAAAATAACTTTCTTAAAATAACAATAATGAGATAATTGAGCCTCTAAGTAAGTTTATCACTTAAGATTAATAAGGTAATTTATTATAAATGTCCATTATTAAATAATAACAATGATTGTAGCATTTAATTATTATATATTTACTTTTACTTACCTTTTTGTATATTCTTTACACATTTCAAGTATTAAATTTACAAAAGTTGTAAAGTTTAAAGAATTTAGTTCGTTTTGACATCATCATTCCCACACGCATTTATGAACTCGCATTCGCATACCAATCGTTAACCCCTCCCCCTTCCTCTACACCCATGGAAAACTATAGATTATTAGTTATCAGATTTTTTAATCAATTAATTTAATTGATTAAAGTAACGAGAATTTTATTTTATAAGAATAAATAATAGCACGTTGTAATAATTTTATTTAAAGTTTCAAAATGAACAAATGTCGGTACCTAGTATTAGTGGCATAATAAAATCGTTTGTAATAAAAATTGGTCTATGCGAGAAGGAAAAGTTACTTTGAGATTTTTTTTGATTTTCAATTAAATACAATTATTAATCTTCGGTTTTATTTAGAATTTAATATTATTAATCGAGTGCTCATGGATATATTTTGTATGAAAATGTCTTATTTAATTTTAATAAATTTAATAAATTTAATTATGTAACATAATTAACACGAAGTCATTTTAATGTATCATTGGTTTTAATTTTAAATTGGCAGAGTAACTATCGATACCATTGCACAACTAGTCAAAAGTTCAACGGTTATTGGTAGCTGGAGCGATGAAATGAAAGATTTTTTTATAAATTCCTCCGATGTAAATTTGCAAAGACTTAGTAATAGGTTTATCGTTACAATGGATGAACAAGATGCGATTGCTGCTGTTGCTAATGGAACCCTGTCTTATTATGAGAATGTACATGTTTTAAAGTACGAAAGAGTTAAACGACAAATATTGGAAGTGGAATTGCAAAAAAATGACAGTCAAGAGAATAAGCACAAATTTTTAGAACATAATCTGCACATAATGGAAGAATGTGTAATAAATATGCCAATTTCTCTTGGAATGGATAAACATTCACCGTTAAAAGGTCCCGTTGATAAATTGGTGAGTTTTCTGTATTTATTGCATTACCTAATATATTGTCAATTAGTCTACAGACAGTTTCCATGCTTTTAGATTAAGCGTATCATGGAAGCTGGCTTTGTGAAAAAGTGGTTGAGCGATATTACTCAACAATCTAAGATACTAGAATTACGCCAAGAAGGTACGGTTCAAAAATTACTAGTCGATCTTGATAAACTTCAAGGTGCAGTGGTTGCCTTAGGTTTTGGCTATATCATTGGGATTATTGCTCTGGTAGGTGAAATATGGTACTGGAAATATATTGTTTTAAAAAATCCAAATTATAATAAATATCGAAAGGAATTATTTTATAAAAAAAGTATAAAATGCTAGTTAATCGATAACATCATAATACTGTACACAAATTAAACATTGACAAATGACATTCAAAGTGAACGATAAAAATTGTTTGTAGAACTCGAATTTGTAACAGAAAAAAATGGTATTACTCACTTATGATTTTGCAAAATAAATGAGAATAACGTTTCATTTATTTTATGTTGACTCGATGTCTATTTTTATTATCGTTCTATTAAAATTTCCTTGAAATTATAGTAAAATTGACGTGGTTGATCGAACTATATTGTAATTATACTGCAATATGTGATGTAAATAGACAGAAAATACAAGCTGGGAGATATAGGTTATTATAATTCGAAAGTCCTAACCTGTTAACTCATGTTGTGTGATGGCGACACTGCTTACATCGGGAAAAATAAAATTTTTCAAAACCACTAATTCAATTTTCTTTTTTTCCACGCATCCATCGAAACTCTTATGTAAAGCATTTTTATACCAAAACATTATCAACATTATATACATCATAATAATCATATGTACAATTGACATTTCAAAATATTACTGTGTGGATGACATTTGGCCGGACCTCGATATCATTACAAACAAATTCATTAAAAGTGGCATTGGGAAGGAGACAATCGTCGGGTTGATCAGTCGGTAAAACAACGCAGCAACGTGGTTAATCATAAGGATTAACTAACGTCCTGTTTACTTACTCATTAATCGGGTGGCCTCGTCTTTCACTAATCACTTCACTAATCATAAAGCTATAATATCACAATAAAGAGGCGGATATAGCCATAAAGGACTAGGGGCTGCGCTCGAGGATGGCAACGGAAGATGCATTATAAAGGTAAAACGAAGAGGTGCCGGCCGGGTAAGGCCGCGCGTGGTGCGACTTTCGTCGGCTCGTATCGCGAACCGCGGCTAGGTGGCGCTAGATTGGGCTGGGAATCGGCGCTCAGCCGTCGACCGTTCCAATGGCAGTGTATGAGTGAGTGTGGCTGGGAGTCCCCCTGCCCCTCGCCAATAGCCATCGCCGCCGCCACCGCCGCTGCCACCACCTCCTCCGCCTCCTCGTCCTCCTGCCGCCACAGCACCGTCGGCTCGCATGTGTGTACGTAAAGATGGCTGCCCGGAGCGCGATGCCGTTCGACGTGCGGGAAAAATAACATGGGATCCTGGTGCTCCTGACGCTGCAGCCGTGACCGAGCGGCCGACGTCGAGCGCGAGATCTCGCGGTCCTCTAGCCGTCGCGAGTGTAGCCGCGAGTGTCCAGTCAGCGCTGGAGCGTCGTCGACGGGCCGCCTGATTGGCGATGGCCCTCGTAACCGTGCAGCGCTCGCCGAGCGTCTCCAGCTCGCCGCAAAGTTCGGTGAGTAGACCGAGTACGAGAGTACGACAGAGAGAAGGAGAGAGAACGAGAGCAAGACAGAGACAGAGACAGACAGACAGGCAGATGTATAGATAGATAGATAGATAGATAGATGGATGGATGGATGGTTGTAGAGAGAGAGAGAGAGAGAGAGAGAGAGAGAGAGAGAGAGAGAATGCGAGTGCGAGTATTGGCGCGAGTGCGTGCGTGCGTGCATGCGTGCATCCGTGCGTCCGTGCGTCCGTGCGTCCGAACAAGCCTGCTGTGCAATACTAGAGTCAGAGCCAGAGAGAGAGAGAGAGAGAGAGAGAGAGAGAGAGAGAGAGAGAGAGAAAAGAACGCAATGGGGTGCGGGAAGGGGAGGGGGCGAGAGAGGAGGCAAGCAAAAGCAAGAGCTGGAGCAAGAGCAAGAGCAAGAGCGCACGACTCTTTGTCTCGTTGGCCGTCCAGCCTCGCCCCTTGGGATGCGACGTCTGGCTCTGCCGCGCGCACCTCCACCGCCGACTCGTTCGCTCCTTGTCTCGCACGCCTGCACCGATTGCCCGCCAGAAAGAGCTTGCAAACCGCGCGTATGCGTGTGTGCACGGCTGAGCTAGCGACCGCGTGCGCGCGGGAGGGAATGAGAGAGAGAGGGAACGCGCGCGCGCGAAAGACTGCACGCGAGTTTCCTTATATGGTCGGACGTACTTGACGTTTTTCCAGCCGCGAGAAAGGTAATATTCGCCGATTCTAAAGGCGAGCGCGCTCGCGCGCTTCCATTTCCACTCGCCCTCGACCGATTTTACCGCCTCTTGCCGCGCAGTCGCGCCCCAGTTGCCGCAGTCCCACGCACACTCCTATTAATTTACCAGCGAGGAGTCCCTTCCCATCCTGGCACGTGTGGTCCGCCTGCGCTGACTCCCGGTGCGAGTCCCCGTCGATCGCTTCCTCTCGGCTTCATTGATTTTCCCGTGGTTCCCAGCTCCAGCCCAATTCGCTCCGGCCAACCTCTCCCCCCTTTGATCGCTCGTACGGCGCAGTCGAAGGCTCTCCTCTTTCATAGGAGAGGCTCCTTTTTAGCAACGTAAGTCAAACATTTCACCGACCATGGAGACCAAGAGCAGAACGTCGCAGGATATTCTCGCGCGTTCTAACCTTTTTTCGAGGATGAAAAAGGCCGGGAGATCGTAAGTTGCCGGCTTTAATGATCGAAGGAGTCGCTCTCGCGAGCATGCAAACTCTGATTCTTTTGAATTCGCATTGCAAAACAAAGGGAGGCCGAACCTCATGCCGCGGCTCTTTAAATTCTCGCTGATTTTTCAAGACACGCCGACGTACGGATTTGGAAAAAAAAAGAAAAAACAAACAAACAAAAACAAATACACAATCACTACCATGTTTCTTCTGTTCAGCAACGTGTTCTGATGCAATGACGTTTACGTGAACGATCGATATTAACTTTGAACAACGAAAGTTTTTATCCTGCTTTAATAAATACCTAGCATATCCTCACATTGCACATTGGATGTTTGTCTTTGTTTACTTTGCACACTGCATGCACGTTATTGCACCAGCTCTGCCAATAAGCAATGGGAGGACGTTGCCGAATATTCGACCGTCGTCGTTCTTGATTAATGGCCATTGCGAGCCTTATGAGCCTTACGAGCCTTACGAGCCTTACGAGCCTTACGAGCCTTGTCGATGATGTTTTTTGTTTTGAAACTGGCATGCTTCACGATAAAAATGATAAATATTCTATAATCGTGCCCCCATTGGCATTGCTTCTGTAATGAGAAGTTGAAAAATAAATTTATTCGGTAATTGCTTTTAAGCGCTTACAGGTGACAAGAAAAAAAAAAGAAGAAAAAAATTAATTTTACATTTTCTTGTAAAATTATTTAACTGAAATTATTCAAATTACGCGGCATGAAAAAATATAATGTACGACGTTCTTACAATTATCGGAGTCTCAATGCACTACGAGAAATTGCGCCCATTTCCCCGTCTTAAATTATCCAAAGTTGCATTTTTCTTTTTATTGTTGCATACTCAATGATTTCGTCATTTGTAATCAAGAAATTTCTCATTTCTGCGAATGGTTGTTCTATTATAAGTATATTAAAGCTCTATTGCCAATATTATATGTTATTGATAATTGTCCATAAATTATCAATGGACATTATTAATTATTTATAAGAATACCAATCCATTAACGGTATTTATTCATAATGTATATGTATTTGAATTGTTTATAAATTTCTTTTGATTTTTTTTTTGTTTGTTTTGTTTTTTGTTTTTATTGTTATTATTATTATTTTTGTTTTTGTTTTTGATGCTTGAATGTAGGGGACTTATAGATAATAGAAATAGAAGAAAATTTAAATCGATTTTTTAATTTAGAAGCAATGGAATGCTCAGTTTGGAACAGAAAATGCATGTGTCGAACAAATGTTATTCATAAATGTCGAAACAAAATTCTTCTTCGCATTTTGTTTTAAATTTCATTTTCCGCATACTCATCCAGTACAAATAGCAATAGACACTTACAAGGACAATACAACCTTACATTTATCTTTATAATTAAAAGTCATTTAATTTAACAATATTTATTTAAAATTGTTACATATGATTTGATTTGAGAAATCAAAATGTATTGTATTCTTCTGACTCACCGGAGAATAAATCATTCTATTTCGTCTCTAAATTCTAGAATTAAGTAACTAATTGTTATTATTATTTTTTTGTCTTTATAAATTTGTCTTCTAGTTTGAATTAAATTTAACGTAAAAAAGCAAAAATACTATTTAAATTTTTTTAAAGAATTTTTAATCTATACTATTTAACGTCAAATGTACAGTAAAAAAACACGTGTATATTTTCCGTTTGATTAAGGTGAAAATTAATATATTTTTGTATTGGCAGTAATTGGTAATAAAGGCGAATAAAGCCGTCAAATGTATTTGAAAGAGACGATTAAAATTCGTTATAAAACTATGTTAAATATAATTATCATTATCTAATAAATATAAATATGATATGTATATAAAATAAATTATGATTAGCTAATAAAATAAACGAATTTATACATCACTACAGAATCGTTGATGTCAACACGTGTGGTTGCGGGGGGCGCCTGCGCACGTATGCATAATGTAACCCAGTGATCGAGTGCCAATGGTAGTGGCATTCGGAATAATTTTAAACTTTTGCTCGTAAAAAAAATTTCCGTCACATTGTAAATAAATATCAAGTGTATTTGCTGTTGTAAACGGGTCGATTATGGTTTGGATGGGAAGTTTGCGCCAAATCTCGGACGGCCGGTCCCGAGTGACTTTAGCACTGACGTCCTCGGTGGCAGTCAAGTTTGACCGTCCGCTGCGTATAAACTGCGTTCAATCGGACCGCGTGCGCGCATCCAGGAGTCTCCCCGCCACGCGATTATCATCGGCATCGGTAGCGTCGGCGGCAGCAACAGCATCCACCTGAAAATCGATGGGCTGTCGACTGAGATGGTCGAAGGTGGGATGGGATGTGGCAGGACGGGGCGGGACGGGGCGGGACGGGGCAACGCTTGGCGGACTTGGGAGACGAAGAGGCGAGGATGCGTGAATCGGGGCAGTCGAGGCGTCGCGACGCCTCCGTGCGTGTCGCCTCTTCAGTCGGCTCGGCGCCGCCGTCAAGCCCTTACGCGCCCGCGCTATCGGACGCTCGATATTCGCGACCGCCAGGGCTCGTCTCGTCCGGGAGTGCGTCATCTGACTCAGCGTCCGGCCTCGAGATAGTCGCTCGAGGATAGTTTTGGCGTGGTAGCTCAACAACGTCGACGACCAACTGGCCCTGGAGATGCGGAGAACGCCGGGGGAGGAGCGTCGGAAGCGATACTCGATCTCGGCCAAGGGAGGTGCGAGCAGGGGAGCAACGGCAGTCCACTG
>NW_011948415.1:4775136-4780025 GCF_000503995.2 Ceratosolen solmsi marchali
TGCTGAAGCAGAAGGGCCCGGCACCGGTGCGCGTGATGGCTCTCGGCCCGACGGACTCGCCCCCGTCGCCCTGGTCGTGCATCCTTTGGGCCGGGGAGCGCGGCGCTCGCGTCACGCAGTTGCGCAACCGAGTCATCGCCAAAGTAAGCCGCGCGATTTATGCGAATGATGGGTCGGGGATCTGCTCTGTCTTCGTTGTCTGTCTGTATACGCCGAATGAGAAGTGCGTTTTTAGGAGCTTAAATCGAATAATCCGAGTCGAGGTCTGTCATTGTCCTTGGAGCGACTTTTACGTTCCGTTAGGGGGGGGGGGGTAATGATCGAGCGGCGATGCTATTAATTGAAATATAATCGCCGTTTCCCCGATGGAGTTGTACGTTTTAGCATGTAAATGCAAAAATTGCGCATGACTCTCGATTCGCATTTGGTGGCACTCTTGAATAATCATTATGACCTTACGATTTGATAGTACGATGATGGTTTACATTGAAATTGCAAGTGTATTCGGAAAAATTGGAATGTCGAATGGTTTGTTGTTTTAATAATTGCTTTTTCGCTCACATATTATTTGCTCCGATGAGCCGATTACAATTTTGCACGATCGAGAAAATCGAGAAAATTAGTATGACTTTTATTCGAGTATGTAAGTTTTAGAAATATCGTGTAGAGAAAATTGTGCCGATCGTTGAAATTTTTCTCACATATTTGTTTGTTTTGTTTTAACGATACAGTGCTTCTTCCTTATAATATATTTGATAATTTTTTTTCACTTTCGATATACCGTTTAGCGGAAATGTAAAATTTTTGATTTATTATGTCGTAGTGATATATAAAATAATCGTATGCAAAGGCATTAGAGTGTTGAAAAGTATATGAAAATAACAAACATTTTCATCCTATTACGTAAATTCTTGAGCCGAGTAAGCAAATAAAAAATTATCGTCGATTCGGATAAGTAACAATAAACTAGAAGTTCTTTCCTTTCTTTTGTTTAAGAAAATTAGAAACTATAAATATGCAGTTAATATTTCTTGATCGTGGAAATCGTAAGCCAAAGTTCCAGATACTTAAATAACAAGTATGAGTTTTAAATTTATCTTAAAATTGATTTCACCATTACGCAATTTCTAAAAGGAAAAGCCGTTGGTTAATTCTGTTATAATGGAAAAGTAATAAAAAATAATCTAGCGCATTAATTGATAGTAAAAGTCAAATTACAAATCTATTGATTAACAATTGAATCTAGCAATCCTTGCAATTAATCCGATAAAGTTCGTTTCGTAAGAGACCAATTAATTGCTCGTCGTCGTCGTCGTCGTCGTCGTCGTCGTCGTCGACGTCAGCCATTCGGGATATTCCTGACGGAGGTTGAAAGCCGTTCGCCGAGCAAAGAATGAAAGAGAAAAAAAAAACTCCAAACAATACAGTGCTTACAAATAGACTCCTCCCTCCCTCCCTCCCTCCCTCCCAATTCGCTCATCCCCGGCCGTCACCCCTCGCCCTTTCTTTCTCGGGCCTTCCCGAACGAGCGAATCTGCATTGTCTTAGCGCTCGCTCATTTAATTGCAAAGCCCAGTTCGCCGTGGCTGCTGTTGCATCGGGGCTATACGTCCAAGGATTCTCAGGCACGACCGTTACGCATTGTTCAATGCTCTTATCCCCCCCCCTCCTTCTCCCCCCTCCTCCTCCTCCTTCGGCTTTCGGTCACTCTCGCTTGCCATTTTCATTCTCTCTGTTTTCCGAGCACCGTGGCGTATTTAGCCGGGAGGAGCCGATGCCCCCGGGGATGACGTTGGCACGCGCTTCCTGATGCTACCCAATTGCGTAAGGAGTCGAGTGAATCGCCTCCATCCGTACGTCCCTACCGTCCGGCCCCGTCGCTCGTGCATTCGCATTCAACAAAATATTTGTCTTCAAATTGCCATGTAATTTTCTACTTTCCTCCCCTCTCCTATCGCTTAATTTGCTCATCCCCTACTCGCTTGCTAATCGACTTGGAAGTATAATCGCTTGCGAGCACATTATGACAACTTAATTTACTTCTTCGATGATTTTAAAAGAATATTTAAGTGCACTTAACCGATATCGATGTATAAATACCAAAAGTAGAATATTAATTTGACACTGCGCCGCTTTTCAAAGCCGAGAGAGTTGTTATTCCTCGCCAGTCTAAACCGAGTCTATCTTTGGCTCGAATGAAAATTTAACGTCTCAAGAGTACTCTTTTATTATAGTGGAAGATCACTCGGGGCAAAAGGGTATAAGCGACGTCAAATTATATTTAGCCTCGTATTTTTATTCGTAACTTAAACTTTAGCGCAATTTCAAGTATGCAGAGAGAGAGAGAGAGAGAGAGAGAGTCGCAACTAGAGTGAATTAAGAGGCCCGGGCATTGTGATTAGAGCGTGGAGCCGAAAGAGCCGTCACCTTCCTTATCGGAGATGACGAAAGTGAGTCATTTTTGCGAAAATCGCATCGATTAAACTCGGCGATTAGCCAGTGCTAGCGTAGCGTGCGTCACCATGCAACAGCGAAGGAACGTGAGGCGGAGCGTCAGGCGCCGTAACTTTGGAGCAACATTTTCGCGAACGAGCAGCACGCGAATAAATACCTACGGCCACGGTATGACGTAACGATACATCGCAATAGAAAACGAAATTTCGAGGCAGCGCGAGGAGCCCTCGTGCACCGGGACGAACTCTGACTCTATCGAGACAAGCGATCGCGACTGTTGCGCGCGAAACACGCCGATGTACCTATGGGATAAAACTCGGATTTTCGGTCTCCGCTTTTCACCGGGTCCACGAAGAATTCTCGTTTCTCCGGAATCGCGCGCGTTTCGGTCGTTGATATTAGCTTTGATACAAAAAAAAAAACTAACCGTCGCCTCTGTCTATTCCTAGGTGCGCTTATTATTGCGTGACATTACGAACTCCAGAGATCCTTACGAATCACTTACGCTCACGACTCTTATCATCCCGATTTCATACCGCGTCTACCGATTGATTTTATCGACTTGGCTCCTCTGCGCGTTGCTGCGCATTGCTGCATTCTAAAATATTGCATGACAAGGAAGTGAAATTCTCATTTTAATCGTTATGTTCATTTAAATAATGCGAATTGGCCTACTTTATTAACGTACCGCGATGAGTCTCATCGATTTTTTTTTTCTACTCGTGTTTTTTTCACTTTTCTTCCAATTTTAACAGCTTGTTAATGAATTTGCAAACGATCGTAACTGAAAGTACATTTAGCTGAAATCATGTAATCTTGATTTTGAGCAGTCGTGATTATAGAAATTTTCATTCGAGTGCAGTGCGCACATGCGCAAAGAAACTCATGTTTGTTTTTACTCGTTGAATACGAATAAACGGGATATATATATATATTTTATGAAATTATCTCGGAGTAAAATTATTCTAAAGACATTTTAATAAATTTTTTTCTACCGTAGTAAGAGGAACCAATTTCAAGCTATAAAATTATTAATACATACGCAATCACTTTATCCTAATCTCTTTGCGGCGTTTGTTTTTATTAACTTTAGAGCACCACGAATCTCAGATTACTTATTTTATATATAATTTCGTACGATGTTTCATATTTGATTTTCATCTCTCTTGGCGTGTGAGGAACCCCCCCCCCCCCATGTACATGGTATTGATAAATTAAATAATACACAAACATAAAGAAATAAAGAAATAAAGAAATAAAAAAAAAAAAAAAACAATTTAGCACTAAGGTGAAATTGTCATTCTTACTTAATTTCGTAAAAAGTGGCATGAAACGAGCTTCTGACTTTTTCATCGATAAATTTTGCTAGCCTATGGCATATACCGCTGACACTTTCTTGACGAACCAATTGTAATCGACACAATAAGTTGCCTATTGTGAACTTCTAGAACGTATTCATTAATGGCGCAATGCCCAAGACCAATACAAATCGAGTCGCATACGAGTGACACGCGATTGATAGCGATAAAGATCAGGGAGGAAAATATTCAACCAACAGAAATGTCAATGTGAAACGAGATCAATTGAATAAGTGATATTTTAGTTCGTATTAAGTTTGTCATTATTATTAATCTGACGCTTGTGGCAGTGAAAATATATGGTTTCTAATAGCGTTATGTTATTACATTAAACTAACTAGAGTGAAAGTCACAATTCAAAGATAAATATTATACGTAAAATGTTCAAAAATTTTACTCTAAAAAAGTAATGCTTTAATTCAAGAAATTGAGAAAGTTTTGAGTCATACGCGTGCACGATTTCTTCTTACATAAATATTGCAAATACATTGAAATAAATACTTTATTTTATATCTAAATTTGTTTACCTCTCTGTTCATTTATCTGAATAATTACGCTAATTCAACGGATGGAAGAGATTTACTAAATAAATAAAAATTAATTAGAAAGCCAATAGCTACAAATATAATAATTATATTTTATATGCAAATATAAAGCATGTAAAATTTATAATCAAAGTAAAGGTAAAAATTATGTATGTAATAAAAAATAGCTTTTACTACTAATAAATGTAAAAACAAAAAGTCGAGTGAGTAGAACGGCCGGTTCACCGACGAATTAGAAATTTATTACAATGTACATTCATTTTTATCATTATTAATTCTGCACACTTCCTCAATCCAGCTTTGTTACTATTATTTTTTTTTACAAAATTCATAAAGATTTACAATAATGCAATTCTTAATATTTATTTGGAATTACGAGATTTATAATTGCTTTATCAGCGAATAGTTATCTTCATTTTTTATTTAAAATTTTCAAATAGAAAATTCTCAATCTTATAATACTAAATACAACGTAGAGAAAGTACAGAAAAAAAAAAAAAAAAAAAAAAAAAAAAAAAAAAAAAAAAAAAAA
>NW_011948415.1:4780047-4842496 GCF_000503995.2 Ceratosolen solmsi marchali
AAACAAGAAATAATATTTTTTTTTCGTATCGGCGCACGTGTATTTAAATTGCAATATGCATTCGTAATGTATAATGTATAATGCATAATCTTTCGTTTAATTATATTCGCAATATATGTATTAAAATAACTTATCAAGTTGTGTGTCGTTTGTAATAATGTTACAATTTTCTAAAACTGATTTTAAAGTTATAATAAATATTCTTTAATAGTATCTAGTATCCGACGTACTATTTAAAAAAGTGTTTATTTTTTCTTAATTTTTTTTGTAAACATACTAAATTATTATCGTATTACGTTCTACTTTCTTCTAAATTTCTTACAATTCAAGTGTTCTATTTAATATAATAATAATAGAAAAAAATAATCTTACATTAATATTAGTAATTTAAAACGTATTTATAATAAAAAATGTTTCTTTTTAACTATATGAATTGAATTATAAGTTAGGCATGTTGTCGAATACAATTACATTAACAAGTAATTAAACTACACGCGCGCACACACGTATATGTATTATATGTATAAAAAATGTATAGAGTCTACGATGACAATTTGACTTTTTAATAAAGTGAAAATTTTTTACAATCTCTAATTTTATCTTTCCATTTTCTTTGCTCAATATATTTTATTTGCGATTTTGTATTTGTGTCCATTTTTTGAAAGTGAAATAGCCATGCCCGCCTTATTCATAATTTGCATACTAAGAGAGAATAACCAGCTAACTGCAATCGTAAAGATATTCTTAGCTGTAAGCACAAGCAGACGAGAGAACGGGATGAAAAGTCCAAGTGTTCCATTCCCCTTTCCATTTTCAGGTTAATGAAGGCCTGCTTATTTTATAATTGACTTTGTATTTTATAATGCCTTTATATATAAGACCTAAGACGTATAAACACGAGGAGAGAATTTATAAAGCAATCTGCAATATTAATATATGTATCGTTATTCGTTAAGTTGTGGCCTAAATTCATGGCTTTTAAAGTAGCAATTTATAAAATGTGCCACGCACAAGCATATTGAATTAAAGATCATTGCATTGTATTTAAATAGGGTAAAAAAAAAAAAAAAAATAACGATGCGAGCCAAGGTATATCGATTACAATAAATTTTTACGCGTTTGTAGTATTTTCGTAGACGGCCTTGATAGGCCGAAATAATACCACTAAGTAATTTTAAAAGAATTTACACGCAGATGCTTTGGTAGGGAGTAATGCAACGGTAAAGATGTTCCATGGAATTATTGATTCGTGGCATTAGCATTTAAGCGAACCCAATTATCGCTGGCCAATATTCATTATCAATTCATCATTCTTCCATAATTTTCATTGAATTTCCTTTTCAAGGATCTGCTTATCAAACGCCGTGGAAGCACTGCGTCAAATTTAGCCAGGCAGCTGCTCTTCGTTAGGCCGTTGCCCAATGCCGGCTAATTACTCCAAACCCGATCAATATTCATATTTATCTCCATCATCTTATTTGCCAAGATCCAATTAATATTTCGAGATATATTTGATTACGCAGACGACTAATTGCGCCGTAAGGAGTGAGCGAGCTAACACAACGAGTATATTCGACATTGTGCACGGCGACTTGGGGCGAGGAAAAGTCAGCTGGTGATCGACGGGTCTACCGAATTTACCATTATAAATTCCCAGCAGAAATCGTTCTATAACGAAGTGACGCGGGCATAATAATTCGTAGCGCACATGTAATGTATCCCGCGACCGACCCGTTCCCTTCACGCGAAACAGGGAAAAGCTTGAGGGGAAATGAAAGGCGCCGTCGTCGTGGGGCGCTCGAGTGCGCGGGCGTGACGCTCGGTGGCGTCGACGAGGCCGGGCTCGAGATGCGCGACCCTCGGCCAAAATAGCCCAGATGCTATATGAAGAAGCTCCACGGGCTTTTGCCGAGCTCGCACGGAGGGTCTGTCGGCGCTACGCCTCTCGTCTCCTTACCCCGCTTTCCTTTGCTTTCCTTTTCTTTCTTTATCGCTCTTTACGTTCGATCTCGCAATCTTTTGGCTGCGGCGCAGCTTTCCTCGACCGCTCGCCCTTTTGTAATATCTTCAAAGTCCCGGCTTCCGTTCAGCGCCCAGCCCACGGCCGTCGATGTATTCTCGGATGGAAATTCGTAAGCGAGTAGGAAGTTCCGAGAGCGAGGTTTAACGGGTCGATTGGTCGGTCGATGGAGCGCCCGAGCTCGTGGAGGAGGCTAATTGTGAAAATCGTTACGCTCGTTCGATTGATAAGTCGAATGGACCAGTTTTTCCTCGCGGTAATGAGAACAATCGGCTTTATCGAGCTTCGCAATGATTTTCTTCGGTGAAGCTAATCCCAGTCGTTGCTGTCTCGTTAAAAGGAAAGGGGAGAGAGTATCGCGTGAAATCATTGGCAGTGATTCGACACAGATGTGTTTCGATATGTGGATCGATTATTTTGTACGACTTTACGTCTAAATTCCTCGATATTACTTAATACGTTAAGAGGAGTACAAGATAATGTCTTTTCGTCGAGCAGCTACAATTTGAACTGTTCTCGCCTCACCATCCCTATCCCCGTCTTCGATCACCCAAGAGTCAAAGAGTATGTCGAGGATGAGTGTGGTCACGAATTGGCAACTTTTGGTGTCGGCGGCGCGGCATTATTATTCGAAATATTGGTCGATAAGGATCACAGGGCGCTATCGTATCCCAGATTAGACGAGTCTTGGAATAGTTCCAATAGGCCTGTGGGAATTTCAAGTCGAGGAGGGAATAATGAAACGGTGGCTTGTCGTATTCGATGCCGATAACATTGTTTGGCGTTGTCTCGACTACGTTGCGCGCGACACGTGTTTATTAACGTGCATTGCCCGTGCGGCTGGGGCGTCCAGGGGCCGAACGTGCAAAATCGCGAAAACTTGGCACGATTAGCGTTTTATGAATTCGCCGAGCGCCATTACGAGGAGAAATAGGATATTGTCCTCGGTGGCGACGACACCTTTAACATCCGCGGATCTCTTCTCCAGTGCTCGTTAAACGTTACATAATGAAAGTCGAGGAGCATCGGTTACAACTTATCCTGGTATTCGTATTGAGATTTTCATTCGAGCTAACGCTCTTCACTCTTAATGGGCTAAAATGACGGGATTGCTATTTGCGACTAAGCTATCAAAGATTTTTTAGCACCTCTTCTCTGGTATTTATAAGCTTTTATTGTGGGGATCGGGTAAAATTAAAAACATTGGCTCCCACGTTAAACATTATTCAAAGCATTATTTTACAGATTGTTATAGATTGTTTGTCTATTGTTATGGATATTTTAACGTTGAAATTCAATTATTTTCGAGGCTTTCCTCGAAAGAAAGACTGTGTCGATATTTACGTTGTCGGTCGGTTTTAACTGCTTTAGTTGGAAATAGTCTCGGCCTTGTGAAATGTAGAGAAACTGTTTGCATTAGAATTGGTAATGAAGTTTGGATCATCTAAGTAACGTAGATCTTACAGAAAATACTCTTTTCCATAGTCATCAAGATAATATTAATAATAATTATATAAATAATAATAATGATAATAATACCACCATCATCACCATTACCATCGCCGTCATTCTTGCTTACAACAAAAATCTTGATTGTTATGAAAAAGTTAGAAAGTTCTGATATATCTTGCGTTATTTAAACGTTTAATGAATAATTATAATGTGAGCAGTCGTAAACACCAACAGTGTCTTTGATTTTGTTAATACAGTAGCGGTAGCAGTAGCAGACTCGTTACAATTATATTTATATAAGTTTCTCGTGCTTGCTTAAAATATTCGCCGTCTCTCTCTCTCTCTCTCTCTCTCTCTCTCTGTTTCTATATCTATCTCTATCTCTCTCGAAATGGCCACGATGTCTTCTAACCGGCAAACACATCGTATATTACGAGTAAACAAGGGCCCTTTTAACGCCGGGAATTATCGTTTATAAAAGCGAAGATAAGTGAAAATCATCGTCACTTGGTTAGAAGTAACTTCTCCTTTCATGATGCAACTCTACCATTCGAGCGACTCACGAAATAGAGTCAGTTTTGTTACGTTTACGTTGCGATTTTCACGATAATCTAGGTGCACGAGCTAAAAGCCCAAGTCTTCTTTTGTATTCTCAGGAATGAATGGCAAAACTTTTTAAATCTTGCAACTTGCTCTTTCATTCGTGTAAAATGGACTTGGGTTGAGAAATATGAACGTTGTAGTTATATTTTTGTCTTGATAACGTCATTGAAGTATCTTGTGCACAAGATAATGGAAGATATAATATATAATTTCAAATATAATAAACAAGGTTTATATATTTTTAAAAATAGTGTAATTATATACGTGACTTGGATGAAATTTAATAAAACACAAAAAAAAAAAGTCAAAACATTATCATTTTTAGCCGCTAAGACGGATGTTTCTAAACATCGTCTAAAATCATTCCGACTAATAAATATAAAGTTGTATTTGTAATTTTTAAGAATTAGAGTTGATTTAACGTCGTAATAAAATAAAATTGTAATAAAATTAAGAATTGGTTTCGACTATTATAAAATTTGTACAAAATGTCAACGATACCAATAAGATTATTTTGGATTGAAAACTAATGCAAATCTTATTTGTAGTTGTCTTTCGTCGAATCTGCTGAACAAAGCAACAACAACAGCGACAACAATAAATGAATAAAATAAAATATATAATAATTTTTATTATTTAAATAGAAAACGAGATACGTGATATCGTAATGCCATTTTAAATTATTGCATTATATTTTTAACTTAGATTCTGTAATGCGTGAATAATATTAATTTATGAAATATAATTCTGCAATGGATGGCGAGTAGCTTAGCAAATTTTTACTACTTCATTAAGAATTGATTAAGAAAATGATGAGTTGCGTTAAATTTACGGTAGATTAAGAAACCTTTGATTCATCCATTCATAGACTGCATATTCATGATAATCTAACTGAAAAATTATATTTTTGAAAGGTGAATTTGAAGTTTATGTTCCCATGCATTGCCACGAATTTACCTCAGTCTACGAGAAATTCGTTTCACGTGTAAGTAAAGTAAGTCTGAAATGCATGGATATTTTAACAATCTCTTAAAGTACAAATACCTCGAGCAACAAAGAAATTCGTCTACGATTTCACAGTTAACCACAATTGGAGAAAAAAAAGGAGAAAGAGAAGATAAAAGAGAACTATATGCATAGAAGAATGCAAGAAAGAAAGCTTTGACGGGACAATTAGAAAAAACAGTAAAAGTCGTTTACAAGCACCTCGCGCGCTGGAAAAAGCGGTTTGCAATTTTTCCGTGGAATGGTTTCTCGGTCGATCTCGAGTGGCGACTGCAGCAGTAGCTCGTCTTCTCGTTTTTCCCGGCACTTTCGAGTTTTGAAGCAGTTTCTCGTCCGGTTGGACGGGGGGTTTCTCTCGTCGTAGTCAACATGGCCGGATAAGGCGCTCCTGCAACTAAGCAACAACATGGCAAACATGGCAGATCATGGGTGTTGAGGATCGGGGAGCGCCGAACGTAAAGTCGCCAGCATCTCTTCGGATCTCGAGCTCCGACCCTGAAAGTTTCGACTGATTTTCACCTCCTAACTTTGGCCGTTGGGGCTGCTTTTACGTGACGAGCGTCGGCTTAGATTAACCTCCATAAAGAAAGTCGAAGGTGGCGCCGTATGACTCGGCAGTTGGTCGAAAGTTTCATGCGAATTATATGTCCCCAGGATGCCCTATGAGCAATAAAAATAACGCTATCGGTCAATCCACTCTAATGCAATTAAATGGAGACTGTCGTAAATTTTGACTTGGAGCCTTTTTCTTTAATAAGCTCGTTTCTAATAAAATATTCACAATTTTAAGAAATTCTTCATTTTATTTGAAATGGGAGGATTTGCACGTGATTATAAGATCTTATGTTTTTAGCGGCATTATTGGAATTGATTCGTAATTTATAATAAATTTCTGAATCTTTGGCTATTATTTTCGTATAAGCTGTCGCAAAATTAATAAAATACTTTTTTGAGCTCTAAAAATTTTTCCCAATATATGAACAGAATCTCAAATTAAAAGTTGCCGTTAAAAGTAGTGGATTGTTCTTTTTTTTTTTTTATTTAGTTCAATGTTAAGTTCGTGAAAATCTATATTATTCTCCCGAGAAAATTGTGGGAGAGTGTTAAATCGAATATAAAGATTAGGTTTTCACTACGAATTGTATTTTGAAATAATTTTATTACAAATTTTATCCGTATCATTGTTATAGCTTTCGTTCTTTTTTCAAATTTTTTTTTTTTTTTTTTTACATGCTCTATTGTAATCTTAAATAATCTTTAATTAAATCAATGCGAGATTATTTGTTTTTATACAATTGCATTATACTTTTGCATTAAATGAATTTATAAGCATAAAGCTATTTATTGCAACAGTATTTATAATGTTGTCTAAAGTTTTTCTTCTAATTTTCGCAATATTATACTTGATTTTACTATGTATACTTGATTTTATCATTTGAGAGTTATAATATAGAAAAAACAGTGCAATTACAATTATTATGAAGACTACGGTTATACTTTATTATAATTTATATGTATATGTGTAAGAACCTATTTTTAACACGATGATATATTGTATTTGGTTTTTTTTTTTTTTATGACAATATATTTTATTTTCTTTTTACTAATTTTATAAAATGCATTATGAAAGAATGCACGGCAAATTTTAATTATATTAATTTATACGGCATAGTAATTATCGTGTTCAAGACTATTCGTAATGATGCCTATTTTATTTTTTCGTTCGTTTATCAAGAATAATTTTCAAGAATAATTTTCATTTTCATTTTTTAAAGAATTTTTCTGTTTATATACACAAATTATAAAAATAATCTGTAAATATAAACTAATTTCTTTAATAATAAAAATTTTGATAATGTAAATGAGTATATAAAGAATATGATTTTAATTGTAGAATTCCAGATGTATTATAAAATACTCGGGCATTTAATTAATCTTGTATTCTAAAAATTTTTAATTGAAAAGATTTTTTAATACCGTGCTGACTTTTTTTTTCACTGAAATTTTAATCTCATAATTTATTGTCATGATTCACTTGATTCGCGTGGATTAGTGCTGAAAAATCCGAGAATTTAAGTAACAAAAGTATACATAAATAATCTAAGATAAAATCAATCGTTTCAATCGTCGCATAAACGTTGTAGACAATATTGATTAAACGTATTTAAATTACAGAAGAAAGTTTGAGTTACATTGAGTGATTATATTTTTAATTATTTGTATTATTAAGTTGTGATGTCAATGAACCTCATATATTGATCGTAGATTGATAATTTAGATTGTAATTAAAATTGGTGCTATAATTATTTATAAATTTTTATGTAATGAAAACATTTAATCTTTATGTAATATTTGAATAGTTTTAATTTATATATATATAAATATATATATATATATATATATATAGTGCAAATTTTACTTGATAAGTATTTGTATATAATGAACGATATTTTTTAAGAATACAATATATATATTCTCTTAACACATCATTGTAAATGCAATACTTTAAATTAATTTTATAAATCAATTAAAGTGTAATATACAGATAGGGGATGCTCAATTTATCATACATTTGTTGTTTAATTTTTTTATAATTGTATTATCTGTTTGATTCCAAAAATATTACAGTTAACACGTCTTAACTACTGATCATTAAAAAATTTCTTACCAAGTTTTTAAAATACTATTTCCTGTTACATAGATTAGATATCCTATCATATCTATTGTGTATTTACATTTTAATATTAAGAATCGAGAAATGTAAATTGAAATAATTTTTATCATAGTCTAGTAATAAACTTAGCAATAATATACTTTGATAAGAGATACTTTTTAAAGGTAAATTATAAAAAATTCTATTTATATGAAGAAATGCTTCTATTGAAAGTATGAAAGTAATGTTTCTATTTTATAGTTTAAATTTTATTATATAATACTAAGAATACGTGCAAAAAAAAAAAAAAAACAACAAACGTAAATGTATCGATAATTCTTTACATAAAAGTGAATATTCTAAAAAAATATATGATAAATGCACGTGTAAAAAGAAGAGTCTACTACATTTGTAAATCTGTTAAGCTGGACAACGATGGGATAAGTGTCGAAGTTTTGTCAAAAGGCACCTCGCTATTACATTAAATACGTACGATTTTGCCTAAAGTGTGTAATACACATCTGTAATTTAATTCAATGCTTAAGATTAAGAAATCATACTGCAATATTGCTCGGTACAACCCTATCCGCCGCGTGCGAGCTAATTCTCCCGCTTAAAGTCACAGTCATTTTAACGTCGTCTTTTACGAAAATGTCCAATGCATTGGCCCAACAGTCATGCTTGCACCGTCCGTCGATTTGTATTTAAAAATCAAATAACAGACCCACGGCCTCCAAACATTTCGTTTCGCCTGTTTTATCGCGGCAACGCACTCTAACAATCTACCTCGACCTACGGCGCCGCGAGGTGAAAGAAAAAGATGTATACGCCTTACCAAGAAAATTGGAGGGAAAAAATGCGTAACTCGTCGACTGGCAGACTGAGCGCGCGAATTCCGACCTCGTCATGTGCGTTAGCGCCGATAGTTGGAAGTTGACGGATTAAAAAAGCCGACAAATTGCTGGAAGAAATCACACGGCCAGTGGCGTCTCGTCCCGCGCGCGTCTCCATTCCGCGAAGAAATGCAGCGATCCTCCTTTCAGCGCGCGAAAGCTTCTATTTTGAGAGGCGGGATGGAGTAGATGTTTGCCGCTGTCGGAGCTGGGGCTGGAAAATTGCATTGCCACGACGCTAATAGCCCGTGGCTATTTTATGCGCGTTCCCGGCGCGATACGTTTTCCGGGGGCTCGACAAAAGCGCCGACAGATGAGACGTCGGCGCTTGTTGAATCGACTGTTCCTGAACAACCAAATACTTCAATGGATCTGTGTTTTGTGCAATGGCGTTGGTGGTGTACGATAGTAGCCGGGAAGAGGGAAAGGGAGGCGTTAATTTGGCGCTGTTGCAATGCGCATCATATATTTTCACTGAATAAATCTGCTCGGTGCTTTGGCTTCGTGTTATCGATAGCTTTATTATTCCGATAGTTTGTGTTTATCATCTTCGTGTGGCGCTTTATTTTAAGCTCGATGATGAAGCCTGTGAGGACGATTATTAACGCGACGAGTTATTCGTCGGTGATTATTAGGATTTTCAGCTCTCACTCACCGACCACAGCTGTTACACGAGATAACTGTTTACATTCTATTCTGTTATACATATTAGCTCGTATTCTCCTCTTAGGATCATATTTTATCAAAATTTCACGCTACAACATATTGACGCACTTTAATAATAATAATAAGAATAATAATAATAGTAGAAGGAAAAAAAAATTATTTTCGTTAAATTCAGGAGACGGAAAGCTGTGTATATAATACTCGACCGATCTAAAAATATAGATTTAAACTGAAATAGAAACTGCCCTTATAGAGATATTTTTACCTAAATCTATTTATGTAAGATGACCTTGAATGCTATTAGATTATTGAATATAATACCATGAGCGTAATACAGGACATGACGACGACGAAGGGCTAGTAGGTAGTAGTAATAATCACTCGTATTAAAAGTTTGAGATTTGCAAGTCGCTATTAAATTTTCACTACAAATTAAAAACATTTTAAAAACGGGCATTATAAAGCTTTTCCACGCGGCTTACTATAACATTGTACATTACGTTTTTCAACGAGCACGATAAATTTTTACTTTTTTTACTTTTTGTATGATAAAACTTTTCAAAATACACATATCATTTTATTTAATTACATGAAATAAGTAAATTGTCAATATGAAAAATAATAAATTTCTAATATATGAAAACAAAACAGAACAAAAAAAAAAACAAAAAACAAAAAAAAACAACTTGTAATGTTATTAATATCATACAAGTTTTATACGGTGGTAATATAAAAGAGTGGAAAAGGAGGATAAAAAAATCGCAGGCTATCATAAATAATTTATTACGAACATCTGTTCTTGAAAGATAATATTATTTAATTACTTGCCCCTTCGTATGGAAATCACAAAGAAAGCTAAAATTATAACGCCATTTGTAGTCAACACCTAAGAAAAAAAATCTTACGATCCTGAAATCTTAATACATCTTTACGGTATGTTAATATAGATATGAGTACTAATCAAGGATTTAACTATTTTCTTTAATGTCTAATTTGTTTTTAAGAACTTTAACGTACGAGTAAGAATCTGGTTAGAAATGCTTAAGCACATTTAAGCTTAAGTAGTGAAGAAATTTCCTTAAATACATAATGTAATACATAAACAAATTTTATTGGCTCTTAAAAATTTATACGTAATTTGTTAAAAAAATCTACATATATATATATATATATATATATATATATATATATATAAAATATAATAAAAAAAAATAAATAAATAATTGATTTTTACAATTATTTCTCTCCTATTTTTACCAGGATGTTATAGATTTTTCAGGAAGTTAGATTTATTTTCAAATTAAATATTAAGCACGACTTTTGAATTTTATATCTATTCGTGAAGTGATTTCATCTAAACAAGCTGCGAAAAGTATTAAAAATTATAATAAGAATTACCTTATCGATAAATACAAATAAATGTATATTTATATAAATAAATTTGTATATTTATTCATTGCATTGCATACCAACAAATTGCATTCTTACAAAATTGATAATATTGCCATAGGAATAAATACTTTTAATAGCAATAAAAGCTCGTAGAAAATGTTATGAATGTTTAGGATGGAATCTTGCTTTTTCGAATAATTTTAATGCGCCTTGTCTATTTATAAATATTTTGAGAGAGGAAAAAAGGAAAACAACGTGAGAGGTTAAATAACATTACAGAAAATAACTTAAAAACTCACCTTCCCAAGACGCTTATATTTTGAAACATTTCTTCCTGGGCAGATATAGAGAGCAGTTATTGTCGTGATAAATATTTAAATAAAAGTAGCTTTGAAATGTCTGAAAAACAGCAGCCAAGTAAAGGGGTTAAAGTACGGGACTCATTTGGACGTGTTTTTGATAAGGCAATAGTTTCATACACATACAACACCAACATTATTGTTCTCCGTATTTTCTTCCGGGACCTGACTAGACGTGAAATTCCTCTTGCAGATGACAACTCATGACTATGCCAAAGAGAAAAATATCCGAGGTAATAAATGTTTGGAGGGATCGCTAGCGGTTTTCATGCACGTGCGGAGCCAGACATTGGCAATAATCGTAGCTCACAATTACAGTATTTTACTCTTTTAATCCTTTGACGATAATTTAGCCGAGACAGAGCGGCGAATTCGGTGATGCGCGTATATATCGTAAAATTGCGAAATTTTTACGTACTTTTATGCACATCTTTATGTATTCTAATATTTCACATTGTCTCTTTTGTAAAAATGATGAAGAGAATTGGTTTTTTTTTCTTTTGTTGTTGTTATTATTGTTGTTGATTTTGTTATCATTTTGTATAAAAATCTCACATAAAATCTAATATTAAGTTTCTCTTGGCTAAATATGTGTATTTTAATAATGAATTTTCTTGCTCGTTTCATGGATAAGAGAAAGTTTTTCAAGCTTTATAAAATTATGTTATTAATTAGAATATTTATAGCCTGTATTTAATTATAATAAATTTTCTATTTCATCGTGTAGGATAATATATCTATAATTTGTATGCATTAAACCATAGATATGATAATAATTTTAAAAGTTGTAATGTTTTTTTTTCATTCATTGGTTATATATTGCTAACTTGATTATTTTGCCTTAATTAAGAGGAATAAGAAATTTCATTTCATTATTTGAAAATTTATCTCAAATAATGTTTAAATTGCATTGAATACTCGTTTTGTATTAGCAGGCTAGTTTGCAAATTATTTAGCATATCGTTTGAGATCGGCATTATGCCAATCGTAAGGTATAACATTTTTTTCTCGGTGAGCGAGCAGCATACTTATAAAAAAAAAAAAAAAAAAAAAATATATATATATATATATATATATATATATTTTTGTATTTGCATTTGAAAATGTTGAAAGGAAGTTGTATTCTTAATTCTACTCTAAACAAATACAAAATCAAAATCCATCTATAGTTCAAAGTCCCTCAAATGTAGATTTTATTCTCCTTTAAATGTCATCTCACACGTTATTAATGAAATCGATGTGGTCATGTTGAGGAGCGTAACTTTAAATTGTTCGAAATATCTAAAGTGAAGTAAAAAGCAAAAAGTTATGCGGTAGAAATCGAGAGTTGAGAGTATTTATTATAGGCGATCATTTTACATTAACGATGCAACATTAATTTATTAAGCAGTATAAATTAAATTTATTATAATTAAAACCGCCGTAGCGTTTACATTATAATTCATAAATTTGCACGATTCGCGAACCTTAAAGCAGTACAGATTTAACCTCTTTGAGCAATCTATAGAGCTCGTTTGGCTCGTTTCCTTGGATCCCGAAAAAAAAAAAGTAAAAAAAATAAAAGGCGAAGCCTAAGAGCTCTTGCGGAGAAAAAGCCAAGTATTCATTCTCTGGCTATCTTTCTCTCTTTCTCTCCCTTTCTCTCTCTCTTTCGCTCTCTGACTACTTAATGGTAAAGGCACGGGACGGTGATGGTGGTGGTAGTGGCGGTGGTGGAGGAGAAGAGGAAGAAAAAAGAAGAAGAAGAAGAAGAAGAAGAAGAAGAAGAAGAAGAAGAAGAAACAGAGAATCGCAGCGGAAACGCGTATTACGCTCCTTGGAGCACGTTTTAGCTGACTCGTAGCAACGAGCACGAGTGTGTGCGCGTTGGCGCATTGAAAACCGCACGCACACGCAGACCCTATCGAGCACGTTATTGTAATCGCTGCCCGATTAATTGTACTATGGTTTTGCTCACTCAGTGCCGGCCCAAGCAGCTGCGTCGATCTCTCTCTTGCATATTCTCTTGATACAGACTAATCGCTTCGGAGCGGTGCCGAAGCTTCGAAAAATCGTAGACCTCAGATTTCTCATTTTCAATCTCGCTCTCGGATACAATTTGATAGGGGCGAGGAGAAGGAGAAAGATGCACTATTAGATGTAATGAGTATTGCTTTTATGTTTTTCCTTTTGCCTCTGTCATTGTCAAATTGTTATTACGATTAATCTTACTTTGTTTCAATCTCCCTCTAAGCAGCTTCAATTTTTCAATCGTTCTTACGGGCTTTTTGTTACCATTACACGCACGTTTCACGAATGAATAATTTTTTCACCGAAAATGTTTAAATTAACAACTACTTTGGGAAATTAAAAAAGTCTCGATAAATTTTTTCGTGCGATATTCGAATAAGATTGTCTTTGTTTATATAAATGAACTTGACTACGACTGTCATTTCATTGGAACGTAAAAAAAATCAGATGATAACGGATAAATATAAGTTTAACAGTTTACATGTGAATTTGGATTAAAACGAAGTGTAAGAAACTAGATAAAAATAAAGACAGATCCTTCATTGATCACCGTCGATAATCTTTCTCGACAAATATCCTTCGGTTTTCATACGGAATATTGTGCTTTTTCAATTTCAAACGTCCATTATTATAAAATAATTTATAAAGATGTGGAAATTAAATTATTGCCAATAGTGCTAATTGAAATGTTAACGATAACATTAAACAGATCACCTTGCGTCAAGTCTACTTCGAAATTCACACATGTAATTCGATTAGAGAGAGAGAGAGAGAGAGAGAGAGAGAGAGAGAGAGAGAGTGAGAAGAAAAAAGCTATCCGGTGGAAAAAAAATTCGGTCACGATTAATTAAAGCTATGCTTAATTTTCAGTTTAAGCAAACTCTTGGCCACAATTGCCAGTAATATGATCATTCAATGGAATGGCCTCGATTGAATTTTCTGCCTAAGATTTGAAATTCAGTTTGCTCAGGCGTCAGTACTACCAGTAGAAGCGACTAGACATACCACACATCCGTCAGATACTCATGTCCAAGTCGATCAATCGTGCTCGTAGTAATTGTCTTGCAGCTGTCTAGTCGCTCGATGACTCCCCGGAGTTCGCTTATGTACGAGTTTGCCTCTGCAAGTTTGCTCATTCACGCACGCACACGCAGTCCTTATCTGCTCGAGTATTCTTATCAAAGCTCAGGGCTGGAGAATCGCTAGTCTCCGAGAGCTGAAGGGGGATAAGCGACGATCCCCACGTACGACGAAGAGAGCGAAAGAGATGAGCAAAGAGAGCTGAAAAATGAAATCCGGAGGGTTGCTCACAATCGCACCCCGCCGAGCTAAATGTTTCGCGTATTACAAAGTGCACTTATGCTCATAGATAGCCGGTGGGTTAAGTGCGGCGTTTTTTTTTTTTTTAAAGGGTGTTCGTGTATTAAGGGGTTGTTGGAAGAATGAAACTTTGTTAAAGGGAGTGCGATCGCTCTTCTGCGCTATTGATTTTCAAGCCTCGTTTTTCTTCAGCGGCGTGACTATACGGATATAGTGTTATGTGGGCTACATAAGAGAGCGAAAATGTTATAGTGTTTTCCTTGTCTCTTTCATGTAATCTCCTTCAAATTGTCGGTCGAAGCATAAAGAGAGCTTTGTACTTGAGAAGAGGTGCTTTTCTGCTCTTCAATGATCATTTGTAATTTGATGGGATGAAGTTAATTTGGTTGCGACGATGATGGCACTATTGTATAAACTGTTTAACATGATATTATCAATAATATTACTAATAAGAGAATGCGAGTCTCAAACGTTTTTTCGGTTATAAATAAATTGTCTCGTTAAAATCCTGCGATAAGCCATTTACGTCAAAATATAATTTCCAAACGACTATTTGCTTATTCCAATCATTGCGACATATACATATATATATGTAAGTATTTAATAATATTTTTACAACCGACGAAATACCAAATTATTCAAGTTATATTTGTTAAAAAGAAATTGATATGTATTATTATATTGTAGGTTAAACATTTTGGATAAATCTGAATATACGAATAATGGGCTGTTTAAATGCATTATAATTGAAAGTTTTTAAATATTTTATAATATTTCAATTATATGTTACATTTTTGGGAGATACTGATGCATTATGCATAAAATGATAAAAGTATCTCATTTCGAAATGTAAGAGATTATAGATGCTTTTCTTAAACTATATTTACGACGAAACGTGATTGAAATTTTGTTTGTTTCTTGCTCTTGCAATTGCAACATCATTATCTAAAGGGAAATAAAATTCAGTTGAAGTCCGGTAGTCTTCCACTGTTATTAACATGAAATTAATTAATCACAAGGCTTTACTGTCTTGTAATTTTTCTATAATTTTAATCTGATAAATAAATCTGTAGCATGACATGCTATTAATTTGTGGGATTCTAATTATTAGTTTCAATAACAAGACGTTGTTTCCAGTTATCATTTCGCAATAATTATTTTGTTTGTACTCTTCTTTTTATTTAATTAATACGCGATAAGCAATTTGGCATATTACAGCAAAAAGTACTAACATACTATGGCATGTTTCTTTTTATTATTTTTTTACTTATTTTGTTCTAATGTTATATATATATATATATCGGTCACATTAAAAATGATAAACAATGATGTGAAATGATATGCAATGAATTTTTATTCGAAAGCTTTATTTATATTCGAAAAATAGCATTATTACACCATTCGAATTGTATTACCCATACTCATTTATCATAGGCATGTATTTTAAACGAACGTGAAATGTTAATTTAGTTACTTTGAAATATGGACGTACGCAAGTGCGATATCAATCTTTCATGATTTATTATCATTTTACGAATTATTATTATTTTTTTTTATGCATTCCTGTTTGTTAAATGATGTATCTGCATTTATTTTTACGTTTATTTTATTCACGCGTCTATTTCAATTTGGTTTGGGTGTAATTGGTCGTATCATATTTCAAAAAACAGATCTCGAGCAGATGATATTTTATTTCTAATAAGTCTTTTAATTTGCAGGATTCAGGGGCTGGTGGACCGACAGATGACGATGAAGCGTCTCGAACTTGTGTCAAAAGGTTGGCTTAACATTAATGTTTTTATTCTAAATTTAATTTAAAAATTATGAGATAAATGTTTTGAATTGTTGTTTTGAATTGTAACAAGTATATTAATATATACAATTCCATTTAGTCTCGAAAATATTTAGAATCAATTTTTAATATATTACAGTCGACATTTTATTAGATTCAAATTAATTTTTTAGACATTTAGACGTTGAGGTTCGTCTGTCGCCAAATTTTATTATTGTGTAGTATACTACAGCATAGTATTATTCATAATAAATGTAATTATCGATGGTTTCTATCCAATAAAGGACATTCCTTTATTAATATTCAATTTACAATGATAATTCGGGCTTAACAACTCTTTTGCAACAATACATAGCTTTGCAATAACATTATAATTAACGATAATCTAGGTCAAAGTATAAATATACAATAAAACTCACTAAATTAAAATAAATGACTTTTCATATTATACTATTTTCATTTCAAATTGCTAAGGACTTAGATTGTCATTTAAAATTCAATATTCACTAATTTTACTAATAATTCACCAATTTATAGAGTAATGGTTATTTTTACTATTACTTTACAAACGGCAACATCCATGCACGTGTCATCCAGGAACGTGCCTGAATGTTAATATTTTGAAAAAGTCTACTTAAGATTATTATTATAATAAGATAATTATTACTTTGTACATGTATAATTTTCAAAAGTATATTTCTACGTATGTGCCGGTATAATTGTATGGAAATAATTGTTCAACATAAATATTAAAAATTAATTAGATCGAGTGATGTTACTATAAATTTTTTTTCTCTCACAAATGACTGTGTTATAATTTATTTAGAGATAAAATAGAGAAAACTTTGAATATTTTGTGTTTCTCGACGACTCAGATCTTATTTCAACGGCGCATAACGTACAAATCTTTATTATTATCATATTATAACTCAAATGTTTACTATAAATTTTCGCGTAATTTTTAGAAAGTAAATTAACGCAGGAAGCTAGATAATTCTTATGTATAATTATTATATAGGTATATTAATGTTTGAATTTATTATAAAAAATAATTCTTTTAAATAATTACGAAGAAGCAAATAGAATTCACTTAAGATTTATAGATTTTGATAAGACACTTTTTAATTAAACTTAAATAACGCTTCAATCATTATTCAATGAATTTAATTTATTTAATATTTACTTACATATGTATACTCACATAAAATGTACAATAATAAAGTTTTATTTTCAATGATATGAATTTGTTTGATAAGGTTTGTATTATTATCGAATACATTAAATCTTATTACACTGACATTGCGTTTAATTAGAGAAACTACGGTGGGTTTCTTTTACTAATTCAGTAATGTTATTATAATAAAAGAGATAAAGAATAATTTATTGTACAAAAATATGCATTTTTAGTATTTTTATGCGAAAATCCGTGTCATTTTATCTTAAAAATCTAAACAAAGAATTTTGAGATGAATAGTAGTTGAAATTAAATTATTTTCTACACGATATAATTATATAGATAAACATTTCAAACGTGCTGTTTTCATCGGTTGGCGAATCTACGATAAATTATATTATCGTGCTTAAGCAACGAAATTGAATTATCTTCGACGCATATGCTACTTGAAAGTCAGCTTTGCCTACATTGTATTTAAAATACCATTTCAATACACTTTCTTTTGCAGTTTTGATTGCAAATAATTAAATGGACTAAATTTTTATGTCCACGAAATGAAACATTCGTAGCATTAACGTGCGCAAGTAATTCTGGCGCGTTGTTGGTCCAATATTAAAAAAACATTCTTCCATTCGATCCTAATGAAGGAAAATCACAAGTGCACCATGACACACAACTTGCCAATTCCATAAACTTCACTATACAAGTCCTAGATAAGAAATAATCACATTTCGTATAATTAGTTTAACAATATCATCCTGGCCTCCGCTTTGTGTCGCTGAACGATATAAAAGACCATTGACGTTAAAAGACAATCGACTTCCTCGTTCGTTTGATTAAATCCTCTCGTAATAATAATACAATTAAAGTAATGCCCCGTCATTGTCAAAGAAGAAAGTCTATTTCGCGAGAGTGATAACCCAGTACTGCGCGTTTCCGTGAGAGCCACCGCTAATGTAAGTAGTCGCGTTAATTAGTCGGCTTGACTTGTCGCTCGGTGCAGCGTCATTTGCACCGAGAGCACAGTTATTGTGAAAGCTTCAAGAGTTTAATATTTTTATCTTAATCTGAAACTTGAGATTTTTCGGGGGAGCTGAAAGGCGCATTGATACGATTAAATTCCCTGTTCTGGTTATGGTACGCATGGTTATTTTGTCAAAATTATTATGGAATGGCGTTGGAAATAAAATTTCCGATCGGCAAAGCTTACGTATTCGAAAAATAATGAATTGAAACGATTTCTTTTTCTTTTTCTTTTCTTTTTTTCTTTTTCTTTTTCTTTTCGTTATAAGAGATAAAATATATTCAACATTTATTAGTAGGATTATTTCGTTATTATATAGGTAGTTATTGTGCACACGAATTTGAAAATTGAAAAGTCGGGGCTGCATGTTTGTTGCGTATATAAATTTGGGATATGAAAATACCAATTGCTGACAATGGTATTGGATAATAAAATAGATGAAAAACTTGCACAATTATGTGAATCGTATAAGAGAAGAAATTCCTTAGACCTCGTTATTTGCGATTGAAGAATAATTCAATTCTGGTAGATCGAGATGGGTGAATGTTTGTCGACATGACAATGTAGAATTGAAAATTATCATTGAGCATCGTAATGAAAAATTCAGTGTATAAAAGACTTTCAAATGCATAAAGATAAGGATGTAATAATATTATTAAGTTGGACTCGAAAGTAATATTGTACAATTTAAGATGCTGGGCAGATTTAGAACGTGGAACAGAGAAAATTTCTATATTTTTAATTATACAGTAATCACTATTTTAGTTTTCAACCACTACTATTTAGAATTATAATAATTTATCCGAGATCGTTATATCTGAGATTGATTTATATAAACTTTTAATTATATGGCATTGAGAGAATCGACCATATTACTTTATATTAAAAAAAGTCTAGAATTACGTATGTTATTAATAATTTGAAAGCTTTCGTAAATTATTAAAAATCAAAACATAATTGTTGTTTATAATAAGTATCGTTTTATTAATAAATCAAAGGATGTTTGAACACACACGCGCGCGCGCGCGCGCACACACACACACACACACACACACACACACATATATATATATATATAATTTGTATATGCTATACGATCTTGTGAAAAAGATTTATTTGTATGTAGAAATGATTATCGATAGCCATATTGCTAATCTTTATCTTCGATCGATAAATATGACGACATTACAAACGATTTCAAATTTATAATAATCAATAATAATATATCCAATAGCGTATATGTTTGCTTACATTAAATATAAAAAACCCATTAATTTTAATATTAGTATGCGAATAAAAATTAATTTTATTATTATGGTACTATTAAATATAAGATATAATTTACTGTACTATAAATATTAAAATTATTTTGAAATACTTTATCATGTTATTTTATGTTTTTTTCGTTTTATGATCAGCAGTAATTATTTGACCGAATAATTGAAAAAGCAATTGAATCTAGTTAGTTCAATTTAAATAATTATCGATTGTAATAAGTCTAATATGATATAATTTATGATAGTTATATATAAGTATGCATATAGTATTAAATTAAATAATAGTTGATGTCAAGTTCTTGGTAAAACAATCCATTACATAGCTACGACCTAATTTTTAGTTAAAATTCATTACAATTATTAATTCTAGTAATTTCATTAATGTTGGGAGTATGGAACTGTATTTCTTTAAAGTTTGATTATTTCTAACATCGTAATTGATATAGGTAGCTTTAATTCTAAAAAGTCGCTATTTCCTCAAACGACAGTTAAACATTACACGCAATAAATGTTGCCTGAAATGTGCTACGATTGATAGCGATTGATTAGCATAAATTATTACAAAACAGTAGCTGTTTTCCCATTTAAAAGTCAAGTTACCATTACAGTTAGTGTATAGATCATAGCGCGTTCCGTAATTTTACGATCTTCATGTTCTTCTGAAAAAAAGTATTTCATTTTTGATAAATGGTCTGCATGCTGGGGATAATATCTTGGAACGGTGTGAAAGTACCAAACAGCATTAAAAACTCCTCTTAATTAATTTTAACGACAGGGCTTTTCAGTGAAATCGATGAGAGAAACAATGGTAGTAATGGTAAATGATCGGACAAACAGGAAGCGTCTTCGCTTTTAATATTTTTTATTTTCAACATTATACCAGTTCATCTTTCGCTTATTGCCTTCATTGGAGTAACTTTCTAAAATTCTGCCACGATCGTAATTTCGGCTTGTAATTTTACGCTAAGGCAATTACGAATTCCGAGGATTAAGAAGCGACTAAGAATATACGACAACGTTGAGCGGAAATGCAAGCGAATGGATCATAGTAGTTAGACGCGAGTGCCTTTTGAAAAATTGGGGAGCGTTTTTATTTAATAGTATTTTTCACGATTTTCATTGTCGAACGTTTGGAAATTAGTTCGATCCTTACGGCCAGTAGCAAAAACTATTTATCAATTGGTTTTCCGTTATGACGAAATTATTTCCTGGAATCATTGGCAAAAACTTCGACTGATGAAATAGGCATTGGCTATTATAACTTTGGTTTTAAAATGGCTGCGAGTTTTCCAAATTTTCGTCTTTTTCACAATTACTCGTCGAATGTCAAGTAGTTTCGATGTCTAGTAAAACAAGCATATAATGGTAAAAAAAAAAAAAAAATTTATCGTTAGTTTAGGAATCGATAGGTTCACGGTGTAACGCCTTGTTGATCAATCCGAATGGAAGTACTTTTTCAGAATAGGGAAACTCGACTCGAGAGCTAGCATACAATAATAATAACTTATTCAATATTTCATATAAAGATAATGCTCATATAATATGAGCATTTGTTCGATAAATCATTAACTTTGCGCAACAAATTGAACGTAGAGCGTGAATTATTATAACAATAAGATACAGAAGACCTAGCAATTAAATTAAAGAATAGAGAAACTATGATTTATCAACGATAACGTGAATTTAATGCCGTAAAATTAGATTGCACATCGATTTTTCAATATTGCAATTCATTTGTAAATTTGTTTTAATGGAATTTAGAATAGCGTAAAGTATTGGGAAATTCTCATCGGTTTATGATTTTTTTTCTTTTTTTTTTTAAACTAAAAAGAATAGCAATGACCGCTCGACTGAAGATTTGAAAGAGTAACGATCGATTTGTCAATCGATTTACGACATTTGATTTATAAGATTGATCGGTTAAGTAAGTCGATAAGGGACCAAATAAGAGGACCAAAATATAAGTGTAACGATGACCGATCATACGGTAAACAATTGCCGTAATAATGTCGAAGACTACGTGCACGAAAAAACTTATTTACAAGCTCAACATGCGTAACAACTTTCTTATATGAGTGGCACACGGGAGTCACCGAGTTCCTCGTTTGAATTATACAATTTGCTGTGAAAAGAATAAATTACACAACAATGGGACTTGCGTGTTCATTGTGCCGACATTGCCGACTGCATTGTCGAAGTCTCTGAGATTTTCGTGGAAAGTACCTAAAAATGATAAGAGATTGATTCAGCGTGCGGTGATCATTTCCTGAAGTGCTCTTACAACGAGCCGCTGCGTGCCACATTTTCTTCTTGTTCGTGTAGTTGAGTAGCAGTGGGCGCAAGATAAAGGCTTTCGCGGAAATCATAAGACAATTAAATGTCGCTCGGCTGCCATTACGATTTACAATCGGCAATTAAAGTCAAGGCGGCGCGCGGCAGGGAAACCGAATCCAGGCTGTGAGAGCGTGAGGATACGATTGAGCAATTATCACTAATTGCAATCTACGATCAAGGACCTCGGGTAGTAGCGCGGGAATGGCAGGGAATGGCAATAGCGGATGTGAAAAAGGTCCGGGGGACAGCACTGCCGGGCTCCGCCGAAGACGCTTGTCTTGGCAATTGATTTCGAAGTTTTGCTTTCGGTACACGTAAGTATCGCGTCTGTGTCGCAGATCGTCCGACCACCGATAATTGGCACAATAAGGACTAGTGTTATGTTAAGGAACATTCGGTACTTGCGCGCTAAAAATTGTGATAATAAATGAGCTCTTATGAGACTTTCCGATGTCTTTAAAAGATTCAAAAATTCAGCTTTCAGTTTATGATTATTTGAAAATCACAGTATCGATAATGTTGATATTTATGAAATTTATTTCATCTAAAGCTATAATCTACAAATTGCTTCGTTTTATGTGTATTTAGTATTATACAGTAATTGGCAAGATATTAAAATAAGATCCAGTAATGTTGAACTTTCCATTATAATAATCGTTATAAAAATTCGATGGCTTTATTAAGAATATTTAACAAAATATTAAGTATTTCGATGTAAATTGTGAAAAAGTCTGGTAACGATCGTGTATTTATTCACGCTATTATTGAAAATAATGAAAAATTCAAATTTAAAAAATAACAGAGAAAGAAAATATCGCTATTGAAACTTTAATATAACGTTCTTTATGTAATTCACAAGTCAATATATTTACTCGATAGATAAAATAAATTACCAAGAGAACTAAGTTTTACAAAAATATTCATTACAATCGTTTTTATATTAGTGATTTTTATATTTGAATAGCTTAGGTAACGAAAATTGTCACTCGTTCGCAAAACAACTGAAAGTAATGCTTACGCAGTATTAATAATACAAGTGGTAATAGTTTGTCTGAGATATTTCGAAAATGTTTTTTTTCTGTTTTTTTTTTGTTCTTTGTTTTTGTTCTTTGTTTTTTTTTTTTTTTTTTTTTTTGTTTTTGTAGTCATAGACAATCAACCAAGTACTTATAGATTGCATGTAAATAAATGTAAACACACGTAAATAAAATTGCTCTTATTGAAAATAGTAAATCATATAAACGTCCATCTTTGATAATAACGTGGAAAATAACTTTGCGGTTTGCGCACAGTGGTGACCAGTACGAACGAGAAAGTAGTCGCCGTTGGCCGATACTTTGAGATATCGCGATACAAGTAACAAAAAAGGCGAGACGTAAACAGATGTAAAAACAGTATAAAAGAAAAGGAAGCGTCGTGGAAAAGTGACACTGTAAGCTCGGATGGATAATTGGGTGTGTTAAGTAGACTCGAACTAACAGTTTCGTTCCCTCAATTTTTTCGATTGTCGTTAGAATCTATCTAGATCTATCTAAATATGACTTTCTTTTTCACTAGGGAAAAAAGTTTTGATGATATCGTTAAAAAGTTTTTGCTGCTAGTTTAATTTTATTATCATTCTTGAAAAACTCTCGAAGGTTTTATTGTTTCAAAGAAGTTGCTATCGTTACTCGTTATTTGCATTAATAAATTAATGCATTAGTAAAATTTGATTTTTCGCATAAATGTTAGTTAGCTTTTTAAAAATCAAGGAATTATATGTATGTTTTGTTGATGAAGGGGCGGGGGCACACAAGAATATAGTAATTACATGTTTCGGTTATTTATAAATTGCACAATCTGTTAAAGTATATTGATATTGATATGATATTGATAGATGTTTGACTTTGATAACAGTTTCTTCCTCGATTTGAATTATTATTCATAAACTTCAATAATAATATCATGTCCTCGTTACAGATCAGCCTAAAAATTTTATCATATAATTTACTTTAAATGTATCTTTTCACAAAAACGCACATTAATATAGGAACGAATATAATAAAAATACTATATAATCTAATTATAAAATTACAAGAATTATGAAAATACAATATAATATACAAGTCCTCATAGTTCTTAATATATTTAAATATATGTAGACGGTTTTAGTTTAAAAACCATATTACTTTGGCATAGGCTCAATCTCGTAGTACCCGATTGCTCTTCTAGAAAGTTACATCGTGGAGAAAGGAAGAAGGCGTTACTAAACATTGAAGAACAAAAAAAAAAAATACGTTAGTGCTTTCTTTCTTAATGGTTTTATAATTATAAAAAAAAAACAAAAAAAAACAGATTAAAATAATAGAGTTCAAACATTGTAAATGTAAATAATTGCAAAAGTAATATTATTATGGAACATTTTGTACGACGTAGTAACCAAATTTTGAATTTTTATGATGTTAATAATATTGAAATGTTTTTTCATTTCTAATTAATTGTTATCTATTCTAATAGTATTTACCTTCAAACGTGTTTCAATATTTTATTTTATTTGTCGCATTGTTCAAATACTAAATTCTTCATTATTATTCGCGTCAAAATATTAATAGCAACGAAATGAATTCGTATCAATATTTTTACTACCTATTTATACACTGTATTTCAAATTAAAAAATACTATCTATTAATATTGTCTATTATTAATTTGTATTAAGTGCAGTAATATTTGCTATCAACATTACCATGTGAATAATAAACGTAGGGTGATGAGACGTGGCCTTGTAAATTATAGTTAAATAAAATATATATCAAGAGTTCTCCGTGCTTTCGTTTCAATAAATGTTTTTTGTTTGTATGCCTAGCTACACAATAGAAATGTATAGCTTCAATGATAATTAAATTCTTACAATCATCATTGCTTTAAAAAAAAAAAAAAAAAAAAAAAAAAAAAAGGTTTATTTATTTAATTATTATTAATGAAGAAATAAAGTCTGGATATAAAAGTATAGTGTCATTAGTAGAAGAATAACTATTTAACTTTTTCTTTTTTTTTTTATAAAATCCATTAAATTGATCAGCAGATAGAAAGATAATGATTCAATAAATAACCTAATATTTTTGTTCATTATTTCATTTCAACTATAAGTTATATTATACTTTATAAGATGCTTCATTCAATTTCACGCCTTTTATTCGAATTTAGCAAATAATGTTTAGAATATTTTTATCAAAAGCAAGGTTTACCGATTTTATCACTTACTTTTCTGTTGTTTTTATTGATATTAATAATATATATTATTATTGTTATTAAGTACATTTATTATTCATTTTATTTATACAATTTAATAATGTATAAATGAAAAAGATATTGTGTAAATATTATGTAATTGAATAATCTCTTGTTGACTTTTAAATTATATACTTGGTTGAATGAATCAACTGTATTTTGTAAACTTTTTGTTATTTTACATCAACGTTCTGATATTGAAGAAGATTAACATTTTAAATTTACCTTAATTTATAACAATTATTTACGAATGACGGTAGAGATAATTTAATTGAATATTAAATCAATTTTTACAATATAATCTTAGTCAATGTTCATAATAGTTTTCACTTAAAAAACGCTTAGAATTCTTATTTACCGACCGTTCCGGAAGTTTTTTCACTCAACTTTAAAGTAAAATTTATAGTAACTGTACAGTACAAGTTCAAGATATCTCTACACATATTTATTCCATATCCCAGCAAATATTGCGTTATCGTTAAATTTATCACAAGTGGTGATAAAATTACCATAGCGTAAAGTAAATTTTCCACAACGAACCGTTGAATTGCAAAAAATGGTAAAAAAAAAAAATTGGGAAAATGCAGATGATCCGTGATTACGGTTGTTTTTGCGGTAATTTTCATCGAAGTATGCTATCTCTGTCGCGCTATTTAAGGCTAAATTATAAAATAGTGTACAATGCATACGGTTATCATAAAATGCCGTATTTATGAACGATTTGGCGGCACCTGCAATCATGCTTGAACTGATCAATATTGAATTTACGTTAGTATCGTTAAACCCTCGCATAAAGCAATTGTCATATAAAGTATACTCGTATAGTACATCCCGAAGAAACCACAAAAGGTATACAGCTAAGAGGAAGGTGTTTGGCATTTAGCCGAGAAATAATGGCGATTTTAATCAGAAAGGATAATCCTTCGACAAGCTTTAAGGCTATGGAGCGTCGCTCATTATACTACTTAACTTGTAATTTTCAGTCCCACTAAGAAGAAAGCTGCCATGAAATATCGTTAGTTCAGTATTAATTAACAAAGGCCAGCGATGTTTAAGTTACAAAAAAAAGCGTTAATTAAATTTAAATATCTAGAATTTGCTAGTTCATATACCTTGGATTATTTCATAAATTTATATGTCTATTCAAAGAGAAATAAATTCATAGAGACTCTCAGAATGTTTATTAGAATTCTTATTTTTTTAAATGGCGTTATTGAAATAATAAAAAATTTGTTATTTCATTGTAAGCTCCGCTGAAATGTAGACTATCTATTAACCTCTTAATTAGGTGCAAGTTATGACAACAACAACAACAACAACAACAACAACAACAACAACAATAATAAATATATATTGTTTATAAATTGAAAGAATATATTAAAAATATTAATTATATTAAATAATTATGTGATAAAAATCACATTAAAATTAATATAATTTTATAATCTTTTTTATTATCACATTATAATATTATAACGATAATTATTAGAATATTAACGATAATAATATTACGAAATATTAATTAAGAATTTTATGTTGTATTGTTATTGTATTATACGAAAGGTGGAAGTGAAAATATTCAACAGTTTTATAATACATCCAGTTCTTATACATTGAAATATCATAAAGATCAATAACCACTCTTTGCCTACTGGTTCTTGAAAACGTAAAATACGCGAAAGAACCGAATAAAATATTTTGCACTATATATCAGCTAGTGAATCACTACTCATTCTTTTCTTACATGAAAATAATAGTTGAAAAATAGTTGTGCAGTAATTATTAATATTTACGAGTGATATCTATTCTCAGAAGAGAATATTATTCACGACGAATTCATTTTCAATAATATAGGAGAACAATATTTGGGGAATCGTAGGAAAATAACAAGACTAATTAATTGTCAATAGTCGAAACAAATATTTCCATATTATTTCAATAATAATTATAAAAAAAAAAAAAAAAAGTGCAGGGCCCAATATGTGATAAGGAATAGCCGTGGATTTTAATTTAGATAAAAATCTGAAAGATAATTTCTCATAATTAAATAAAAAAAACCAACATTCGTAGTTTTATCTTGTATGCTGTAGATACGAATCGTAGATTACATAGATTATAATTCTATTTTTCATTGACTATTTAAAAGGCTATGCTATTACTAATTGCTCGTAAATGTTAAAAAAAAAAAAAAAAATTGTATATTTCCGGTTTGAAGTAAAATGAGAATTAATACTTGCTAAAGTAAATTTATTTAAAGTATATTTATCCGTCAATATGGGTTTTCGTATTGGTTAGCAAACTCTCGCCGCTCATAATTGCAAATCATAGCCTTGCATTTATCGATCGGCCAATGGACTATTCTTGCTCGGACCGTGTTCTCTTTATTACTTTCTTCGGTTGTCCCTTTCGATTATTTGTCTGCCTTTTCCATGCCAACATTATTCTATTATTAACGTATCGACACAAAATGTGCCTCATTTATTCGCTTAGTTTAATGTTGTAAAAAGATGTGGAGAGCCGATATCGCTAAGAGTCTAGAAGCGCCGTTAGAGTCTGATTTTTAGAAGTTTGCACACTGAGATTTTCTGTATTTTCGCAGCGAGATTTCTCGAGTTATTTATTTTGACTATTAAAATATAAATACCAGTGTTGCGCGATTTCGTAGATATTTGCAAAAGAATTGCCTTTAAGTACACGATTTGGGAAGATGGATCGGGCAACTTTTCATTTATACTTCTAAGTTTTAACACTTTCATAGATCAAAATAGCTTATGCTATCTTGTAGATTTAATAGCCGTATAAACTAATCTTTAGAAATTTTCAATCATATATTACGACGAACATTTATAAACAAAAGAATAAATGGTTGATAATCATTTATGAATTTCATAATTATACCTGCAGTCTAGTTATTCAAATGTATATGTAATGCTGTGCTAATTAAATTTTACATAATTTAATAAATTTAAATAATAGCATAAAGGAACGATCCGAATAGCACTAATCATGAATTATAAATTGAGTTAATCATATAATTGATTGCCGTATTAAAAATTATCTATGCATTTCGAATCATTGTATACTTTATAAGCTTAGTTTTCTTATTTTTACTATTGTGCCTTTAGGGTAAGCGTATTTTTCATTGTTTATCTACATATTTTGATATAAAAGCATGCGTGCGTGCGTGAGTGCGTGTGTTAATGCGCATACACGACTGGAGATGGCCATACGTTTTATATAATTACGTAAAATGTACGTAGAAAATGTACATCATCATATCTACATTTAATTGATTGGTTGCATAAATTAATTTAAAATTTGCGTTCATCATAAAAATAACATTTTCTAATTTTAGATTTGATAATACACTCTACTTTCAAACGAATCATAGTTTCTATTTATTTTAAGCCGAAGACCGCAATATTATAGCAATCATAGCAACTGTCCCCGAGTTACGTAAGAGCATGAAATCGATTTATTCTGGGAAAAAAAAACTCGTAAATGTGAAACTAAAATCAATCTTTTTGTTAATGTATATATCGTCGATAATAAATGTTTAATGCTTATCATCATAAAACATCATCATCGTAAAACATGTTATTTAAAAAAAAAATTAATGTTATATAATAAAAATTATATCGTTTGATTTTAAAAGTAATTGTTATTGTATATAACATCGTAATAATAATAATATTTAAGATAACAGTATAATACAGATTTATCTAGTGTATGTAAAATTATCATAATTTAATAAAAAAAAAAAAATTAAATTGCTTTTATTTATGAACCGAGTCATTAACAATATCTAATGATAATTTTATTTGAATTTTAATAAAACTTATTTGCTATTGAAATCAAATAATTTTACTTCATTTTATGATGAATTATTTTATGAACTTGTGAAAGATTACACATAATTAGAAGTAAAACTAACATATATACAGATGAATGGTTTGAAAATAACGACATTGATAGCTTGTTTAATTATTATATCCTCATTATCTTACCATTTACTTATTTTATAATGAATTTATTGTCCAATTTTTTTTAAGTCCATAATTTTTCTTTATAACTATTTAATGTGAGGATACCAGAACGTACTTACCGACTTTTCAAATTAAAATCAAATATATATATATATATATATATATATATATATATATGAACAAAATTATGTATTTAATTGAAACGGGTATCTATTGACCTCTAATTTAAAAAATGAACACACAGTTAACACTTCCTGGGCATATATACTAGAGAAAAGGTAAAAAATATGGGAGAAAAGACTCTTGGAGCCATTATGACTTGAAATACAAAAAAGGGATATAGTCAACCGACATCACATAGTACACGAAAAAATCGTGTTGGATTCCTCAAGTCTTAAATATAAATGCCATCAACCGAATGGAAATTACGTGGCACCTACTTATTATCCTATCCTTTTATTTTATTTCTCTCCTCCTCCTCCTCCTCCTCCTCCTTCCACTCCCGACTTCCACCACCACTCTCCATTTTCAAAGTCCGCGCGGCCCTTGAATTATTCATACGGAAAGCACAGCGTCGAATCTGTTATATGGTAATTTTAATAGAGACCGTCGTAGTTATTCGAAGGTCTGCTTGTTGCGGAACTCCGTTTTCCAACGAAGGAACGAGACGCCAAACGGGAAACGATCCATGTCGATCGCGCCGAAAGTATTTTTTTCTTAACCTCTAGCGCGTGACTTCTCCAAATCATGTTAAAGTTGCCAACTGTTATTACCTTTAAAAGATTTTCAAAACTCAGCTACGCCTTGCCAGTATATTGACCCAATGAACGTATAATTCGAGTTGTCTGAAAGAGAGTGTAATTTCGTACGATAATTGGATTGAGTTTAAAATTGTGCAATTTTAGAGAGACTGAGGAATGGAGAGAGATTTTCGGTCAAAAGTGAAATGATCTAAATTACATTCACTTCTTAAAACTAACTATTGCTTCATAGATTGAACGTTGATCATTTATCATGGACTTTGAAGTCTGATGAATTCATAATAGTAAATAAATAAACACACCTATGCTTATTAAATAATTACAATTCACGAGTAATAAATTGAAATCTATTTTCGTAAATAAAATTTCCTAAGATTAACGGTTTTTCATAGATCATTCGATAAGATCTATGTTGTTAATTTTTTTTTTTTTAAAGTTATATAAAATTTATATTTTAATTATTATATAAAACAACAATCACAGGTTATATTTAATTTATTCGTATAATCTAAAATGTATATTTGTTTTAAATTCTAAGCATTTAGGTAATTAATAATGGATCTATGTTATTAATTATTATTTACGTTAATTTATAATCTATAGTCAAATTTTTTCATCATATTGCATAAAATTTAATGAATTTTTTGATAATTTATTAACAATTCATTAATAAAACCTTGCTTCTAATTGTTTTTAAATTATTATTTATTTATTTAGTTAATATATCTGTAGATCTAAATTTTATGTACGTGTCCAAAAATACATAACTGTTGGTTATTAAGACTTTTGAATAGTTATGATATATTTAATACATTAGATATAATCAATTACTCATAATTATTAAAACATATTTTATTACATGTAGAGAGCGATGGACAATAGATCAAGAGAGACACTGAGTATCTGGTTACATCGTTTATATATTATATACAATATTTTAGTTTGCTATTCATTATAGATTCAAAATGATTTATTACTATTACGTAAAATTATAATTCATTTATGAAATTTAAATTTTGTTACAACCTTATTTAATTTGTATTCTTTTGGCATTCATTCCAAGGTTCTCTACCTCTTTTTCTTTACTTTTATTTTATTCTCATTGTCTCTTTCAATTATGTCAGTCAAAAAAAAAAAAAAAAAAAAAAATTGCATACAATTTGTAAATTAATTTTGTAAGCATTTTTTCTGCCGAATTAAAGTGTTTTACCTAATTAGAGTTTTTGTTAAATTATATGTATATATATATATATATATATTTATATATTGAAACGATAGACTCTTAAAATCATTAGTAGCTTTAGAAATTATTAACTATTTTATATTTTCGTAAGATTGTTAAAAGGTTGCTTTAATATTAAATACCATTGATAATATCAAATATACGGTTGTAAATGTTATCGAGAAGTATTAATAATTTTAGCTATACATTGTTTTAATTTATATTTCGCGCAACAAACGAGCTAAAAAAGAATAAATAGTTAAAGAAATGATTATTTCGAAATTATCATATAATTACTAGTGTAGAAAATATTATATCTTAATTAATATTTAATTTGCCAATATAGGTTATTGCTTATGTTGCTTATTAATTGTATGTATAAGTCTACAATATTAAAGGGAATTAGGATTAACTGTTAAATATAAAAGAATAATTTTTTGAAATTATAAGCTCAGTTTAGAGATTTAGAAAGTGATAGCAAAGGTTTTTTGAAATTCCTCATTAGACGTTAATACTTAACGAGTAATTCCAACAAAAGGTGTTTTCGTACTTCGTAAAAAAGACACAAAACTACTCATTTCTCTAACATATATTTCTTTATTAGAAAATCTCAACAATGCTTTGTATTTGGATTATAAATGAAAGATTTTATGACTGGAATTTTTATGTGAAAACTGATTGATCGCAAAAGTTAAACAATACTCTATTCATCTATATTGACAAGAAGATAAAGGTTTATTCACAGTTCTCATTTTACATTTAGTAATCGTACCTCGCGAATCATACTTTTACGATCATACAAGACTTTAAACGATCAATTTTATCAATAAATATTGTCACTCGGTGTGAGCGCGCGCGCATTAGCACAAAAGAGCACGCAGATTATTTTATTAAATTGAAATAGATTTTCTTAATTTTGTCTATAAAAATTAGTACACGTATATCAAAGTAAATGTTTGCAAAGATTGAAATTCTTAACTTTATAATATTCCTCATAGCATGAAAGGCCAGTGATCTGAAAATTAATTCAGACTACGTTGTAGCATTGCATCAGGATATTATAATAAAGATAAACTTTATAGAAAGCCAATGTAAATAAAGTAATAACAGTCAATTATTTACTCTTATGTAAAATTTATATAAATTCTTTACTCGTATGTTAATAAAATTTTTATGTAATAAACTAATTGGTAATGAAAACTAACTATCTAAAGTTTATTATTATTATGGGCAAGAATTTTCATAATGAAAGAATGGATTTGATATTAAAAATATCATGTGCAAATTTGCACATAATTATAGTGAAATGTATTTTTCTCGATAAGATTTTAACATTTTAAGTAAATAGCTTATGCGTAGAATTTATATTTATTTAATCTTTATGTATGAAAATATTCTAATTATGAATATCCGTGAAAAGTTTTGTTTCTCTCAATCTCGCAAATGAATCTTTGCTTTTACATAGCTTAATGTATTTTTAGACGATCTTGAGAAAGAGAAAAAATCACTATCTGGTGCAGAATTATTAAGTACATTTGTTTTTAATTAATGCAAATATTATGCCTATTATTTTACTTTAAAGGCACTATCATTCTAAATACATAATTAATTTTTGTTGTTGATATCTTCATAAACTATTATCTTTTTATTTAAATTTCAAAGGTATTTTCTGGCATTTAAATTTTCACATTGATTTTCCATTTTTTACTTGGTTTTCAATATATTTCGTGGTATTTCTAATGTTACATTTTACATTTTAGACAATCAATCACAATATGTATTTAAAAATGTAGTTTCCAATAAAATAAACATATAAAATATATTTTCTTTGTATTATTACAAGTATATCTTTTAAGCAGGCACTTAGCCATAAGAAAATTATATTAGAAAATTAAAGGCAAGTAATTGATATATATTATTTACAAACAAGCATTAAATTGTTATTGCATATGCAAATAATAAATATTTTCACCGAACGGTCAGTAGTATTATTTTCTGAATCAATAAATGGATGTTTACAAAGCGCGAATAAGATTATTTGTAATGAAACATGCAAGCGCTTATGACTACTACTTGAATATATAAATTGCATGACTTCAAATTCCTTATGGCATTGTGAAAGATAACATTACATTTTTAACTATTTATATAATCTATCGATTGTATAGGGAAATATCAATTTAACAATTGTATCTACCGTCTGGTCACTAATAACAAAATCACTACTACAATTATTTAATCATTAATCGTTGAATTATTTTTAAACGTTGCATAAACTTGTTAAAAACTCATATAGTGATGTGCCGTGCGTTGCACGTGATATCGAACGAAACACGTTTAATTACGAATTGACAAGACATCTTGGAGCATTGATAATTTTCACGAGATCTTGTCGATTGTGTCCTTGCACCTTGCATCCTCTAAGCAATTGGAAATCACCACTGGAGCAGGATTCTCGCAAAAGTCCAATTTTGCAATGAACATGCAACGATGGGGCACAGCGTGGATTACGTTATCGCGCTTGAATAGGCATGATTTTACAGTTAGGCTAACAGTATTTCAAGTTCTTACATGCAATCACGGTTCATCGATCACGCCATCAAACCACTTGACTTTCCTAGGGTCTTGGACGTCTTGGACGCCGCACTCGCTGCCGGAAGTATCCATCGATGGTGGTGGTGGTGGTGGTGGTGGTGGTGGTGGTAGTGGTGGCGGTGGTTTGCTTCATTTCTTTATGCCACTCGCTTCTTTCGTGCCTCGCGCTCGTGGAAATTAAAGCAATGGTGGGACGCCGTCGCTCAAGCCACGACACGTAAGGCAAAAGTTTCGGTAATGTTCTATCGCCGAGATCGGCCTTCTTATCGATGTATTTCATCGAACGGCTTTTCCAAAGCTTGCATCATTGACTCGCTAACGAAACTATCTTGCTTTCTATGACACTAAGTGTATGCTTCTTTATGGGCGTATGGGTCTTTTCTATTAGTTGCAATGCGCTTATTCGCAAAATCCGATAATTGATGTTATTCTGGTTAGGAATGACCCATATAAGCTTTTTACAGTACCGTTGTTACGAGACTTCGTGGTTTATAAAGCATAGGGGTTTTTTTTTTTTTTTTTTTTTTTTTTCCAATAACACTTGCAGTTGGGCAATAAGTCTTTCAATTATTCCACTAGTGTTGTATTTATACGGCACTTGTTTTTAATATCTCACATTTTGATATTTATTTTCTTATTCAAAATACTTTTCTAAAGTTATCGGTGCCGTGGAACGCAGCGAGCTCGTGATTTGAAATTTTATTGGCACCACATTTGAGTAAAAAGTTTTGTGGATAATTGTGATTTTTACTGCCTATGAGTGACGTATAATATCATTGTGTTATTTTAACTACTGGCTTAGGCATCACTCACACCATGCCATTGATATATATTAAAGATATCAAATTACCGCTGTATAAAGTAAGATGAAATGTAGTAAATTATCTTTTTTTTTTTTTTTTTTTTTTTTTTTTTTTTTATTTAAATATATGAAAAGAAATATCGCGCCAAAGAAAATCGTCGGTGGATTTTTATCTCGAGCCTCGAAATTGTCACTCTCTCGACGAAATATCGCATGAAATTTTACATTTATGCAGTGGCGAAAATATGAAAAGTGCGGAAATTGTAATCAGCGAGGCCACGCGGATAATATTAGAGACAATTAAAATAAGATGAAATAATTTGCGCAAAATACCAAGTAGTAAGCCATTAATGCGCATTTAAAAGAATTCGGAATTGATTTTCCGGTACTGTTATGCTCGTTTTTAAATCTAATGAACCAAGTAACCAAACTTTTCAACCTTATTCACTTACCCTCGCAGTGAGCACAACATAAATTCGCTCCTCGAGCTCATAACCCATTGGACTTTTTTCATTTTTTTGTTTCTCCGTCAAGATTTAAGCGTTTGCACGCATGCATAGCATTGCAGATAAGCCAATGGGAAAAATGACAACGTTCTCGTGCAGTGGATATTGCGTGACTTTCACATACTCGGGACATGTAAAACATGCTTCGTCTCGTGTATATTCTAATCTTCGCTTGCTTGCTCAGTGTAGTTTTCTTTTCTTCTCTTGCTCCACCTTCATTCATGTATATGCATATGCGCGCGGTTTCTCGTCCATTAGTACGGGAAACATGTTAGCAAGTCTCATAGGTTCGTTTTCCCTGTTGCAGACGAAACGAGAACTTGGCGAAATCTTATTAGCATGTTCATAGGCACGTAATCCGTTTGTACAACTTTGCATTTGCAGCCAAATATTAAGTGACTGTCGTAGAGCGGTTATTGATGTTAATTACCTTCTATGATTGTGTGCCTCTTTGTATGTGAATATCATTTGAACGAGCGATATGTTCGTACCAAGAGCTTTTAAGTCGATCTAATGTTTGAGCGAACTGTAATAAGGGCGATACATATTTACTCGGAAAATATAAACATATTAAGAGACGCAACTGAAGATTATACAATAAAATGATTATTTTGTTACTAGCGATCGTTAATCGAACAATGTACGAAAAATGATATAGGAGCTTTTCAAAAGATATGCGATCGAACGAACTTTTAACCGGGCGTTAACAAATTTGTCAGCAATTGTCTACCGTATATATACAATTTTAACAATTAAATAATTTCACATTACATATTACGTCGTGCAAAATTTCAATTTAATTTACTAATCATGATAAACATACTTATAATTTTATATTTTAATGCAATTGTTATAGAAGAATTACCATAAATGCATTGATTATTAATGAATATTACTCGATAACTACGTATTCTAGAGTTGCGCACGTGACGGCTAATATTACATATATCAAAATTAATTGTCATTGGTTGATGACTTGACTTGGGCAACTATAGCATTATACCTGAGAATGAATTTGGATTTAGTCATAAATACTAATTACGGACCTCTGTGGACACTAGCCATAAAGAAAGTAAAAGCAAACTTGCTCAATAGACATGGAAAAAGCAATTGATATATATATATATATATATATATATATATATATATTATTGACAGTAGATATAATTGACAAAGAATGAAAAATTAACAAACTACAAAATAACTTGCAATATATTTAATGACAATAATTTGGAATATGATTTCAAACGTTATCATCGATCATTTATTTTTATTGAAGGTACACTTGGATCTGATAAACAATTTTCAATCGTAAACGGACTACGATAAAGCACCGGAGATTGCGCACTACTTTAATATATAATTAATCAGGAATTGTCAATTCTTTCTACAGACTTCGTAGCCGAAAAATATTTATTGCTTTGTTCGTTAAATACAATAGATAATAATAAATACTCTAATTGTCAGCGTTTTTTATTCAAATAGGTTTTCCGAATACTTTAAAAATCAATTCATTCCTCCCGAGGACCTATATTATACGTGAAGGAAAATGATAACCTTCCAAGATATTTACTAGATTTAATCGATATTTAATAGATTAATGTGTAAAAAAGATATCACAAAGATGAAGCATAGAAATAAATACCAAAAAGTACTGATGGCTAAAGAAGAAATAAGAATAACATTATCATTAAATATACAAAACTTGTACGCATTGTAAATATACGACTGTAGGTATTTAGTTGTAGATATCGTAAACTTGTGTCCCATTTCCATGTTCATCTCCGATAATCAATTAATAAACAAAAAGGAAGTAGTTACTTTTTTCGTTAGTGTTCTTAAGTCTCTTTTCAATACCATAATCCCCATATAAACTAAATAGCTAATGTTTTTATATATTACAAAAAATTCTGCAGATATAGTTGAAAAATAATAAAAAGAAGAAAAAAAATGAAAAAAAGAAAAAAAGAAAAAAATGGCTGATTATATGTTTGCATTTGTAAATAAATTAGTCATTTTTCTTTGCCTAAAAGAAGAGAAAAGAAAGACAAGTGACAGTGAAAATATGTGTCTGCATTGCCTGTCTGCAAAATAAAAAAGACAAATGCACATAACAAATATATTTTTAATGCAAGATTACATCATTAAATGCAACTGCATTGGTAAATTATATTATTTAGATATAAAGAAAGGCTATTCAGCAGAAATCAGTTGTATCGATTTCTTTTGATGTTATGGGTTCATGGGAGTGTGTACTTCCCAGGAAACCGAATGCACCTCGATTTGCGATTTAATCGGGTGTGACTCGATCATCGATACGAAATATAAGTTAATAAATCCAGTATTTCCATAACCTAACTGTCAAAGTCGAGATCTCTCGAGTCCAAGCATTTTCCCATCTAAAGGCAAACTCCTATTTCAAACGCCAAGTAAAGAGCGAAAGTACAAGCTATAACTGGCACTGGTGCTAGTATTCGGGGCAGAATTGGGACCCCAAGACGAACGGCCGCGCTTAATAGAAAGTTTAGGAAGATTGCTTATCTCACCTTAAGCGCCCCAGCCTCGTCCGAGACATAATCGTAAACAGGATCGCGAGCCACGGCGTTTACCGGGACTCGGAAAATTTGCGATAGCCATTGAGATTCGCCGGCGATGTTACCCTGGCTCCACTGTCTCGTATCTCCGACTCCTCCATTGTTCTCCTCTCTCTCTCTCTCTCTCTCTCTCTCTTCTCCATCAAACCTCACACGAGTCGAACGCGATGAACAATCGTCGTTTGTTTACACTCGTGCCCCTATGAGTAAGATACCGCAACCAGTTACGCATGTGCCTGGGCGTGCGCTTCTCACGCGCAATAATCAAGTGTCTGCACTTTCGGCGCTTTGTGAATTAAGTAAGAAGGAAGAGTAGACGAGGAGGCGACCGCGATAAGGGACGGATAAAGGAGCTTTGTGGGGATTTTTGTTTTGTAAACGGCTGGAGCTAATAATACGAGCCGGCGTTTATTTTCTGTACTGTCGGTTTCCTTCGTCGACGTACTGTGGAATAAATACTCTTTTACGTTGACGTGCATTCTTTTCACCGCTATTAATACAAAATGTATCATATATCATTATTGTATTATTGTGTTGTATAGGATAACAATTGGAAGGAAAATTCGCGTACTCATCGTAATTTATTATCGTGCGATACTATAAATTTTGCCCGTAGCAGCTTAAAATCTTATTTAAAAACTTTCTAAACAATTTATGGATGAGAAATAATTTTTTTTCCATATATGTAAATTGACGCTCACGTAGATAGTATTTCGAATAATAAAGCAACTCTATCATGTAGTCATTAATTTCTTCAATTAATTTTATATTTTACTTGCACTGGGAGATTTTTTGATAATTGTCAGATTAAGGTGCATGATTTTTCAGACTAAATTACTATCAAATACTTTATCAAATCGACAAATTCACGGATTAACTGGTTACCAATTATCCTCATCTTAATTGGTTATAGAAAATATTGGGTGACTTAACTAAAGTGCAGTGTGTTTTATCGTAGAAGAATATTTACAATATTCTGAAAATTCTTGCCTAAACTCGATAAAATTGCAATATTTGTAGAAAGAGCTTGTAATCGATAACAAGTATATCTATCTTATTTAATTCGTTTAACTTTATGAATTTTTTCTTTGTAAGATTTATCGTCTATATTAGTATGTATATTTGTATACAAGGATTTGGATCTGATCAATGACCTGACAAATAATAATTATATATAAATTAATAATTATATTATCGATAGAATATCTCACATTTACGTAAATTGATGTAAGTTTCTTGTGGTTTAAAGTTACCGGACATAAGAAACGTATATTTTTTATTTTAATGCCAATTAGTTTTTACATATATGATATATTTATTATTTTGGTAAGCGGGGATTCATCAGCTAATCATCAAGTGGATACAATTTTGTTGTCGTTGTTGTTGTTTTTTGTGCTAAAGTTCAAAACTATCGTAGGAAAATTTTATCTGATTTTCTAGAATTAAATAAGTAAAATGTATGTATCTGTCGTGATTTAACGTTCATTATAATCCTACAAAAACATATTTTACCGAAATAATAATTAGAGATTCAGTGTAAAAAGTGGAAAATTATATTATTTTTTGATCGTCTAGGCTTTGCTAGTTATTGGTGCTTTGTAAAATTATAAAAGTAATAACGGCGTATTTTTTTTTATCATAATTATGTCAATGATGATGATGTCTGATAGTCTATGCTTATGTTGCATTTATTATATGTTGATAATAAACGAGTATATGCACATGTATGATGATATTTATAAATTCTTATCTAGTATGTACGACATAATTATAATTTTTAAGCAGCTGTATTTAGTCTTCTCCTTGATACAAAAAAATTACGTTTGGAAGTCGCGAGTTCCTTTGTTACGTAATAAATAGCAAACGTCAATTATACGGCATTAATCATCGTTAGTTTATGCATACGCTATTGATTTACATTTAAAGCTACATAAATTATTCCCTTATGATTTATATTCTCCATGCTTGAGTTTACCCACATGTGCAAAGTATTATTCATTACAAAACCAGTTGCGGTTAGAAGAATGTACGTCAATGGAGAACCAACGAAAGTCTTCAGGACTTTCAGGCGAGATTGTAGCGCTAGGTAAGCACGGAGTTGAAATTCGATTAAAAACGACACTCGTACAATGTTCATAGCGTAATTGCAAATACTCGCAATATCCTTCCCCCAGTCTATTTTATAGTTTTGAAACTTACAATATTTATCTTATGCAATTGTTTTATTTCTAAATTCAGGAGCTGCCTTTTTCTCCGTATAAACATCCGGGTGAAGTTGGTTGCTCGCAGTTAAGCCATTTAAATACTTTAATTCCGTGACAAGAAAGAAAATGATGAAAAAGCAAGAAGAAGAAAAAACACAGAGTACGGACTGTAATAGCATTTTATCGGTTGGAATGTCCCGACAACGTTTTCAACATTTTTTAAAATTTACCGCCCATAAAATATAATTAAGACCGTAATGTTGCTTTTCTTTCGCAACAAGCAACGATCGAAATGCCATATTTAAATTTCTGTTATATTTATTCATTTGTTTGTGCATTAGTTCATTATTGTTGATTATTGTTAACGTTTTGACATTTCATTGAACGGAAATCTCATTTTTCCCGCAATTATGTGCTCTGCATTTTCAAGAATAAATGTAATAAATTTTGCGATATCTGGAATGTACTCGAGGATTTTGCTACTCGCAACAATTCACCAAACGAAGGAAAACCCCTAATTATTAACGAAGACATAATTATAGACACGGGCATTAGAATTCGATGAATTTGACAGTCCGCTCCAGTTTATAAAATAGGCTTGCCCTCGACCTTCGAAATAGCCTCAACATCGCGTATCTCAACATCGCTTCTGTCCCCTCCCCCCTCCCCCTCCCACAATCCGCTCTTTCCTCGGTTAATTGATAAATAACTCTCGACTCTGGGATTCGCGATGATTGACATCATCGGGACGTACCCATGGACAAAAGAAGAAGGCGGATCAGACGTCGAAATAGGCCGAGTAGGAGGTGGAGAAAGGGGAAGAGGAGCTCGAGTTCAGTGGATCTTCGTGGACGGTGTAACGGAGTTCGTGAAGTAGTCACTGCGCCGTCGGCTATTTCTCTTGGGCTCTCATAAAATTGACGTGGGTGCAACAAGAGTCGCCACCGTATAGTTGTACGCGAAACATTAACGGGACTGATCCAGGAATTTACGAGGTCCTCCAACGAACCCAGCAACGAACGCGTCCGTCGAGCTCAATTGTCGGAGCCGACGATTATTGGCACACGACATCGTGTACACGCCACTTATTGTTAATATAACGGAAGGGTAATCAGTCGCTTTATGGATAGAGAGAGAGAGAGAGAGAGAGAGAGAGAGAGAGGGGGGGGGCTTAGGCTCGCTTGCCTGGCTGCCTCTATTGCTTTTCTACTCGTACGGACTTGTGCTTCTCGAAACTAAGACCATTGGCTAGGCGACGTGAAACCGAGGGAAACTTGATAAAAAAATTTCGCTTATGCAGTCTTTATTAACTAAGTGCTAATGGAAAAAGTTCCGGCCTTTGCAATTCCTTATGTGCAATAACGTTAAAAGATGTTAGGAATAATTTGTAAACTTGTCGTGTGATTTCTATGGATCGGTTAACCTTATTTCGAATGTATTTATAAAAGTCGACCTTAGGCAATAAAACGTAGAAGATAAAGTAACGTAAAGGAAATCATTGGAGCATTGAAGCTGCATAACATCGGCATTACAATACTGACGATATTTTACTAACGAAAACGTTCATAATTTGCGAGGACCTCGACTCCAAAATGATCAACGTTCTATTAATTCTGAGCACTTTAATCCCAGCGAGAAACCACCTGTTCGCTAAAAGTTTAATTCAGTCAATTTTAATAACCAGCCCTTAGACTTTTAGCCTACATTTAATCCATCAACCTTGAATTACATGACATTGTAGGGACAGTGCCAGATGACATTATACACTTTTTAATTACGCGTTAACCTCTATCATTGGCTCGTTTAAAATTAATATTTTATACTTGCATTGAAAAGATCATTATTATTTGTAATGAGATGCAGATCCAACTGGTTATGTTGCCTTATAATATGTATTATTATGGTATGTATTTGGAAAGAAACTGCTCTTGTAAAATTTAACATCACTTGATAAAATCACTTGATGTTGCATCACGCATCCGCCAGACTTATACCTTATCTCGACTTGGCATGTAATATACGTGAATTTTTTTCGTGCATTTGTCGTTGCATAATTAGGGCACTACGACCCGCAACGAAAAAAATTCGACGAATGTTATCACGCAAGGTCTTCGCTGATACGTCATTAAGATATCGATGCCTCATAATAGATGCTTACGTAAATAAAGGAATTTTGTCGAATTCCTCGATTTTATTCAATTACAAAAGCCGCGTATAAATATAATTAAGCTGCTTTTATTTGCTCGCTCTATTTACGGAAGTATTACAAAAATAACTCAACCTGAATACAAATGTCGTCGACTACTCGCCAACAAATCCCAAAAACAAAGACAATAAACCAGCTACGACCCACACGAGGCAATCGCAAATCAGCAATGCAGTAAGCGCACATCCGTCTACGTTCTTATGAACGACTTTTGCTTTCTTCTTGATTTAAGGCTTATAAATCGTGGTCAGCTGTGGGAAAATGGACACGAGCCATGTCGATTCATCCGAGCTTCAACTACGTAGTCCGTGAGGCCAAATTCAACAGCTCAGTCGCAAGAGTTGAGACAATTCGCAGGACCCCCCCCCCCCCTCCATCAATCATCCCGTCGTCGGCTACGAATGCATCGAACGAACTTTGTCGATCTTCCTCGATACCCATGCCCACGGCAACGCTATCTCCTTGTAAACTTAGCAACCACCTTTGTCAGCGTCGTCCTTGACCACTCGACGATTTCATGTGCAAAAGGGAGACGCGGCGGTGTCGTCGGCGTCACTCTTCTCAACAGTCGACATCGAACAGTATCACCGGAGAACAATGGTCGAGAGCCAGTGTCTTGTCTTCCGATGTCGTCGCCCCTTCCTTTCTATCGAATTGCCAGTCAGTTGGAAGCTTTTCCTCGGCTCGTCGAGGCGCCGACGACGCGCCGACAACGCGCTCCTCTCCAATTGTTGAAAGAAACGGTTAGTTGGTGAAGTGAACGAATTTGCTATTGCCATCTCCCTCTACGCTGGCGTAACATTAACGCTTTGTCGCCCGTAATTGTACAATCGAGATCGATAGAAACAACTATTACCCGCCGTTTCTGTTTGTCAAAATGGAGGTGCATTTTTTTATTTTTTATTTTTTTTTTTGAGGTGTGACACCGTTAAGAGTGTAAATTACATCTCTGCTGTACTTTGCTTTCTCAAATTTTGTGAATTCATCGACGGTGTAATTGCATTATTATTGTCCTTATCAAATTAAGCTTTATCAAATAGAAGAAAAGCGGCTGCTTTATTTTTCATATTTCTTACGACTACCGACAACAATGTATAGTAACGGTGTAGTTTTAATAACAAAATATGTTTTGAAACTTTGTTAAGTTGGCAATGTGTTTAGATAAAATATTATTGTTGCACTTGAATAATCAATCGAGTTTAGCAATGAGTCATCGTTCAAAATTTTCAATACGGCAGTCTTCTATCTGCCTGCTGTTCCCTACCGCAGTGTAAATTTCATTTGGCTTATACGCAAATCGTTACGTTTAGAATATCAACGATCCTTGATTGATGCACTTTTTAGATTATAAATCTATTAATCGCATAGCTTTAACCACATTGACATTTACGTTAAAGTAAATTTGGTAAATTATTTTGATTGATTCCTCGTGTGATATTTATTAAAATGAAAAATACTTCGGCATTCACCACAAATTGTTAATTGCAGATTATATATGGAATATATATATATATATGGAACATATATATATATATATATATATATATATGTATAAGGAAACGGAGCTATTTTCTTATACAGCTCGCCGTATATTTCCGTAATAGATTTAAAAAGTAGACAAAGACGATTGGTATTTGTAAACTTAAGCATTAAAATTATAAAGCGTAGCCAGCATGAATTATATTTTAGCAGTTTTTTTTTTTAAACTTCCCATGGTATTTGCGTATAATGGGACGTCTCCTCTCATACTACATACAAATTACTAATATCATCGACTGTCTCTCTCAACCTAATTATCGAGGCGATGTATAAATAACGGTCATTGACTTGCAACGATGTAAAATATTCAATTTTAAATATTTTTTATGTAAATAGAAGACGGAAATTTAAGTCGTGAACGAGTTTTTTTTTTTTTTTTTTTTTTAATTAATGCGAATTTAATGCAAGAAAGTGAAAAAAGTTGAAAAAAAAGTGAAAAAAAAAAGAAATGGAAAATACAAACCTTTGTAATCTTAGGTGCAATGATCTTTAGAATTTAGATTACAAAGATCTAACATGTGCGAATATAATGAATTCTTTCCTTTCGCATTCAATATTTATAATATAGAATATATGAAGGGATTTTACACTATTTACATTTGATTTAAATCCTTTGCCAATCGTATTTCAATTTTAATTTTTGGTACAAAAGCATAGAAAAATCGCATCTTCGCTTGTGGAAATTTTTAAAAATAACTGTATATATAAAGTTAAACAAACATTACCAATTGTATGTAAATTGACATGACTAATATTTTACTTTATTAATTTGAAAGAGGTGGGGTTCATTTTAATGTACAAATTGGTATAACAAATATTTATAAACAGTTATTTGATAAATATTAGCTTTATGATTAAAAATAAATTTCATATTAAATTGAATATCTCACTGTTGAATTTTAATTCTTACAAAATTTCTATCAAAGTCACAAAAAAAAATATACTAATATTTAAAAAATTGTCGTACATAAATGTCAAAAGCACTTTTCTCGTTCTTAATTTAATGTCCAGTTCGTAAGATTCAAATATTTTTGTACAAGTTTAAACTACAATGCTCCTTTTTATGCAACTTTATTAATGATAAAATTAATGATCCGAATCATATAATATTTTTAATTTCTCATTATGCAATTTAAGAAATTTTATGTTAAATGGCAAAAAAAAAAAAAAAATAAATAATGATATTTATTTGTAACAATTTTCATGACTTGCTCGTTCTGAAATAATTGTATTTTTTTGTGTTTGAATGTTTTAAATAACTATTACGTAATTTGAATAGAAATGTGCTTTATAATTGAAATATGACACTGTCCACACACCTATTCATTAACAGTATATTATTTTATATTTCTTTTGTTCTTCTTATTTATTTTCACGTATTATAATTTATTTTTTTTTTTATTTTTTTTTTATAGTTATTTTTCAATTATAGAAAGTTTTATTAGCATATTTACTTCTAATGTATCATAAAAACACATAAAGTAAATATTAATTCTTTTCAAAAATCAATTAACAAACTTTTTTTGTAAATAACATTAGGAAATTAGAGTATAGAAAAACCTTAGTAATTATCAATTAATTCCTTCCAAGATTTGAAAAAAAAAGCTTTAAGACGCTTCAAAAGGAAACTGTATTATTTATAATGCAATATAATGCTTTAAGAAAAGTAAAAATGATTTATTCGATATTCCTGACGGTATAGAATAACTGAGCTATACAATTTCTAATTCAAATTATGAAAAAGTTAAAATTAGACTTTGAAGTTTCTTACAACAATAACTTGTTGGAATAGGCGTTATTCAACGTTCTTAGTACAAACGCGTACTATACTTTTCTATATTCTGTTGCTTGAATTGTGCAGCATTAAACTTCGATCTAATAGTAATGTTTTACTGCCACTTTCAATACTTAATATTAATTTTTTTTTTATTGATAAATTATACACCGGCTATCTCCGTAATGTATATTTTATAATTATCGATTGTGAAACAATCGAATAAAAGCCCCTTGACGAATGTTCTTTTATTTCACTTTTGATTTCTTTTAACTTCTGACTTTTACTTCCTCATTTTTCTCACTCTACGTCTTGTATGCTCGGCTGGCTCTTTTACTTCGTATATCCTAGATATCTTGTTTCATCATTTTCTTAGGGCTTAGAGAAATTCCAAATTCGTATCGATAGAGCAGTGCCTGACGCACTCCAAACATTTACTAGATTTACTAGAGACTAGATAGTTGTATATTACATAGTAGAGGATGGGAGCACGGAATGAGTTTGCCACATTAGTAAAAATAAATTACTTCTGTGAGGAATTATTGGAAGATAATGAAGTAAGAATCATCGATACATAAGAAAAGTACGACGAGCAATCGAAATGTTTGCACTAAATATTGATTTTTAATCTAAATATATTTTGAAATACAGAACACGAAGAAAAATAAGCAGAAATTGAAATTTTAATTTTAAGATGTGAAGCGTAAGAAGTAAAATCCACGTAAGAAGTGTAGCATATTAATAAAACACTACTTTTACAATTTATATTTTATAAGATGAATAAATCGAATAAAATATAAAATCAATAAATAAATGAAATTTGAAATACAATCGTTCAAAATACTTGTTATAAATTCTTAGAGAAAAGGTATTTCCGTCCCTTAATGTTTTATTTATTTATTTTTGTTTTATGTCCACGCACATAAATATTCTAATTAACCTCTTCGACCGATCGATAAACCGTGAAAAATATAGAAATGTAACTCACTTCACATGAAAAACAGTAAAATAAAAAACTTGAAAAAAGCAGGAGACTCGGAGAAGCGACGACCAAGAGTATCGCAAAAAACAAGGAGTAGGTCTGAAAAAGTGAGAAAAACCACAAGTTTCTCTCTGCCCCACCCCGTCATTATCACCCCCCCCCCCCCCCCCACCCACTGTTCTTTTGACGGAATTTAAGAACGCAGAGTAAAAAGTCTGCTCGCCCGCTCTTGTTTTGGGGCTTTGTTTAGCAAAAGCTCCGACGTAACCGTCGGAACCATGACAAACAAAGCCGTGCGCACACGCAAACACACGGCACAAATTAAATTTTCCTTTCGTCGGCAAGCAGCTCACATGGGCCTAGCGATCGATCTCGCCTTCAGACGAGAGTGAGTGAGTGAGTGAGTGAGAGAGAGAGAGAGTGAGAGAAAGAGAGAGAGAGACACGTAGGTTGCGGGGTAGATTCCCCCGCTTTGTTCATGGGGACAGTCATCGTCGTAGGGGAGAAAACAACCCTAAAGCAGCTTCATGTTTTTTTTTCTCTTTCTTGTCTCGAACAGTAGCCGAGTGAACTTACTCTGGTTAAATCGCTCGTGCCCTGTGCACGAATGTCTGGATTAGTTTGTCAATTGAGTGATCAACATACGCACTAAAATGACAGTCTTACGATCCGGACTCTGGGATTCAGCTCTTTCATTGTCGAGAAAGATTATTAATAACACATCTAGAGCATTTCATGTTCCAATGAGGTTGTGATATATTAGAAAGGGATGTATCGCGGTTGTGTAAGCGAGCTTTGCTCTATCCAGCACATGGATTATATTACTTTTTAGAAGAGTTCAACTATAGTTCAACATTCAAGTGAAGGCAAACGCGATTATAAATGTATAAGTTAAATTAGTTTAGTAGAGATAAATTAATGTAGACTATTTATTTGTAGATGTAATTGTACACATGGGATATGTATATTAAAATATACGTCCATAATTGCTTTCTTATTTATAATATTTATTTATAATTTTCGTTAATTCACTTCGATAGGTTAATTTAATAGGCTCACCTGCTTTCATCCCTCGAAACTAATCATTGATCTATTTTTAATAAAATTTTATATATATATAATTTTTTATATTTATTTTCAGTCAGGTTTTTGCACTTATTAGTTGAAATATTCTAAAAGGGTATAGATTTCTAACGTAATTCTAAATGTTTGACGGACTTAGTAGTTATAATTGAATTCTAGCATCGATTAAAAATAATGAAAGTAACTCAAGAAATAATTTTAGAACGTCTTATTTTTAATAAATTGTTATTGCAATTTCTTATACTTCTTATCGACTACACTTATATAAATCATCCAATAATAATTATAAAATGTTGATTAACGTTTATTGTTTTAAGTGTAAGTTGATATTATTAAGTAGATATAAATAATTTCTTAAAAAAACTTTCATGGATACACGTTTTAATTACATCCCCGTTCGATTAATTATATTGTAAAATAAAAGGAAGAGATTTATTAGTTTTGCAGCGCATTGCGAAGTAAAGAACTCTAGATGTGATCATTCATTTGAAGAAATTATAGTTTTTATTGATAAATAATTGATGTAGAAAAACGATTAAATATTTTCATACTATTTTTGTTTAATGACTTTTCGTTGTACACGAATTGCAGCAAACTTTGCAGTCATTTGTATAAAAATATCATAAACTTCACGATATTTAAATGTTGTAATGCTTTATAGGTTTGTTGCAAAATTTTCTAGTTTTATTAACAATAAATTGGACTTTCTAAATGGCTTCATGATTGTTTCAATCACATTTTATTGCTTTACCAAATACTTCAAATGTCATTGTACCAAACGAATCAGCATAGCATTAATAAAGTTCCATAATTTATTTCACTCATTATTAATAAATTATTTCTCTGATTTCTTTTAATCTCGTATAATATTTTTATATTCAAACAAACTATTGTTAAATTAGCATAAATTAAGATTAATTTATTTTAATTTAGTCGATATAAAAGATGCACGCCAATTCTTGTTTTAAATAATCAAGAAAGTACATTTGACAGTTAAATTCAAAACATAAAAGTAAAGTTAGAAAATATAATTGTTATACCTATCTAAGTGTAATGAAATTGGATCAGAATATTGTCGTCTCGAATTCAACGAAATTATAATAGCGTTGGACAACAATGTTTGCAGTTTGTTCCAATTTCTCATATTTCATAAAACGAAAGTGAAATGTTACAGCGTGCGGATAAACTTCATTCCTATATTCTATTCTTCTTTTGAAAATATGCTAATCTTTGCTCTTTTACTTTTATGCATACATCTTGCTCTTATTTATATGCAGAATATCCTTCCGGCTTTTTTTATTCCCGTGGATAAGAAATTTATCGTTCCTCGTAAATAAAATTTCGTAAACTAAAAATTTCATACATTATAATAAAACTTCCTCTTTAGTACAATAATAGAGAGTCTGTTCTTTTGCATATTTTCTGCCTCCAATACACTCGACGTTTTATTTTCTTCAATCGCGAATTATTTAATAGGTGAAATTCATAATAATCTCAATGCCTTCAATATTATAAAATTATTTAAATTTAGATAATATATTTTTATACAAGACACAAGACAACATAGACGTTTTGAAAAGTAAATTTTTATCAGCAGATGATTCACAGTCTTAGCGCGCTATTAAATATCCTGTAATTTATTAAAAAAAAAAAAAAAAAAAAAAAAAAAAAAAAAAAAAAAAAAAAAAAAAAAAAAAAAAATAATAATAATAATAATAATAATAATAATAATAATAATAATAAAACAAACTATGAATAAATATTAATTAGAATAGTATTTTATACAATATACAATTATCGGTACTTTCTTCGATTTTTTATCGATCAACAAAGAAATAATAATAAAAGTTCTGACAAATTATAGGTTTATTTTAAATTAATTAGTTTAGAGAATCAGCTTTAAATATCGAAATATAAATTAGAATTAATTCTGTCTCAATTATAATTTTTTTTATGTTTTATAACTTTTAAATTGGTAATAGTTTCATAAGTTTTAAAATACTTGAAATAAAAATTTATCCTTTTCAATTATTTTAACCTATTCAATTAATACTCGAATATATGATTATATATATATATATATATATATATATATATATATATAATTATTGTAATTTGTTTTTCGCTTTATAGAAAACACTTTTTCCTTTTAAATTTGAACCGTCTGCACTTCATGAAAACGTTCAATTAGGTTTAAACATACGTCTTTAGATTACATTTAAAACGTCAATTAGAATAAACCTACGTGTAACAAAGCAGAGTAAAATAATAGTATTTGGTTAAAGGACCATTGGTTTCCAAATAACTAAGTCAATATAAATAACAACAACAACAACAACAAAAAAAAAAAAAAAAGTATTTTCTAGACTAGAGAAATTTCAGATTAAAATACTTTATAATTCAATATTGTGAACATTATAAATAATTTGTATATCATAAGTTTTTAATTTTTATACAATAGAGTTATTGATTAGCAAGATAAGTAGAATATTCATTCTATGCTCAGTTTCACAAAATTTTCTAATGATTATCGTACACATGCATTCAAAAGAGCATTTTGTCTATGCACCCGAGTCCCCATTAACGTAAATCTACGCGATTATCCCTCGTGAAATGCGCTTTAGGTATTTACAAATTCAGTACGCAAGACAATATCTTTACAAATTTATCTAATATAATTTGCATTTAATAGTAAAATACTTAATAGGAAGCTCGCATCGAGCAACAGTTTCTTCATCACGAGTCTGCGGTTTCCACATTCGCCACACATGAAAATAGCAAGATCACTCCTTCACCATTATTGCCTTGCACAAAATTATTCGTAGTTGTTCCATTAGTGCATCCTTCGCTCTCAACACATTCGGCCGTGTACATAGGACCTTGCCTCCTCTCCCTCCCGTCGTCACACTTTCCAACCAATTCTCTTCAGCCGTGCAGGTTGGACCTTCGCCTCGGTCTTATCTGTGATCTTGATGTAATGGAGAGAGCGCAAAGGAGGGCCACCGAGAGGGTGAAAGAGCACCAAGGACGGATTTTTGCGCGCCAACACCCGTGAACAGGTACAGGTTGTAGTCGGGCATTGCATCAGATCCAACGGCCGTCGCCTTTAACCTATGAAAATTCATTGTGCTTCCCTTGGCTCAAACTTCTCCTTCATTGTGGCAATGAATTATCAGCGCACTGGAGGATAGTGACTTGGTGTCCGAGCAATAAGGAGGGCTGGACCAGAGTTCGTGGATTCCAGACTTACCTTGTCTCCTTGATTTATAAGTAGCGAACGCGAATACTTTTTTTTCGTTTTCTTTATGTCATGGAGGAGGGATGTGCCATATATATATATATATATATATATATATATATATATACAATTTTTTTACTGGATTATGTAAGTGAATAATGATTTCCCTTTGTCGAACTGCACTATTACTTCCACTTATAGTGTAGCCCAGAAATAATGTCTTGATTGCCTATCTTATTTGAATGTATTATTAATGGGACGTGCATCCAATTATCGAAATAACGATTTCAACGAATTGTTAAATATGTGTGCTCGATGTGAATATTTAAACGAATACGTTTTTTTTTTGTAATGAGTTCTAATCCAGGAATTAAAAATTGTTTGTATCGCAAGTTAAAAAGCAAAGTCATGCTTTTTTCAATTTAAATCTAGGGTATTGTGAACTTCGTACGTAGGTTTTCAGCGGCAAATCCTATCAAATTATCAATATGAACAAATCTTTTGATAGACATAAGCACTTATAAAGAGTACTTTAAGAAAATGCATCCATTAAACTTCCATTAAAGTGCTAAAAAAAAAAACGAGTGCATAAAATTCACTTTCTTTTGAATGTATAAACGTCGTATGGAAAAAAAATACGTCAAATATACTTGCTTCTAATAATTTGTAGACACAGCGAAAGAAAGTCTGAGCGTGAAAATTAATTATCAGCATTTGTATTTAATGATTTATTCCGTACCAGTCGCGTATAATAACACTCCCGACAATACGTCATAAATGACCAAATTACGCCTCTAAAAGAATTCCAAAAAAAAATTAACGAGCTACGCTTACACGTTCTATGGTAACGAAGAGCTTAAATTGTTTCTTATCCTTCACTAAGCTCTGAATGCACAAACTAATCATCAATGTGTTGTGAAAGTCCGTTACATCGTATAGACAGAAGGTGGTGCATATCTAAATACTGCCTGGCGGCTAATGTAATTTTTCCATGCAATGTGATATTTACGAGAAATGACGACGATGTGTTTGTAAATACTGTAGCTTGACATGCAAGATTATTGATTGAGCTCAACGTATGCATTCTCAAAGAGATCTTTTTGAAATCTTCTTATCTAAGAAAAGCTAAGTTTTGGGTATTTTTAATCGTGATATTAAAGTAAATTATTTGCAATAAAATAAGAAAGTAAAAAAAAAAACCAAGATTGTACGATTACAGCTCCATTTAAGCAAATATCGATAAAGCAGGATTTAAGTATTTTATCGACAAAATAACTTATACTAGTTCGAATGTCTCATGTTCAGTGGAATTGTAAATGCATAGATACATTTTGTTAGTTAGCATAAATCATCTCATTTTCAATAAAGAAATATTAATTATAGTGTAGTTGAAGGAACATATGCTAACATGCGAAGCAGCTACAATGAATCCAATGTAAACAAAGTCTCTCATTTAACATTCAGATATATTTTAATGAATGAGCGTCGTTTTTTAATTTTCTCATGTCAAATCAGCCATTCCGAATGAGCCGATATTGTCAATGCCTACTCTATTAGGTATTAAAATAAACCTTAAGAATACCTATTAGATCGTTTTTCTTTACTTCGTCCCACGTACCTCCGTAGGTATAGAAACTTTTCTTCGCTTCCTTTTATCTCTGTATAGCTCTCGTTTTCCCTCTCTTTCTTTCTTTTTTTTTTTTCTTACTCGTGTAATAAGCATACTGTTTGTTATAGATTTTTTTTTGGATTCGTTACTACAACAATAGAAAATTGTAAATACTAGTTAATTAAAATTAATCACACACGATTCGTCTTATGATGTGAAAATTCTGGGTCAATAAACTATGCAAAAATTCTAAATTTTTTTAAAGTTATATTAATGACTACTAAAATCTTATACCGTTTTAATGGTGTTTTCAGTAAGAAAACTACGTGTAAAGATGTAATTAGCAAGTTGTGACGCATCTAAATATTCAACAGTTTAGCTAATACATAATTATATCAAATGATAAGTGATAACGCAATAATTGTTTTGTTAGGCACCATATGATTTCCCGTTCCAATCATTTTTAATTCCTAGACAATTTTATATATATCGGGCGCTTGTATTTTATTAGATATTACAAAGTAATAGAATAACCGTTGATTTTCACGAATACCTATAATTCGTATGTAATTACATTTCTATTACGGATTCTATATTGTCATGTCATATAACTTATCTATGAAAAATGATTGTCTTACAATTGATGAGCGTATGAAAGCATTGACAATTTTAAATAATGAAATATGTTTGGCATAAATTTTAATATCAATTTTCTCCTGTTTATTCCCATCGATTCATTTATTCAAAATATTAAAGAATTTATGATTGATTTGCTCATCGAATGGTATACAGATCGTATAAATTTCAAGGCTGGCGATACTTAATCTCGCAAATATACATTAAAGACCCAAAATTAGGTAGTACATAGTGTCCGTGGTTGTTGAGAGTCAAGTACCTAACACCCGAGATTCTCCGGCATTTTGAATACTCTTTGTGCGCTAAATTCCAGGGCGGGGGCTCGAAACCCATTCTTCCCCCATTGCCTTTCATAGACGATGAGCGTACCGTTTTTGTTTTATCTTCTTTCTTTTCATTCGGGGCGTTAAGTGAGCGAAATCCGTGTGAGCACATGAATGATGTTTATCTTAGACAATGGGTCACTTTTCATATATTCATGACGAGAATTTTCCAAATAATTCTACTAGCAAGGTTGTTTCCTTTGTTACAAAGGATCGGACATTAGTTGTGGTCTAACTGCGAGCATGATGTAATGTACAGACATTCACGAGAAATTTGAGGTTCTTCGAGTGTTTCGAATAAGAAAAAAAAAAAAAAAAAAAAAAAAAAAAAAAAAAAATCCCCTCAAAAGTTACATAAAATATATTTCGAAAGTGACATTAATTTCAGCATACAAGGCGTAACAAGAAGTACTAGAGCTGAAACTTCTACGTACTTTAATATCCTTAATATCCCCTAACCTCATTTATGTATGCATATTATATTTATTAATTATTAGAAAGTATATAATTTTGGTAAATGTTGAGTGACTTTGTACAAAGAATATTGCTTTAATGGAAAGTTCTACATTTCAATTATGATAACGAATAATTGCATTAATGCATTTTTCGAAATTACACTGTATTTAACGTCATGGGAACTTTATTTGTAAAAATAATCCGAATACTATTAACTGACAAGCCGATAATACATGACAGCGCCATTTACAAAAAGTTTTCGTTCTTCCGCAAGTCTGTGAAGGGCGTATCACAAAGAAAATTATTCCACTGTACCAATCTGGGCTACCATTTACTTGTCAAAGCTTTTAATTTTTGACCGTACAAACACTTATATTAAAAAAAAAACTATCAATGTGCATAATAAGAATTTCAAATACACTATTTATTTTCATAAAGTCCTTATCGACTTATAGAGGGATAGAAGAACATTGATACGTGCAAAGGCAGATAATTAATATCCGCAAACAACGTTTCTTTGGATTAATTCTAAATTTTTAATTTGAATATTCATATAGACTTTGATTAGCGAATTCGTATGTATTCTAATTGAGCCTTTTATGTTATAGGTGAGTCATGGAAATTGTTACTACATCTTTATCTTCATTATTACGTAAGTTTTAATAATACATTTACAAATTACGGCAATATATGTTTAAAGTTTGAAGCCATTATATATTTAACAATAATAAGATGATGAGCGAAATTCTTAAATTTTTATTCTATTTGCTCCAATTGCTCGAACATAGGCCTTCAAACTTTGCATCCAAATGCATTCCCAGTGAAAATAGAGTGAGTGAGAGAGAGAGAGGGGGGGGGAGGTGGTTAATTGAAAAAAGTCAAAATACGAAATGAAAGTATCTCGCAGCATCCGGTGACTCCACCTCGAGATACTCATGTCATTTTTTTCAAATTTCAAGCAAAAAGTCTGGTTTCGTCGTTACGCCTCGCATTTATGTACACTGGTGGGATCCAGTAGCACCTCGTGCGCCGCAAATGCATTAAAGTTTTAAAAAATGTCTTTGCACTAAGATGTACATTAGAAATGTAGAAAGAGATAAATTTCGCGCATGAACGCGCATGGTGCGACTTACTCTGTTCGCTACTTAATCTCGTTCTAAGATCGCCTAATTGTCCACAATCGGCTTGTGGGAGAGAACGAGCGAGACATGTGGTCGTTTCGGAAAATTACTCGCGGAAGCAGTCGAGTAGGTAAGAAGGGCGGTGGGTGGACGAGTGGGAGGTATAATTGTCGCAACGAAGATATAAAGTTTTTAGTTCGTGCGTTGTAAAGCCAGTGCAACGTAAAGTAAAAGTCAATGATAGCAGTAGGGCTACGCAAGGTGGAAGAGAAATATATATATATATATATATATATATATATATATATAGGGAGATAGAGAGAGGTCGACGACAGCGACGAGGACGACGACGAAGACAGCGAGGACGAGAGGACGATAATTGGGGAGTCCGCTGTTACGAAGCTGTGGGAGTACTTGGTGTACGCGAGACATCGTTACAAAAGGGGCCCGGAAAAAGCGGCGGGCCTCGGGAGAAACGGCGCAGAAGCGCGCGGACCCGCGGCTCAGCCAGGTAGCCGCGGCGGGCGGCGGCTTCTCCGGGTGACGATGGTGGGGGCTCGGGAGTTGGGCAGGAGAGCGGCCGCCGAGGAGGGCCGGAGCGAGCCTCAACAGTCGGCCAGCGCTCGTCGCCCGAGCAGCAACACCGCCGGCCTTCCCCGTCCGTACGTCCGCCCGTCCTCCACGAGGGGAGCAGACGCGGGCGTGTGCGCGGGCGCGCGCGAGTGCGTTGGTGGGATTTTGTGAGCTGGGGAGCGAGGGGCCGGCCCCCACGTGGACGGGGCCGGGGTGCACGAAGCCATGAGTCGCGTCGCCGAGCCCGAGCTCCGGGCCTCTGCTTCTTATCTGCATCCGTGTCGCGGACGCGAGCTGGCTACCCTGGTGCGGGCATGAGGAGGATCGAGGCGAGGATGACGGCGACGGGGTCCGTTGATTGCGCGAGGACCTGAGCCCGTCGCCGGCGCGGCGAGCCCTGCGACATATTAAATGGTCTTCGAGAAGATCGAAATGCGGAACCCGGGATTCCTGTTCGAGGACGCCAGACACGGCTACATACAGTATATCAGGTTAGCAGCACATTTGCTCCTCGGTTCCCCGGTGCTTCCTTCTCCTTGTCTAGCGTGGTGTCTCATTGTCTGACGAGTAACAGATTTTTTCTATCGTTAACACACGATGGCGAGAAACATAAAAACTTAAGCAAATAAAAAAAAAAAAAAAAAAAAAATCGACAGACGTCCATCTTTGGTTGACGATAAATGTTAAACACGATAGACGCGTTCTTCAAACGAACGCAATAATTTTTTCTCGTAATAATTTATTTTTGAAAGAATGTAGCTGAAGCTTAATAATACTCGTGCGTTTTCCATAATTTCATTTTCGGACTTCCAATCTAATGAGTATCTATCTATAAGCTTCAAATGAAGAAAGTCGCCCGTGTACTTTACTGCTCGGGTCAGGGTGCATCTTAAAATCTTCTATCTTGTAATATTCTAAAATTTATAAAAAATATCTATCAATTATTATTAAGGTATATAACAATTGTTATAAACGCTGGTATAAATTGAAGGTAAATCGAAGATACTCTAGCGAAGGAATAAATTTTATTGCTTCACAAAGCTCACCTTATTTTATTAATTTTAGCCATTTAATGAAAATTATTCTTCTTAATTAAATCAATGGATTTTAATAAACATAATAATATTTACGAAATATTCATGATACAGGAGTTGTCGTAATAAATTCATAGATTTAGAGTTTAGGCATCTATGTATAGGGTAAAAGTCACTTAGCAAACTTTGCGTTGATAATTACATTATGAGCATGGAGGAATGAGCGAAAGACCGTTTGAATAAATTTGGGTAATATTCATAATAAAATTTAATTAAAAAATTAAATTAAGAAATACAAAAAATTGCAAACGTTAAATCAAATTTCGATTGTATATGCTTAATGTATTTATATAAGAAAAATATGAATTAAATTGCACAAAATAGTTAGCATCTTTTTGTCCCAGAGTTTTTACATAAATTAACATTCGCGGATGAATTATTTCCAATTATATTATATTATAATGATATTACACGATCTCATAGATAAAAATACCGATTAATATTTCGATAAATTTAGATCGGGCTGTAGCAGTATATTGTTATAATTAATTTTAAACGTATTCCTGTATTATTAGGCAATAACGTATTTTTCATATTTGCAAATAATGTTCACATAAATGTAAGCAGATACAGGTTTTTTTTTATTATTTTGCTGAATTTCATTAATATGATAATATTATATAATAAGAAGAAAAATTATTACATTTCGAATAAATGCTCGCTTTCGGTAATTTGTATCAGTTGAATAATTCTAATGAAAAATACTATTCTTAATAATCCTGTGATTATTTATAAACTTTTTCTTATTTATTTACTACGTTCAATTATTTTATGTAAAGAAATGGAAGGATTCATTAATTTTTTAAAACGTGATATGTATTGTTTGAATTTCCATTATTCATATCTATGAAAATCGGAAAATCACTACGCATTTTATTATTGCTGAGTACAAATGCTTTACAGTTGATTTAGATTATCAATAATCATGAAAAAGTTTATTAAAAGCGCATTGCAATTTCTTTATTTGGCGTTTTATTTATTTAAAATTTACGTATTAATTTAGCATTCGCTTAGAATTTAGTTAAACTGTTTGAAAAATACTGGCTAGCATTTAATTAAATAAATTTTTTTTCTCCCATCAGTCTTATACAAAATATTTTTTACCAAAGATCACACAACGTATATATGAAATTTGTCATTCTTTTATATGTTCCTGTACAATATAAATATCCATTTATTTTATATTTCTTTGTGCATACTTTTAAATTAAAAAGAAAAAACAGAAAAGGGAATTACGTTTTTAAACGTCATCGATTCATCATTTATAAATTTTTTTGATTACTTTTTACGATATTAATTTTGTCTTGTGAGTTTTTGTTCAGCAAGCATCACGAGGCCGCATCATCATACCCACTTTTTGTTCATATACTTTTACTCCCTTCCTTTTATTCTCATTTATTTTCATCTTTTTTCAAAATATAAATACTCTATATTGCCGGTATTATCGGGCATTATGTTATAATATTATGTTATAATGTTACGATTATTAAATGACGCATTGTATAAATTAGGATTTTAATAATGATCCAAGGTAACCAACACATTTATTTTATTTCAAATCAAATGTTTTTAAATAAAACTTTTATTTTCATTACTATATTAATGCTCCTCACTCTCTAACCTTTCATTAAATTTCTTCTTTACACGTATTTTTTTATTTTTTAATTTTATGTATTTTCTTTTCTTTCTTTTATTTTTTTTTTTAATATCCTTGAATTCAGTAAAGTTTGTAAATAATTAAATATCATATATATATATATATATATTGTAGCATCAAAAAAATATGTGTTATATTCAAAAGGTATACTACAAGAAAATTATTAGTGAATACAGGCTTTGTATAACATATTGTATTTCGACTTCGACGACGCCTTACTCTAAATTGCAGTTATTACTCTCTTAAATGTAATAATTCGTTCAAGTCGAGGCAGAATTGTAAAATTGTCAATCTTTGTTGAAGATATCTAGGACGTATGTTAAATTCAACCTTATAGTCTGTTTAGCAATGGAATTAGGTCATCAATATAAGTCCGATATCTATGCGTGTTAAACGTATAAAATATTTGTGTAAAGGATAATTAAATCGATCTCGGATGAGTGTCTATGTAAGTCAGCAGTCGGTACATTATGAATAGTGTATAATTCAATTAGTTAATGAATAAAGCTTTCTGTTTTGATGTAGTTTCTATTTTATACGACTAATTTTATCAATTAAAAATTTTACACACACACACACACACAGAGAGAGAGAGAGAGAGAGAGAGAGAGAGAGAGACAGACAGACAGACAGACAGACATATATATGATTTAAAAATAATATAAAGACATAATATTCACAAGTTACATCCAGAGTTTACAGAAAGTAGAGTTGCGCGTTCAGCTAGTCACAAAAAACTTTTTAAAATTTATTTAAAATAGTAAAAATATGCAAGAATCTACTTTAAAAATTTTAAACTGTAATTTAGAGAATATAATAAGATACAGACGTATGAACAGTAGAGCAGAGTGATGTGTAGAAATGAAAATTTTGAAGGGCCTTTCGGCAGATATTTCATTTTACAAATTTATGAAATTATTAAGCTCTTTTAGATTAAAAACCAGTTGCTTTATTATTAATTCAATTTCAATCGATTTTATTCTTGTTTATTTCTTTCTTTTTTTTTTTTTTTAATTTTGGTATTAAGGAGAAAATTAATAACGAAAATCATTAACAATGAATTTACAATTGTAATACATAATTTTTAATGCACAAATAAGGCTAAATTTTTTCTTAAAACTATTTCCTTCTTTATTCAATATTTCATTAACTTGGGTAATGTATTAGTTACTAATCAATGATATAAATATATTTAAATTGTATTTTATAATTATTTTAGATTTATTATTTTTTTTTAATGAAAATTTAGAAGCTCCTCCACTTTCCTGACAATTTATCATTGTGCCACGTTATGTTCCAAAAAACGTTATTAAAACTTCTGACAATTTAATAATTCATAATTTTTTCTTAAAATTTTTAAACGTACATTTTAATGTGTCTACTGATAAAGTTAAATCTTTGATATAAAGTATCTCATTGTTTTCTAGTAACAGAATAATTATAAAAATACGTTTTTCTAATTCGAATCAAACCATTCGGCTAAATTATAATGACCCGTGTCATTGCAACTGGGAATATTGGAAATATTATTTATATGTGAATAGAACCTTTTTGTTTTTGTTTTTGTTTTTGTTTTTTTTTGTTTATCATTATTTGTTTTTGTTTTATGTAACATCAGAAAGCATTTCTTTGTAAACACCAGTTAAATTTTAATATTTAAGAATAGCTCGTTTAGTAAATATTTTTAAAGCTGATTTTTTTTTTTCATTATCTTATAGGAAAAGTACTTGTTCAGTGCTGAAAATTAAAATATCTATATATTCCAGTATAAGCTATAATTTATGTAAATACTGATCAAGATAAACGAAGTATTGACCTTCGAAAAACTTCGAAAAACTCTTTAGCTGCTTGAATAGAAAAAAAGAAGGTAAAGCGCGCAGACATACGAAATTGATAAAAATATAATGTAATTTGTAAGTTCCATGAAAAGCCTTAAGAATTTTGACAAAGCAACATCGCTAAACATCGCGATCGAGCCGTATTTATCGGCAACGCGAATAAACGAGGAGAAAGTACTTTTTGTATAAGGAAATTATGGAGCCGCGTAAGTCGCGTTTTAGGAAATATGTATGTTGGGCCAAGGGCGAGGAGGAAAAGTCGCTGGAACGGGATTTACAAGATATTTAAGAATATCAGAAAATACGAAAATACAGCAAGAGCTGGAGATCGGAGTACAGCATTATCTCGTCGTATCGAGTACGTAAGCACGAGAAACGCAGGCACAGTTACACAAGCGAGACGCGCACGTAACACACATCACAATAACTTATGCAGACGATAGGATTGCTGGTGCAGGTTCCCCGTGCACATGCATAACACATAGACATTGCGTGTGTCGGCAATCCGGATGCATTATCCGCCACTGGGAGAGCAACAGTAGTGGACTTGGTACCGCGGAGAGCCGGGCGAGCATGTGTTTGTTATTGCCGGCCTTGCGTCGTCGTTCCACGTAATGGAAAGGCGCAGAATTTTTACAAAAACGGGAGCGAGAGTTGGCGGGAATCGGGCACCGCGGCTTCGAAGAGGCGCTCGCAAAGTTTTTCGAGAAAGAGCCGAGAGACGAGGCCCGTCTATCTTGTTTATTTTCTCTCTTCTGCTCATGTAAACGTGAGCGCTCGCCTCTTCCACCAACTCTCTCTCCACCCTTATTCCGGATAACCGAGTTGCACTGTTCTGCGAAAGGAGCTGCTTTCCGGTAACTCGACTAAGCGCAACTTATTTCAAATGCACAATGGTCGGGCGCTTTTATTACTGCTCCTTAAAAGGGTTAACAACGATATTATAAATCTCGCAATTACCATCGATATTTGAAAATTGGAAGTTTACTTCGAAAGAATATAATGATCGGGATGGTCGTGAGGTTGCGTCGACGATGGAATAAGATTTACGTAGTCGTTACTCGATAATAATAATAATAGTAATAACAACAACAACAATAATAATAATAATAATAATAATAATAATAATAATAATAACAACAGCAACAGCAACAGCAACAACAACAACAACAACGACGACGACGACGACGACGACGACGACGACGACGACGACGACGACGACGACGACGACGACGACGACGACGACGACGACGACGACGACGACGACGACGACGACGACGACGACGACGACGACGACGACGACGACGACGACGACGACGACGACGACGACGACGACGACGACGACGACGACGACGACGACGACGACGACGACGACGACGACGACGACGACGACGACGACGACGACGACGACGACGACGACGACGACGACGACGACGACGACGACGACGACGACGACGACGACGACGACGACGACGACGACGACGACGACGACGACGACGACGACGACGACGACGACGACGACGACGACGACGACGACGACGACGACGACGACGACGACGACGACGACGACGACGACGACGACGACGACGACGACGACGACGACGACGACGACGACGACGACGACGACGACGACGACGACGACGACGACGACGACGACGACGACGACGACGACGACGACGACGACGACGACGACGACGACGACGACGACGACGACGACGACGACGACGACGACGACGACGACGACGACGACGACATTTGAATCCATTGTATATGAACGCGGGGACAGAGGCGCTGCAGGTGGCGGAGGAAAATTCAGAAAATAGTAAATAGCTGGGAGACGCGATGGCGCGTAACGTTACGTGAATTATGCCGCGAATCACTTGAATTCCGTAGGTCTGCGGGCTAATTTATAGATCAGTCGCAACATTATCTCCTTTGGCAATTAGAACGCAGAAGCACGCTAACGGACTCGTGGCGATACGGCGAACGGCGCTTTTATGAATGGCGACGGCGGCGGCGGAGGCTGCGGCGTCATCGTCGTAGGCTGGGACGCAATTAAAGGCGCCCGACTGACGAAATAATTGCCGGCCTCGCTTCGCGCGCGGTCGCATTAATCCGCACTTGGACGCGAATGCATGCGTGCAACGATGCAAAGCTGATTTCGAAGAGAAGCGTTACCGAGCGAGTTACGGTGCTTGCATCTGTTTGAAGTGAGGTGCTTGCATTGGGTGAGAACCCTCGTGATTCTGGTTTCTCGAGACATAATAGGGTGGGGTGATGTTACTGATGGCCATGGTGGTGATGGTGGTGATGGTGGTGACGGTGGTAACGGTGGTGACGTAGGCGGTGGTGGCGGTGGCGGCAACAGCAACAACAACAACAACAACGACGACGACGACGACGACGAC
>NW_011948415.1:4842530-4843182 GCF_000503995.2 Ceratosolen solmsi marchali
AATAATAATAATAATAATAATAATAATAATAATAATAATAATAATAATAATAATAATAATAATAATAATAAAGTACAATAAAGTTGCGCACAAGTTTATAATTAAAAGATACATCCGGAGGATGAATTATTTATCATGAATATCTCGTTACACGAGTACATCGTGCGTATGTGGTAATGGTTAACACGTAAGGTGTTTAGTGAACGTGACAGTTAAGCTGGCGATTGATTGTCCGATTGCAGCCTCGGAATCGTCGAATACGCGAAATTAATCTACAATAAATAGATAAGATAAGATTCGCGTAAGATAATCAATTGGCAGTGCATTGTAAAGGTCGGCAGTAAGTAGAATAGAAGTGTTCGAGCAGAGTGAAAGCAATCGACGATACGATAACTTTTAACAGATTGCTATTAATAGACCAAAGCCAGATCCACTATTTATAAATATCGGTGCACTGGGTATTACAAATGCGTGCACTAGCCATAAACACGTCCTCCCTCCTTGAGCGCGAGGCAAAATCTTATTAAAGGAAAATTGAAGAGAGCGAGTGAGAGAGCGAGTGAGAGAGCGCGTGCGTGCGTGCGAGTCAGCCGATGAGCGTAGAAGAGGGCGGGGTGGCGGCGGTGATGGCAAGCGGTGTTGGCGGGCGGAA
>NW_011948415.1:4843198-4844428 GCF_000503995.2 Ceratosolen solmsi marchali
GGGGTCTGGGTTGCTGGCTGACTGACTGGCTGGCTGGCTGGCTTGCTGGCTGGCTGGCTGGCAGGGGATGGCAAAGTTGAAGAAGGACACCCGTGGGGAACCGAGACCCCTTCCCCCGTCCCAGTCCGTCGAACGCACCGAGGGAAACGAAGAGCGAGCTCTCGGTACCTGCCCGAATAAGCGCTCCCCGTGTACAGCCTGAAATAAAAAGTGGGAAACAACCGAGAGTGGCCTCTCGGCAAGCGTACGCATACGTACCCCAAGACCCTTGCAGTGGCTCTCAATTGTGGCTCTCAAAGTAGCGCGCTCAAGGAGGATGCTAGACATCGATTTTATTGCTCTTATAGCGGCGGCTCGCGCTCTTCCTGCTCCACCCTCTCCTCCATTCCACCCAACCAACCACGGCCATCTGAAAACTTTATTGTCCGCTCGGCAATTTCGTTACCTGCATTTGCATTTTCTTATTAAGTGCCAAGCCCGTGGACGTTTGCGGCCGCCATTCGTCTCGTTACTCGATAATGGGAGGTGCGAGCCGTTATCGGTATCTCGGCTTGTTTCATAGCAGCCCGACGACGTTCACCCCCGACACTGCTGCCGGTGATTTTGGAAAACGCTAAGGCTTTGAGGATGTGGTGGTAGCGGAAAATCACCGGTCGCCCAATCGGCGATTGACATGAGCTCGCTCGGGTTTGGTCGGCGGCGCGATTAGCGAACTCTGTACATTGACTCTCGGGAGAGGATAGTAATTTCGAGGAGTAGAGTTCCCGTTCCGGTAGCGCCCAGTTCGGTGAGCCGCCGCAGTGGCGAAATCGCTCTGACCGATATCTTGCGCATTTAGTAGGTAGTCACGAATTTCTTGGCGATTAATATCGTGGCAACCACGGGAGTCTGTAATTTGTGAAAATGGCTTTTCATGCACGAGCTCTGTCCCATCGTCAATCCCATATGCTCGGTTGTCCTCGGGGAAAATCGCTGCTACCGTAGCGCGCGTCGCTTACCGAAAACTAAAGTATCAAGTGAGTCGATCGTCGCACTTCAATAAGATCTTCTGGTGAATTAGCTACTCGTAAAAGCCTCGACTACCAAAGTAAAGTGATCCCCGCATATATACCGGTTCTTTCGAACTTTCGGACTAATTTTCGGGTTGGTCATCGCATACGTGTTGTTCCAGTCAATGCACCACCGGTGCGTTGCGACGGATCGAGAGAAAGAGAGATGCCGAAAATGAAG
>NW_011948415.1:4844438-4847415 GCF_000503995.2 Ceratosolen solmsi marchali
CGAGACAGAGAGAGAGAGAGAGAGAGAGAGAGAGATAGAAAGAGAAAGGGATGCCGAAAATGAGGAGAGGGAGAGGGAGAGTAAGAGAGAGTGAGATGAGTGCGCGAGAGGGGGATCCTTGGGGGGAGGGTGCAAGTGGCAACGTCGCAACGAAGAAACACACGCAGACTCCGGCATCCGAGTGTCCTTCGGAATGAACGGTCTCTCCTTTTCTCTCATTGGTATCTCTCCTTTCCACTCTTTTGGAGAAGGAATAAAGTCAATTTCATAACATTTTCCTCACTAGATAAAGCTCGCGCGGCATACAACGATTAACAGTTTGTGCCGTAGGCTCAAAATTTTAATCATATTCGTAACATTTTTATGATAATAATAAGTTGTAAAGTCTTGAGATACCATCTCGTGATTCAGGGTATGAATAGGATTTTTATAGAGAATACTTATCATTCCAATTAATTGATCGCTTTGTATTAAATACCTTTGTGGAAAGCCGAAAGAGCATGAGCTACGCGATTGCGAATTATATTATAAAATGGCACATGATTTTTGAAATACATGTGAATAATCATATCAGAGTATTTGAACAATGGCCAATATAAATGCCACTATCGTGCTTTTGCAAGGATTGTTTAGTTAAATTCTCAGATATGTCGTGCATATAAGACTCGTTATAGATTTCACGCCTTGTTCCAGCAGAATTGAAAGTAAGTCACCTTCGATCCGCGCTTGATCAAGTAACAAAATGCATTTTTCATACAATAGTCCGCGGAGAAATAACGATCGATTGATTTTCCCTGCCACTGCGCACCTGAAGTCTTTTGGAATTTAATCTTAAGTTGTGATTGTCATTTGTTGAAATAGATTCATTCGAACGACCTCGCGTCCCTTAGCTTTGCGCGATACATTACAAAAGGACATTTTTCTTTGTCGTCTCGTCACGCGCATTGAGACACGGTGGGGCTAATCTTGATGGGTTTCTCTTATCAGGCGACTTGCTTAGCCAGTTCACTGCGCTCTGTCCTCGATGATTCAAGGCCATGAAAAAGAGCAACGAACTTGTAAGCAGCCGCTTATACCCTTCAAAAACAGCTTGGACAGTTACAATGTTATCGCTTAATTACTATTCAAATCTCTACTGCACATCTCGTCTATTACAATACATATGTGTTGGCATATCATTTGTAACGACACTTAGCCTATCAACAATTTCTAGCATTTGCAACTGTATGTATGAGCGTATATATATATATATATATATATATATATATATTAATTTACCAAAATTAATTACGATACTTTAGAAGGTATTTATCGAGGTACAATTAATTTCTTTAATTTCTTTATTGATTTATTTCTGTTCACAGACTTTTTTGAAGTTACTAAATGAAACTTTATAATAATTGAAGTTGTATTTATTATAGCCCAATAAGTTTTCGCAATATGATTTTGACATATTTAATTTCTATCCATATAACAGTTCTTACCAAAGTCAATATGTAACGAATCCATAACATAAACGTTGTATTTATTTGAAAAAATTTTATGATATTTTCGATTCTATTAAAATTTTATCAACGACTCAATAATATAGAGAACGAATAAACAAAGAAAGAAAAAAAAAGAAACAAAAAAATCTCATTAATTCATAAATTCATGCGGAATATCGCGTACATATTATTAACTTAACGAATGATCTAATTATGTTACACAAGGTACGATATCTTAAAAAACAATAACAAGTTCTTATCATTTTTACCGTTTGTTTCGCAAAACTGTATGATTATAAATAATAATATACATGTCATCTTCTCGAAAGGCAACGTTGCTTGGTTGTAATTAACTTGTCTCGGAATTGGAACTGTGCAGCGCCGATCGCAGGACTTCGGTCCTTAATACCTTTAGCCCATCCATCGTCTTTATTTTTTCAATGGATGTTTTAGTTCCCAATGCGATAGAGCATATATAATATAATATGATATTTACGAGAAACGTGTCTTAAATAGCCGCGTTTACACCTTGTACTTACAACGTTGGTAAGTACGTTGGTCTATCGCCAATTAGAATTACCTCCTTATTTACGTTGCAAGATTGAACGCGCGGTTTATTGGCCGATAACCGAGCGGCAAAGGATTCATAAATGCCAATCGTCCAAGAAGCCATGTTATCTATTCCCCCGTCGCCCCCCCCCCAATCCCCAACCGTCTCCATTTGCCATTCGTCGGACAAGTGCCGCCAATAATTCGCATCATCACAGAATCCGTAAAATCCTCGAACAACCGCGATAAAAGTCGCCCCTGACGCAGCACTGGCGCAACGACATCTTATGTCCGCCAGTCTGTGGAGCGAGAGGCTTCGGTAGTTGTCTCGGCGACGTTGATTAAGGGTCCGTTCCCTCTTCGTTTAAGGGAAGAGCGACATCACCTCGCCCGTGCTCTCACGCTCTCATCTCCCTGCTGTCAGCTGATGCGACAGCTGCCGCCGCAGGGACCGCGGGACTTGTACGGGACTATGCTCGTACGACGGGGGCCCAATTGCACGCACTCGCCCTCGGCCGTCTTTAATGCGACTTTTCGGGCACCTTTGTGCGCTTCGCCTCCGGAGTCGTTCCTTGGATGACGAGAGCCTGCCCAATTCTCCTTCGCCGCAATCCCGAATTGGCTGAAATGCGAGCTAGTTTGTGTCTAGGGGGCGTTGGAGCTCACCTACTAGAGGAACGATACCCCGGGGGCTTTGACATGCGAAGCGTCAAAATATACGTTCTGGCAGTCTTGGTCTTTGGCGATTTTGGCCAAGCTCCTGATTAATTTTTTTCATAGCCGTAATCGAGATGGAGGAAACAAGTCGGTGGCAATGAGTAAGGGACTCGTCCAAATGGAAATTTTGTTGATTGCAGGACTCGCTTCGGCAGGAGATGATGAGTATTTGTAGAGGGGAGGAGTCCGACGACAAGAGCTCGCTTTGTCGTTCGTTGGGAATC
>NW_011948415.1:4847426-4881062 GCF_000503995.2 Ceratosolen solmsi marchali
GCGTCGAGTGACTGCACGGCTGTGCTGTGGGAGGATGCATAATCTCGTTTACGATTATCGGTGTGGCAATACACACGCATTTTCCCGGCGATTTCTCGCAAATCGTAACGCTTGGCTCGCCCTCGTGTGGCAACATCTGGCTTCGAGTGCCAATCTTCCTCCTCGACGTTTCCTTGTCGCTCTACTATAAGTCACACATACTCGCGTTAAGGAAAATCGTGCGGAGCAGCCGTTTGGCGTGTGTGCTCGCTCACGACGATCGACCAAGATTCCATTGGTTGAGCCTCGTCATATTGATGAATATTTATCATCGGCGCGCCAATGTGTGTACACTTATACGTACGGACGCGCGAGAAACAAAGATAGATAGAAGATTGCTTCGGAGCGTCTCGGACGGGTCAACAAACTCCCACTTTTCTCTCTCTCTCTCTCTCTCTCTCTCTCGCTCTCCCTCTCTCTCTCTCTCTCTCTCTCCACACATGGTTTGCTCGCTGGAGAAGCCAGATTTTTTTAAACCAGTTTTTCCCTATACAACACTGCCGTCTAATTATTTCAAACCGTTAATTTTTATACGATCTCTCTTACTTGCACTATTTCCCTTTAAAATACAACGAGTGCGCGTGGAAAAGGGAGGAAGACTGATACTCGTATGGCGATGAGCCGAAGGGTAATTAAAACTTGCTGTGGCTTAATTGGAGGGCATTTAACGGATACATACCATGAAACGAAGACAGCATATAGGCGAAGAAATACCACAGACGGCGAGAGGAAAATAGAAACTGAATTAGAATGATATGATGCTTGAATTAAAGTGGCAATTTATAAACCGGTTAGTCGTACAGTTTTTAGCTGATTTCTGATCTGTTGTTGCTTATATTTTTCCATTACAGCGCAAACATTCGGTTATATCAGTTTCGACTGCCTTACGTACGCCCATATTGTAATAATATAATGATAAATAAATAAAAAAAATAAAATAAAATAAAATAAATAAAAAAATAAAAAAATGTTTATTCATAAAATTAAAGTGCGTAGCATTGGATATTCAGTATTAATCAGCTTAGGAATCGAAAAGAATATTTAACCATTCAACGTCCATTAATTATTCTTAGACGTGAATTTATAATTGACGTTTATGAAAATTTCAGTTCTAAAGCAAATAATGAACTTAACATTTGCAGACCTAATTTAAGCATTTGATAATCGAAGCAGTACGTCCAGAAATAATTGTATCCATTTTGAATTACTTTTAATTTATAAAAAATCGACCGTTGAGTTCTTTACGCGTACGATAAGATTTAAAATGGAAAAAAAAAAAAAAAAATTAATTGTATTAACATTACTTAATAAAGTTCAATGTTTCGAAGTTTTGGCGAGTGTGGCATATGCTTGTGTAATAATAATATTCTTCGTCATAAAGTGAACGTAACACATTTCATAAGAGCCTGACGCTATTAATCGATCTCAGCCTCGACTGAATTCTGTTTTTTTCTTATTCGTGAATTTATGAAGCACATGAGATCTTGCGATGTAACGGTTAAACTAATCGCAATGTAACGTCGGAAAGATAAGCGATGAACGGATCGTTGCTCTATCGGTAAGCTAATGGAATTCATCGTTTTGCGTAATATTACGTTGGTTTCTATCATTATGCCACACTTTCAAATTATATCAAATGCACAAACGAAAAACATTACTAAATATATAAAGTAAATTAATTAATTACTACTGAGTGTTCATTATTGCATTTCAAATTTTTCGAAAATCTATGTTACTTTGTTAATTATATAACGACCGTTTTCATTATCTGCTACAATAAATCTTAAGAATAATGGATGTATCAAATTAAAAATTTTTGCAACATTTTCATTTACTATCTCAGTGGATATTCTTTATCGAAATATGACATGCTAATAAACTTTTGGCCTTAAATGAATTGGTTTTGATCGCATTAACCTAAGTAAATGAAACAAAGCGTATCATTCTTTGGGCTCGAGTTTATGAAATTGCTGCTGAAAAATCCCTGAGAAACGCTAAACTGTTTAATTAATGTGTTGTGAGAGCATAAAGAGATATAATTATAAAAAATTCTTTCACGGTTGGTAAAATTATGTAATGAAAATTGAAATATCGTCACCTACACTTTTAAGAACGAGCGAGCGAGTGTTAGGGGTGGGGTGGAGGGAGGGGCGCTAGAGTGTCGAGGGGAGTAAGAAAGAAGAGATTTCGTTACATAATTTCACAGTATAAATAGAGTTACAGTTGAGTGAATTTGATTCGCGGGATTGCTTATATCTGTGATATTTAAATATAGTGTTTCAAAATTATTGCAATAATGAAAGTCTGAATTTTCATTTTGGCTCTTAAGGAAATTTTAAAACTATTAAAGTATTCGATAAAACTCAGAAATTATAAAATTATAAATTATACGAACTGTTATGGCCCTTTCATCTCATACAATACTTAAACCAATAAAATTGGAAACAATTGTTTATTGTCAATATAGCGTGCTTAAATATTTAATTATGTTTTTGCATCTAACGCTTAAAATACTTAAAAAAAAAAAAAAAAAAAAAAAAAAAAAAATATATATATATATATATATATATATATATATAGAGAAAGCCTGTTAAGATAATAAGTACATCTTGCATGATTCACTAACCAAGACTATATAATGTGAAATACGAAACAATACTCGTGTATTCGTGTATCAGGATTGAAGGAAACCTCATTGAATAAAGCAAATTGTAATTCCTTGTAAATAATAAAATATCGTGGGTAATGTAGAAACGTTCTTTTGTGATTTTATTCCTTTTTCATTATCTTTTTCTTTCTTTCTTTTTTATTAATTTTTTTTTATTTTTTATTTTGACACTTATAAAGCAGAAATACGTATTAGCTATAATATATTCCCATTCTGTAATCTACCATCATCCGGGAATAATATTTGCGCAAAACTGACAATACTTTATTGCACTTGGTAAGTTATAGCAATAATGCACGAAAACAATTATGAAACCGCGATGAAAAATCGATCCAACATGAACTTTCACTTTAATCTGAGGTGAAAGCTACGTCGCGATCATTTGACTCCTCCACCCCACGATCCCTCTCGCCCTACTCGCGTGGGCCTAACGAATAAGCTTCTATAATAACAAGGATTAAAGGACTCTAATCATTGATTAGAATATCCAGGCGCGGTGTTTAGCATCCGTTGCCTTGGCGACCAGCAATCGCAATATACATGGCGTAAACCGGCTCTGTCTCATGTGACGCCCAACTTATGGGATCATCTGGCTGGATGTTGTGCCCACATGCACCCCCCACCCCCATCCCCCCGCTCCTCCTGCCATGCCGAGGCTCAATAAAAAGTCGGGGCAGTTTATGGACTCTTTTCAACTGTCGTAGAGCTTCCCTCGCGTATATTAAAATGCTTTCCAAGACTCTTTTAAGTTAGTGTAATAACAACTTTTTCTCCAAAATCGTGGTGAAATTGAGGATTTAGTTTTCTTTATACACTCTCATCCCACCACTCCATCCCTCCCTTTTCTTAAGATTTAAAAATTTAGCTTTTACCTTGTTGATAATACTGAAGTATATTTTGAAATCTATATCTCATCGTATCACCGAGATACATTGAATATGAGAGAATATGAGAGACATTGAACACTCATATTTTTGATACACAATTTAATCGATGGTGTAGTGAATTGCCAGATTGTCGGACAATTTTCTCATTAGAATTCAATGGTTTTGATAAGTTGCCAAATCACGTGTGCCCTTGTCCTACCCTTGTCCGACTGTTTTCATTCACCATTAATATTGATTTCCACGATGTACACTCTTTTCGAACATTACTGCCCAAATGCATAAATTATGTATTTCAATTCTCTCCCTCGGCCCATCCCACACACAACAAATCAATAACGTAAGGATTTCGAAAGATTTTTTAATCGAATATTAAGAATATTCCTTTGGCAATTTTATTTTTAATATTCGGGCAATTCTAATCTTCGAGACAATTTTCTAAAGCCAATGCTCGCGTACGAAAGGCGGGGCCCAGGGGATGAAACGTTATTATCGGATTGCATTGCCATTGCACGTGCCTATTATTTTTTTCATTTTACATTTTACATTTTACGTTTTATCATCAAGCATTAGCTATGAAATTCAATCGCTTATCACATATGATACGCTGGTAAAAAAAGTACGCGGCGACGGTGGCTCGGAGCTGGTTTCATGGATTTCAGTGATTAAAATTTTGCTCGATAAGACCCAGTCATCCGGCCCAGTCAGCGCACATCGCGCCCAGCCACAATTTAAATGCAATAATAAGGGAATCGAGATATCGAGCGGCCGTCCGTCCGTCCACCTCGTTGTTCCTTGTAACAGAAACAGGCTTCCCCAACCACCGCGCCCGCGCCTCTCAGGGCCTATGCCCGTACTTCCTATTTCTCCTCCCGAGTGTAGACACGTAGGCACGTACGTGGTGCGGTGTAGGAGCGGATGGAAAGGTCGCGCGCACCGCAGCCACGTCGGCGCCAACTTGATTCGAGGCGGTTGATCGATATGTCACTGCCCCTAGGACTCGTTGCGCTCTAAGCTTATTCCAGCTTAATATTACATGCGCCAATGCACCGAAGAACGATTTTTATGCTCTCCAGGTGCCGGTTATTGCGTGGGCGATGTGTTTTATTGTGAAATTTGATGGACTGATATGAAGGTTAGGGCTACGTTCTTTATATTTTCAATGGTTATTGATTAATGCGAGTCGTTGATGTAAATGACACAACAAATTGTTATTAAAGCGCGCGTATTCTGTGCGCTTGGCTTCGAGTCCTTAGGACATGTCCTCTTCTTGCCCAGACGATTAGTTATAATCGAGGGATTAAACTGGTTGAAAAATTGAATTTTTACATTCATTTGTTTGTTTGTTTATTTTTTTTCTTCTTCTCGTTTCTCTTTCTCTTTGGAATACGGCAGAAAAGCGCAGCTATCTTCTCTACCCGAGGTAATTTTATCGAAAAATTATTGCGTACGTTTCATTCTCGTAGTTCGCGATATATAGTGAATGATTATTTAAACATGATTAGAACGCGAAATCAAATGTATTCTTAAGAAAAGTATTGAAAGGCTTTTATTTCTCAACGATAAATCATCGAGCTTATCAATATTAGGAGATTTATTATATCATGTACTTTCCGCAAATAAAATGTTGGGACAATTAATTTATAAAGCTATTGCTTAACTCGACAAGGCTATTATGTGACAGTGAATTATGTGCTCAACAATATTGAAGTTAAACATTTTTATAGTTTATATGAAAATTCATTTTTGTAAGGGACAGTCGACGAATAATCAACGAAGAACTTTTCTTCCATAAAAAAAAAAAAAAAAATAAAAAAAAAGTCAAAAAGTTCACAGCCGCGTAATCAAGTGCCTGGAACGTTTATTATTTATTTCTAAATTTTTCTAAATTAAATATATTATTAATTTACTTTATTTAATTCTCATAGCAAGCGATTCGTCCTAACGACTACTTTATTAATTCACATGATGCCTTAATAATTGATGCTGAATGATTGAAACAACATTTATTATTCACTCGTATTAACATGTTAAATATTAATTCTATCCTATTAAAGACGAGTAAGATGTTACAATGAAAAAATTTATTTCTATTATTGAGTCTGATTAGTGGAATGTGTCTCATCGAAACCAGGACATAAAATAATTTCTGAAACTATAATATAATATGATTGATAACCTTTCGTCTACCGTTCGCTCATTCGTTTGTTAAAACGATCACTGATTCCGTCAAATACATCATAAATCATTGTCGCTTTCTCATCTCGAATCTAAACTCTTCTTTTCCACTGATGTGCGTTTAATTTTCTATTGTATAGAAAATGAATATAAGACATCGTTCGAGTAAGGTAGTTCGCCGAATATTTTTACCAAGATGTTCGCTTTACCATTGGTGAAATAAGCTCTTAAACAAGTAAAGCGAGAAAAAAGAAGAAAACAAACGAGAAAGAAAAGAGTGATTAAAGAAACAGATCGGATACGCAACTCGTAAATGTTTCTCGGCGCGTTCAGTTCCGGCACATTTAATTTGCCGGACAACGACGACGATGACGACGATGACCAGCTTGGCAGCTCGTTTATTTTTCCACTTCATCTTCCCTTTTAAACTCTCCCATCTCCAATCCATCCCCACTCTAACATATGTATCTATCATCATCATTATCATTATCATTATCATCATTATCATTATTATCATTATTATTATTATTATTATTATTATTATTATTATTATTATTATTATTATTGTTATTGTTATTGTTATTGTTATTGTTATTATTATTATTATTATTTCCTACCCAATGATCTTCCTTTATTCTTTTCTTCTTTTCTTGCTTAGGTTTCCGCATTGCTATCGTTTAGTTTATTATTCAGAATATTACCTTCATTATTGCATTATACTATTACGATATTTGAACAAAAGGAAAACAAATTACTTTTACGCTTCTATTTTATTCGTTATTTTATTATGAAAAAGTTTTTGTGCGTAACATGTGCTTTGTCATATTTTTTGCTTTAATTTGATAAATATTATTCACCTCTAATTGCCCAGGGTAAAGATGATTAAAACAATAAAAATTACAATTAAAATAAAATCCATTATTATTATTAACTTTAAGTAAATTGAGTTAATATACGAGGTACGTATCAATAATCTAGTCCTATTATAAAATTAATTTCTCTCTCTCTCTCTCTCTCTCTCTCTCTCTCTCTGCTTTCCTCTAGTATATATGTATAATTATATTTCTTTGTCTATATACTTTTCTTTCTTTCATCTCTCCTTATAGTTGAGCTTACATATACCGGATGGTGCGTAAGCCGATGAAATCCTCATATAAGCTCGGAAAAGCTCTTTACAATCGCTGGATGCAATTTCTTCGCCTTCGAATTGCTTTCGAATTAAAAATTACTTTAAAATTCTTCCAACACCCACGTAACAATTTCACAGAATTCTTTTGCAAAAACGATTTACGTATTTACTTGTTTATAAATTGTTGCTAAACTATTCAATTTATAGTGTCAGAGTGTCAGTAAAGCTCTATAAATTAGAAATATGATATGATTGTAAATAATTATATATATATATATATATATATATATATATATACACACACATAATAAGCAAACGAAATAAATTCAACGAATAATTGAATAGGCATTTACAGATTTAGTTTCACAAGTTCCATTGTCTTAAACTCTTAGAAAATAATAAAATCTGAATATTGTAAGTTGCATTGCGTTTTTGTCTTACATAAACTAATGCGCGTGTCATTGAAATGAAATTTAACAATTTCTCCCATTCGATTTATATTGCAAATTACCATCCTATAGTTATTCTAAATGTGTTATTACAATTCAAAGCACATTGTTAAATTTTGTAATAAATTTTATTATTGTTTACAATATGATATAGTACGGCGCTTATATTTCACTAATGAAACAAAAACATAATAAAGAAAAGCTACTCCATTTTAAAGTTATGAGCTATGTAACAAAATAAAACGAAAAAATGGGTAAAATATTGGTGAAATATGTTCTTATTTTATTAAATCGAGATTAATATCTCTTATGAATAATTTAATACAATAACATAAACTAGAGGAAGCTTACGTAATTACGTGCTTAATTTCATCATTTTTCATGTGCGTAAAATGTGAAACAACTGCCTATTGCTTTAAAGAGGCGATTGCAATTTTTAATGTAATCGTTATAATAAAACTGATTACTGTGTAAATAAATTTTAATCAGATTAGTTCGTTGGTAAGTTCATCAAGAAATTGCCAGGTACTTGTAATGTCTTGTACAAGGATTCGTTGACCTGTGCATGTAAAATGCACGCCACGTTGCGTTGGACGTTGTAACTTTTAAACGAGACGAGTTTGCCGTGTAGAGTGCGCACGTACCACTTGCGAGGCTCCCGCAGGTATAAAAACCGAGAAGTTTTATTGATTTTAGCGCTGCCTGAGCTCACGTGTATAGATATAGTTTCGAGCCACAGTCGCGACAGATCCTGTCTCTCGATCTTACATAATGCAGGGGCGAGGGGGAGGACGGAGGCAAAATATAAAAAGAGGGAAGGGTGACGTACCCCGACGCTGGCTTTTTACATCGTATCGCAGTGCGTTACTAGTACGTCACAATGTTGGTGCTCGCAAAACTTTTAGAGAGAGAGCGGCGGGGGGAGGGGGCGAGGAGGGAGTGATCGAGGATTCAAAGATTCGTAAGAGTTAAAACGTAGTGCATTAAGGTTGTCTTTACGATTCTTATGTTTTTGTATTGCGTACTATAAATTCAAGTCGTACGTGTTATATGTATACTCGTGCTTTCATTAGAAAAGGAAAAACATTATATTCTTCTCTTTATAATAGTTAAAAATATTTTAAAAAAATTTAAATATAAATATAAGCTTTATATTGATAATGCAAATTGATGCAGACTCGACTTTTTCTTTTTTTCTTTACTTGTGTAGTAAAAGGAGACAAACACTTTTTTTTTTAACCTTATATCGAACTTCTTCACGTTGAGGAAAAATTCTCAGATATTAAATTTTAAAGCGAAATAAAATAAAAAGAAACTATTTTGCTCGAATGTTTTACTAAAAAAATATTATAAAGTTTTTATGCAATCACATGCTTGCATAAAATATAAGTGCGGTTTCTTGTAAAGATAATGAGCAAATTATATGTATCACATACGGTTCATTCGATATGCATTGTTATTATTACGACAGAGAAAGTGCTATGTTCTATATAAATTTAAATAAAATTTCCGTTAATGCACATATAATCGTGCATTTTTCAATATTTAGATAAATGCTAATTGGTGAAATTTAATAAGCGTAATGAAGAGTCACATTAGCAATTACCTTACTGCAACATTACATCGAACATCTTATTAAACGATAATTGTGACTTATCGTAGCGACAGACGGAAGCTCGTTTTACATGACTTCGGAACCTGAATTTTACATTATCATTTTCACGATATCCAGAATTTTATCGATAAAGGTCCGGCCTCTTTTGCCGCCCTTGCGTAATAATTACATACATAGCACGTGAAAAGTTTACGGGCAAACCAATGGGTCCATTCCCCTAAAGGAGACACAGCCTCATCGATAAAGAATTCACAGATGGATTTAATAAAACTATTTAATCAAATACGTTCACGCGGTTCATAAATGTGCAATTACATCCGCCGGCGCGACACTTTTGCAGTTCGCAGGCAAACATACGAGTGCGCGCGCGCCAACCTACCAACGCACATATCATCTCGATGAAGACTTTCAGGACGAAATATGATTCTCGCGAGCGCATAAAGACACTCGACCTTGACGGTGCTGTTTGTCCAGGAGATGAGAATGCGCGACGCCCTCTAAAAAGGGAAGGCAAGAGTTTCTTTTACCTTCTCTTGCTTGCACGCGAGCGCGCGACCTATAGGAGACGACGAAGGTAGTAAATTTAGCATTCTTTGCTTCTCTTTGCTTCTCTTTGCTTCCATTTGGCGCACGTGGCTTATGCCGAGAGAGAGAGAGAGAGAGAGAGACGAAACGGCGCGCGCCATTTATTATATTCCGATTTTATAATTATTCGATTGGTTTTCGTTTGTTCTTCGTTGGGATTTTGATTTACAGTGACTTTACAGTTTCCAGTAAATTTACTTTTTTCTCTCTCCCTCGCTGTTTACAGCTTCATTTAGTGACGGGGCGTCGAGTTCTGTTACAGAACGACTTAAGTCATTGCTGTTATTTTCCAGACCCTTACTCGCAGTGTTTCAAGCAGTATTCAGAGAAATAGCGAAATACTTTTTTAGTTAGATTTAGCTTGCTTAGTTACTATTTTATATTATATTTGTGCTTATTTAGCGAGCGCTGAACATAGTGTAAAAATTTTGTTTGAAACTATTTTAAGAGTTTATTTATTTCTTTCAAGTCGAAAGTTGATTATTTATAATGCCCAATATAAGATCAAGGTCGATGTAAGTCTGACACTGATATTTGATCTTATAATCCTTAGTTAGCAATTAAAAAAATTAATTTAAAGAAATTGATGTTCTTACATTCTCTCAAAAAAGTGACAAAATAAAAAAACAAAACTGATATTATTGATCTATACGATAATCTATTGTAATATTTCAAAACCATAGTAATTTTTATATTGTAATTAATTTTAAATTTTAAATTTTATTTATTTTTATATTATATGTGAAAATTATCACTCATATCAATAAAATATGTTGAATTATCTTTTACATGTAAATATACCATTAATGGCGAAATCACGTAATAAATTTATTTTTTTTTTCTTACTGTTTTAGGTAAGCTTTACATCATAATGTAGCACTTACCGTGTAAATAGCAATAATTGGTGAGTTTTTTTAGCTTTATATTGTTTTATGGTATTTATGTTCCGAATATTCTTTCCATAAATTTCCAATTGAGTTATTGATGTTATCATCGTTTGCATTAAAAAAAAAAAAAAACCTATTTAGATATTCAAATTGGATATTTAAAGACAAAAGCCATAGTTACTTATCAAAGTCTTATAATTTATTTATTATTTAATTTATTTATATATAAAATTTACCAAAGATGTCTGGCATCTTGAAAATCCTAACTACCTTATTGATGGGTAGAAGATTGAATTCACATTTAAAATTTATCTCACTCCCTCTGCATATGGATTAGCAATTTCTCTAGTATCATACTCGACTCGGCCATCATTTAATAACAATTCGTGTCATGGAAAAATCTCTCGCAATGATAAAGCCAACTTGCCTTTTAATTCGTGACAGCCGAAGACAATCCTGTGTTCCTGTGCTTATCAGATTCGGACGGGCAATCTTACCAAAGCCAAGTCTATCCTTGAAAAGCAATTCATTAAATCTTCCATCGCACGTATTTTCTTAAGAGATCCACTCGGCCCTTCGCTAAAGCATACAAGCTAAGCAAGATTTAACTCGGTAGTTGATCCGCGTTGCCCCAGAGTTCGCGAACGCCGTACACGAGGCGCTTAAAAGTCAGCGACTGACACTTTTGCGGCGGGTCGCACGTGCGGATCGTCCGCGACCTCCTTCACGAAAATAACGCTACTTATTCAAGCGACCCGATCACGATGCGCCGACGATTTTACTTGGCTCGATAAATCACGAGGGAAACGTGCGCCCGACTGCAATCTAACCCTCTCGTTCGCAATAATCTTCCGTCCCGTGTGATCTTTCGTGCCGGCTGGCGGTAAATGCGATGCATCAATCGATGCTGCATCGATTAGTTATCAATCGCTATTTTAGTTTATTCTAGACCGATGCTATTGGTGTGCGAGTCGAGAGGATCATCGATCTAGCGCGGCTGACTCGAATAAATTTTCTCCTGAAATGTCTAAGTGGCCGTTTATCCAAATTAGCGTGATTACTGGGCGACAAGCTAATAGCAAATATTTTCCGTCTGCAATTTTAATGATATTCTAATAATCACACTTTTTCCAAATACTGCACGATAGGAGGCATGAAGGAAATTTATGGTACATCGGCAGTGATTGGCGGCTGTCTCAGGTACATCAGGCGTAATTTCTGTCAAAATTAATATATTGGTTCGACGTAAAATCAAATAAAGCATCATAATGCTAATTCATAATGCCAGTTACTTTTTACCGTTTTTAAAAACCGCTCGAGGGACAATTTGATACGCATGTCCCATCTTTCATACAATGGTAGATGGCACAGGTTTAACGTGAACAACACACGGTAATTATAATGTAAAGTTCATTAATTTTTTATAATTGCTTGTGAGGTTATTGTAGCTGTGTAAAAAGTCGCACGAGTTAAGTTAACGTTGTCATATTCATAGAATAATATCTAGATTTGCCGTAATCAATTGTTTTAAAATAATGCACAAGTGCATTGATAAAATAAGGTATTTATAGGACAATTAAATATGTAGCGCAAGTAAATGATTCAATCTCTTTCGATCACTCGTTTCATAAGATTTGGATGTAAATTTGTAATGAACTGGCAAGTAAGTAACGTATGTGTATGTATTTCATTATCGTAATTTAATGTACCATTCGATAATAAAAAATGATAAGTCAATATATAGACTTACGCGTTAACATTCCTTACAAAGTCGAGAGCCAATTAATGACATTTAAATTGTACATAGTATTGTTATTATTATTGCTTGTGTAAATGATCGAGTAGCAGTAATTAGTACAATAATTATTATAATTATATGAATAATTAAAGTTTAAAAGCCAGCCAGAAACATCTGAAATGTTTGTCCGGTGTTGATCAATCTCAATCAGCAGAATCGCATTACATTGTACGCACTTGTTACGCATAATTAAGTCTAATGAATAAAACTCGTAGCGCGAACGAGCGAATCCGGTTCGTTCGATTTCGACTGAAGGATGAATCGCAAATATTTATTCTTAATAAAAGAACGCAGTCGGTCTTTGTTTGCAAGCAATTTCCCAGTTCTGTTTCCGGCTACGTAAGAGCCTCTTTTTTTCTTTTTGTTTTTTATTTATTTATTTATTTATTTTTTTTTTTTTTTTAGCAACTGGCGCGATTCTTCACCTACGAAACGATCATTTTGTGTCTCACTCTTTCTTTTTTTATTGGGCTTCAATTTGAGCTACAAAAAAAAAGCCTTGTAAATAACGATGATAAAGCAATGTTGATTTGTCACTGTGACTACTCTATAATTTATTTCATTTGCAGCTTACGAATTAAAATATATATTTTGATTAAAGTGATATATTAAGAGGCTGATAATCGTACCCTTAAACTCTCATACAATTTTTTATTTGTAAAGGTTGAATTTTTTTTTGAAAAAATCTAATGTACAATTTTCATACGACAGAACGTTTAAATTGCATTTCAAGCCCATGATATTCATATATTATATAAACAATAATAATATAAACAAAATTTAAAAAATTTATAACATTTAATTAAATAATTTTCTCATAATGATATTTACATAATTAAAGTATAAGTTTGGAATAAAAAAAAAAAAAAAAAAAAAAAAAAAATTTTTTTTTTTTTTGACGTTTAATGTAAACAGTTCTTACTTTTGACGTTTAATGTAAACAGTCTAAAAATTTTACAATTATTGAATATGAGTATTTATTTTATCATAAATAAAATAATATCTAAATGCTTGAATTCTCTATTAAATAAAAATAATAATATTCTTTTATTCAACGTAATAACTTAGGAAGTATTATTTTCAATGTATGTTACTTAAAAAAAAAAACTTCAATTAGCAATGATTAATTAACTATGTTAACATGTGCATAAATGAATTTCTTAATGTAAACGTATTAATTAGAATATAAATGCTTTAATCAAAGTTTACTGCACACATTTATTTTCTTCGAAATGTAGAGATCTTCGCCACATCTTTCGTCCAACTCAAACAAAGAAATTGTCTCGGCAGTCGAGGAACCCCTCAAAATGTTTCGTCTCAGAAAGGAATCATTTGAAGGGTATTCGGCGGGTACTGCGTAGTTGCCTTTCGATTTATTATTTCTCCGGGAAATACCGTTATGGAAAGCGTAAAAATTGTCCATTCATTTTTGTCAGTCTTGTCTTAATTCTTTGTTTTATTGAATTTAGTCGATCGATTTACGAAATTAACCGTTTAAAGAAAAATTCATTAATTAATAGTATATTTTTAGTAAGAGATTTTATTACCGAAAATTTCATTGTAAAAAATAGTTTAATTTTTAGCAATTAACGTTTTTCAAAACCTAATTTTCTCACGCCTAAGTCTATTAATTATAGACAGTATCATTAACATTAACATTATCCTGTCAACGGACAACATCTTATACTCACGTCTTGTTTTTATCAAATTTAAAAAAAAAAAAAAGGATATGATACTACTAGTTGCAAATTTTAATGTCTTTTTCAATGAGAGTATAATGTATTTGTAATGCAAAAAAGCAGCAAACTTATTGCATTAAATTTCTAATCATCAAGATTCGTATTTTAATATTTTCGACGCAATCTGTGCTGTAAGTTAAATTACCTGCAAATATAATGATCCCTAGGGACTCACAAAGGAATTTATTATAACCAATGAACATACGTTTCTTAAATCCTTAAGAAAATTATCTTAAAGTCAAACCACGTTAGAATAAATTCTCAACACGGTCTCCCCTTGCTCTCACTTTATCTCACAACGCATTTTATATATTTTATGATAGAGAACAACAATTTTAATTTCTAATTGCATTTTAAGTCACTGTACCCGATTAAAGCTGAGATTGCGACACGAAACAAGCCCCGTTGAGCACGGATGCAACAATTTCCATTTAGCGCAACGTTAACGTTCGAAAATCCAAACACAGACTGGACAAATCAATATGACAATGGAAACGTTGAAGCGGTATGAAGTCCGTTTTTTGGACAGGTAGGATCGGAAGCGAATCCTTGGTCACTTGCGTTGCAATGTCAGGCGCTAAGATAAAAAGCTCCGTATCGGCGAATCGTGAAGAAACGGCGTTGAACCAGGCATAAATACGTACTGCACGGCCCCGACCTTTGAGCGGAGAAAGTTGTGTCCGAACGCAATCGCACGAATTATGCATGGACAGAGGAGATGGATAGATCGAACCGGATATATGGCCAGTATTGGCTTACGGAATTTGTAACTGCTCGGCAAGAATATCCCTGAGGAAAGACGAGGTACAGCGATATATATATATATATATATATATATATATATATATATATATATATGTATACCTTTTGTGTGACGTACGAGACATATGCGTACTTGTGCTAATGGAGGTCTTCGGGCTAGATATTTTTCAAGTGGGCGTATAAGCCGTAAGTGAAATAATCGGGGTGGATTGTAACCTCGTTATGTTTGACGTTGCGGACGATCAAATTATTATCCGACTTGGTTGAAATAAAATATAAGGTTTATTTGTATGCCCATTATTTGATGGTAAATCTTGGCGTTGATTTTTGTTGTTGCTGTTGTTGTTGTTGTTGTTGTTGTTGTTGTTGTTGTTGTTGTGAAATATTAATATTTTATTCCGCTTGTCAAGATCCTATCATTATTAACAGCTTTTAAATATATTGAGTTGTTTATTGGATTATTGAAAATTATAGCTATTGTGTCTTTTAATAATTTCTCTTTAATGTATATCGACGTTGGGAATAAAATTTCTTTCTAAAATGGCAATATTATCGTTGAGAATTTATTAGCTCGATTCAAAATGCATGTTAATGCCGCTGATAAAATCTATGGGATGAAATTTAAACGATTTCAAGACTATTTGTTATTTCACCAATTGTTTTTATCTTACATATCGTTTAATAATGCTAGTCCTTTCCTCAACATTATTAATGTACAATATCATTAAAATAACAATGGTATTCATAATCCTTTGTTTCCAATTAAATTGCATTAGATAATTTTAATATTACACGATTATGTATATTAAAATTCCACTCAAATATTAATAAACGTCTGCTATGCAATTTCATATAATACAGTTTTTTGTCCAATGACAGTTATTTCGCGAAGCCGCGCGAAGGCGGCGGTAATGTTTCACATAATTGTATTGTATTTCACTTAAGTTCTAAGTCAATTGTATTCTAATCTTTCAAGCTTGGATTATTTGTTTTATACGACTCGCACCATTCTGCTGCATTGCGAAGGTAGAAGGAAGAGATCTATGTATATCTCTGCCTTTGCTGGAATAATTGCATACGTAAATTTTACAGCTGTTGGGCTAATTTTATATTGTCATTTTAAGTACTTCCTTTTGACATTCCTTTTGGCGTTTCGTTAACCATAGACGTTGTATATCGATAAGGAAACAAAATTTAAGGAGCGATAATTTCACTTTACTTACCTAAATGTTACGGACAATTTTTATCGTCGTAAATTATTAAGATATTTATGTAATTATTTAATATATTGTAATGTGAGCGCGTAATCGATATTAAATCTTTCGCGATTATTAGTAGTAATAAATCTTATCTTTAATAATAGATAAAAGGAACATTTAATGTATATTATTGCAAAGAACACTGTAAATTATCGTATAAATTAGAATTACGATGGAAATATAAGATACCGAGATAATAACAAGAGAATGTTGTTAAGATAAAATAGTATTTATTTTACAAATATTGAGATCGTGATGTTTTGATTTTACTTGGTAGCTTACTAGTCATTCAATAGTGTAACCCTTTGACTTTTCTATAATTTATCACAATTTGTAGTGTAGTTAAGTACTTATTGCATTTAGCGCACTCTAATGAAAAGTAGAAAAATAAAAAATATATAGAGTTGTAATAATTTCCGAGTCCTCTAGATGGTTATGAACGTTTCGTATGAGATTTGACCTCGCAACTTAATTTACTCAATAAGCAATCTTATTTTACGTAAATCGATAAAGCTCCATTATAGTATAAAGACGATACAGGGTAGACGTTGAGGCCAATGTGCTTTTCACACATATCGGCGAGTACAAGCACATTGTCTGTTTATCGTTAAGTCGCTACATTAGCTAATAATTAGGCAGACTATTGCTTATACACATACGTAACATACAGACATCGTCCCTTTCATTCTCTCTTTCCTTTGGATTCTATATTTTGATATTTTTAGAGGGCAAATTATTTGTTAAGTAGCGTTAGTCTGAATAAATTTAACGATCTAACACGTATTTTCAAGTAATTATGAATCGCATAATGAGAGGTGTGATTATTTTGGTACGAAAGCTTTGAATAATAAAAAGGATCGATCAATATTTGATAATTGCTGATTCGATTCGTCCTAGTGATTGTATGGAACGAATCAATCGATGCACGTTAAAACAGTACCGAAGAGCCCAACATTCATAAAGGTTCGATAGCCCATATTGGGCTTCAATAGATCATAAGTCAAGCGTGGTGTGGGGGTTGGGAGGGGATGGGGAGGGGGGGGGCAACCCTTTCTCCACCACATCCAGCCTCATCCAGCCTCATCCAGCCTCATCCAGCCTCATCCAGCTTAAGCAGCGCTCACTCTCTTTAATCGCATGCCATTGTTATGTTAACAAGAAAAGCTATTCATCCTCGATTTTCACAAGCACGTACGCGGGCGACGGTAAAAGAGGAGTGCTCCGCCCGCACATGGTTACGACCCTCTACGCAACCCGCGGCTATTATTATTATTCCCGTTTTTTCTTCAGAGCGAACGTTAACTGTAGCGGCAGTCGGGGGCATATTGTCAGAGGGACAGGGCCGCGGACGTGGGAATCGGATGAAAGAGACTCTCCACCGTTACTCATTACGGCTCTGTTGTTACATCAAACAATGTACGGCCCTCTTTGGGCGTAATTTGACAATTGGCCGTTCTCACGTATTACCGCGCGAGATTAATTCATTTCCCGAAAGATTTTGTAAGTATAAGGAAATTCATTCCTTCAAAGTCCTCTGCCCTTGCGACACTCCATCTACATTCGCTCGAGCATTATGCAATAGAGTCGACGAAAGTAGAGAGTGACGCCCATGCCAATATTATTGCTATTTTTATGAAATATTTACTTCGCTATTGATCGATTGAGATTTATCAAGATTTTATGTACCAGTCTTATTTCGTGAATTTGCTTCGTGTCCAAATTTTAATGGACCGCTTCACGATATTAACATAAGATTTATGAAATTTAAAAACGGAATCCGAATGTACTGTCACTTAGCGAGTGAATACAGCGCTTCCTGTCACATGTGATTTTCTATTGAATTCGATATATGAATAAAGTAATATATACACATATACCATATAACATATAATATACACATCACATAATACTGTCGCGTCTCGGTGCAGTAGTATTATATTTCAATATAAGAATTCAAATAGTAATTAATAATCATATAGGTTTCTACTAAATGGCAAATATATCGTTATGCATTAAATCTCGTCCTGACACTTACTTACTTTCCAAACTTTCACATTAATATGTACGCGGAAAAACTAACATTCGTTCCATATCTACATTCTACTTATGCAAAATATATAAAGAAGCACGAAAACAAGCTTGATATATATTTCATAAGACATTGAATTAATATGTTATTTCATCGAACGCGCATTAATGGATAAGAAACAAACAAGTTATCAGTGTTCCCAAAAGGTCAATTAAATGAAACAAGCTCATAAGTTCCAACGAAATTTAACAAACGCGTCAGCAATGCACGTATGAAAATAACATTGCTCTACCAGATTCATATTGAAGGCTTGTGTGATAAATGATTTGTAAGTATTTTATCGTAATACAATTATTATAAATAATATTGGCACAAATAAGCTTGCTTTTTCCAAAAATAAAAATACAAATTTCTTAGAAGATTGATTTAATAGTCTAGCAGCGAGTGTAGTACATGTAAACTAATTCTAAAAGTGACTTTAAATATACTTTAAATGTAATCTTCCGCGAATTAAATTTAATCCGAACGGTGCGTACACGAAAAATTAATTTTGACATTAAAAATTTAATAAATGTTCAAATATTTAAAGATATAATCGCCTTTCATTAACTATGTTTTGTTTACCTACATAAAACTCGTAAAATTGATTTTAATTTACTTGTACTAGATTATTAATAGTCTTTTACGCACGCACGCGCAAGAACACGTATACAGGTACACAGATTTAAAAAAAAAAAAAAAAAAAAAAAAAAAAAAAAAAAACACTGGATCTCAAAACTTTCTCTTATATCAAAAACTACATTAATTATATTAGTAATTACGACTAATGACTTTCCACGAAGTAATGACTGTTTTAATTTTTATTTTGTACAAATCTACGTGTGTCGGGTAAAATCGATTAATTCATATAGTTCAGCAAATAAAATAGATGTTACAATATTATTGCAAATACGTAACTTTAGATGTTTATCGTATGACTGCATAAAAATTGAAAATAAATTTAATTTCGGATTAAAATTTCAGTCTTTTCATAATAATTGTATGGTTAAATTAAAAATAATTAATTCTGTATCAATTATCCAATGTGAAAAATATTCGTGTATCCCGTTACCTCGTAAGTTCCTATACTTCCAAAGATTTTCCTGATCAATTCTACTTAGGTTTTATGTGTTCTAAGTATTGGATCCAATTAAATTCTATCAAGCCTAGTATCTACAAATATTCAATAGCAGTATTGTAAGTGTATGAGAGATGGAAGGTAAGGTAAGGCTACATTAAATTGAAGCAAGTAGTTATTAATCTTGCGATCGGACCATTTGTATAGTTTCCATTATATAAAGAATAAAATAGTAAATTTGAAATGTTATATCACTTTTTATACTTTTTCTCAAAAAGTATTATATATGTGCGTGCGCGTGTGCGTGTGCGTGCGTGTGCGTGCGTGTGAAAATAAAAATAACATAAAATTACCAGATACTTCGGTATTTGTATATGCAAAAGGTTATATTTATATTTATCCTTACGATAGTTAAAAATTTTAAATTAAGCCCTTAGTAAAAATAAAAAAAAAAGAAGAAAAAAAGTAAATACATTTAATTCTTATCTTTTCTTCTTTTTTTTTTTTTTTTTATTGTATTTTCATATTATAAATTATTAAAATTCACGCCCAAATGGGAAACAATATTTATACGTTTATATAAAAAAGTAGCATAAATATTACATGGAGCCCGAACTTACTGCTACTTATTATTTTGCATCTGTAAATTCATCTGCCATTCTTTTAGTATTTTTATTGAACAATGTTATTTGTCATGTAGGGAACATAAAAATGAAAAACATTTGTATTTGCAATTTAAATATAAGAAGTGCGTTTAAATTTGTCAATTATATCGACAATTATATTCTTAATTGTTGTGCGGTGAAAATGTATTTATCCATTAATTCGGTACTTACTTACCGCACGCACGTAGCTCGAGAAAAAAGATAAACAATGTCAGAATAATAATGAAGTAGTTCTTAGTCCACATTTGTATTAAAAATTTGACAGCTCATTCACTTTTTACAATACACGTTGCCCTAGTGCAGGTATGGTCGATACTTCCATAAGGACCGGCTGCACTTACAATTGCTCACTATATAAATGTCACACTACACTCTGAATATAAATCAGACGCACCGCTGGTCTTCGAAATACTCAGCTTCGGCTCTTGTGCCAGCATTATCAGTCCTTCCACTTTGCAGCCTCTCCCGCTACATACGCATTACACACTTATATGTATTTTTTGCATTGCTCAATTTGAAAAAGTTAATAAATAAGGGAACGTTGACTGTCAACCGTTTACTACGTGACGTGAACTGCAATATCATTTTATTCAGGTCTTTCGTTAATTTAAATTACGTTAATTTGCACATTTTCAATTATATAATTTACGGATAAAAGTTTGCAAATTCTGAAATAATTATTGCGAATATTATTTCACGTTCATTTACGTAAGTTAATTATCATTGCGAAATCGCCTACGTTTGTCATTTTTAATAATTCTAATTACAATTATCCCGGATTACGGTAAAAAATTTAATTGATTTTTATCCAATTATTAATAAATTTTATATTATGCAGTATTTATTATAATACAATTTCGCTTGAATTACAACTTTTTAAATAAAATTTGACGCTTACAGTTTATATAAAAATTATTATACAATTTTATAAATTCAGCTTTCTCTTTATTAATTTGTCCTTTAAACTTAGCGGTTAATTTCCTTTTTTAATCTCGATATAATTCGATAAATTTTATTCGATTTTCTCAGATCCTATTAATAATAGATCGGTTTTTATTAAAATTTCATCGTAGTTTAAAAGGAATAGCGACTAGCAAATTAGCCATTTCAATGTGATTATGTGGGAAGACCTGGATTAGATATTATTTTTTTTCTTTTTTTACAAACATAGTGTATTTTAATTTTATTAATAATTATTCTCATCGAGATATTCTCACTCTCGAGAAATAAATTCTATTTTATATTTAAATTATTATATACAGTTTTTATTATATTTCATTATACATTGCTTATGTTATATGGTTAATATTTTACATATAAAATTAAATATTACAATTATTCAAACGAGTAATTATATAATACAAACTAACAATCTAAGTTTATTATCAAACGATACATTTTTCATAATAATAAGTAAATGTGAAAAGTTAAATAGCAGAAGAGATACTTCTATTGCATTACGATAAAATAGGTTTCTTTAATTTGCCCTTACTTACTTATTGCCAGTAAAAATAATGAACGATAATAAAAAATGAGATTGTAAAGTATAAAATAGAAGCTCATTCGAAACCTCAACCTATATTGACGTTTGCACATATTTTTTAGATAAGTTTAGCCATAAAAGTATGGTCGTAGAGTCCTTTGCAATTTATTTACGAAAGTATCCGATTTTTCAGGATTAAATCCTAACGTATGAATAATTTTTACCAATAACGTGAATTACTTTTATATAAACGTTTATAATTATTGATAAATCCCTTGTTGTTGTTGTTGTTGTTGTTGTTGTTGTTTTTTTTTTTTTTTTATAATAAAATTTTTGCATTACTGACTTGTGCACCGATTTTTTACGCCCACATGTAAAATATAAGCTGCCTCTCGAAACATACCGATTTTGAAATGTTTACTCGCATCGCGGATAACTTTGAATTTTTCAGAAACTAAGTGGACGTTTCGCAGATGGATCGAAGAGCGCAAGAAGTTGACGATACTTCGTCAACGAGGCTCTTCGACCAATGAAACCTCAGTGTGTAAAATCGGTTTGCATATACATGTGCACGTGGAAGAAGTTATCGGTACGCTTTAGCATACCGATTCAAGTTACAGTGTGTGTTGCATCGTTCCTAGAAGCGATAACATAACACTGGAGCGCTGTTGCATGCAAATGTTGCTGCCGTTACCGCCGCTTTATTTCCGAGAGGCGATACGTGACAGAAGTGCTTAAGTGGAGGTCGTCCGACGTTATCTTTGCCTTATCCAGTCGGCAAATTCTTCCAATTGTTTGTGTAGAAAAAGAAAATTGTTAAGAGGGGCGCTGTTGCAGCTTAAATCTAATGTATTATCTAATGTAATCGCTGCGAATGTATATCAACAAGATTTTTCAATTGATAAGTCGTCCGTAAATTCTTAAAGCTGATAAAATGTAAGCTGACAGCCAATTTCTATCCCAATTTCACCCTATTTATATAATAAAGCATGTACGCAATTATCTTTTTATTCTCGAAGGAGCGTGAGTTTCTGGGAATTGAATAGGAAGTTCATATCAGTCGACTCGATTTAATAGTCCAGGGACATTTATATATATATATATATATATATATTTAAATATAATGCGTTCTAATTAAAAGCTTTATTGAAATGCGTATATTTATTTTAATGTTAATCGATTGAATATGAAGTTAAAGGTTAAAAAAGCAGTTTATTATTTTTATCACGCACACATGCATACATTTTCACAATACATGCATTTATATGTATAATACGATATCTAAGATTGAATATCGTCAATGATTTTTATAATGAACTAAAATGCCTATTAAATAATTAATATCCGTTCAATATTAAAGTTTTATTAGATAAAAGTAGTTGGTTTGGAGGCTTCTTTTATAAAGTTTTGTTGCTGCAACTTATTGATTGTAGCTCGAGTACTATAGTTCCATTTATATTCTTCTATAATTTCTGACGTCAGCAATTACTGCGTTTCATTATCGTTAAACGCTCATTATACGAACAAAATTTCTTAAAAAATCTCTTTATACAATACAATCCACATTAATCACAATTATGTGACTATATTATACTACTAATAGAAAAACGAAAGTTGTTCGGAAAAATAATTATTCGTAGAGATCTTAAAAAACTGACCGAACACCATTGGATCGTAATTAAAGCTCAAAATTATAGAATCCATCTAGTCTAGAGGAATAATATAATTTAATTCCCGATGATACAGGTAAAGTAAAGTATTTGCATTTTGAAAGAATGCTGATAATAAAAGGAAGAGAGTAAAATTATATGCTCGAAAAGAGGGTATCATGATGCGGCCTGACGCTGTTGGTTGTGCAAAAACTCGAAAGATAAAATTAATACAATAAAAAGTAATAAAAAAATTTATAAATTAAGTATCGATGACGTTTAAAAACGCAAGACTTCTCCCCCTGTTTTTTTAATTTAAATTTTTATGCACAAAGAAATATAAAATAAATGGATATTTATATTGTACAAATCTGTCTGAGGAATTATAAAATAAATGGATATTTATATTGTACAGGAACATATAAAAGAATGACAAATTTCATATATACGTTGTGTGATCTTTGGTAAAAAATATTTTGTATAAGACTGATGGGAGAAAAAATTTATTTAATTAAATGCTAGCCAGTATTTTTCATATACTTTTTTGTTAAATGAAAACAATTTGTAAAATTAGGGAATCAAAGATAACAAAATGAGAATATAAAAATAAGCCTCAAGGCTATCTTCTCTTATTACAATGATTATCTAAGTTTATTATAAGGTCAGCTGTTGTCTGTAATCTCTATAAATATAAATGTTTTTGTATGTCCACATTGGCATGTATTTTTCATACTCAAATGTTGACATTCGTTCCAAAATACAGGCTGGCGCGCGCGCGCGCGCACACACACACACACACACACACAGAGAGAGAGAGAGAGAGAGAGAGAGTTAATAATAAATTAATACAATATATGCGTGCATTATTAAAAATCATTATGAATAATTAAGTTGTAAAGTGCTTGGGAAAGTACCATCGAATCGCACGTTGCACAAAATACTTAGATTAATGTCCTCGATGGATTCAGTCGAGATGCAAAGGAGAGAAAATGCCCAGGATTAGGGAGATACGACCGGTATTATTGCTTTCTTGACAGGCGACACACACCACACCACATTCATTGTACATACAGCACTACCAACGTCTCGTCGGCACTTGACCAAGTTCGAGAATCGATTCGTTGTCGGGCAGCGAAAAAATAAACACAACCACCCCCTCCCCTCCAACCAATCAATAAGAGCACTCGAGGGGACCTATCTCCCGTACGAATGCACACGCAGTCACGATGGAAAGTGAAATGGAGGAATTCGTGCTCTCGTCAATCGGGAAAACTGCGCGGCCTCGAGACCGGGGAAGTCGAGGCACAATATGGAAAGTGTTAATAAACTACGCGCGTCGTCACGATCGCGAGGCAATAATAATAACCATACGTCGGCCTGCGCGTTCCAAATGTATAAGCAACGACCCGTAACAATGGCAACACACATACCGCCGCTTATATATCGACTACCGAAGACATTCACGAGATGCACGGTCACGATGTGCCCCGCGTTCCACTCTCGGGAATTATGTTCATCGTTGCTTTTACGATCTTAATTGAAAGGCGCACGATGCGGGATCATCGCGTCGAGGGGACGAAATTATCGCCACGGGTTATCGATGCGCCCGATGACGCCTTTTTTTTCTCGCGAGTCCCGGAGCGCCGAGGTGCGATGATCGCCGGAGAGCTGAGAGAGCATCGGTCGGTTCAGCGGTTACGCTCGCACGATACGAAGATAACATCGTCGGCGCTCAGCATTTATCTCATCTTTTTTTCCTCTTCCTTTTTTCATCAATGCATTATACATGCTTGGGATAAATTAGAGAGGGAGCAAAGCGAGGTGGATTTAGTGTCATTCACGGTGGCACTATTACGTCAATTGCAATTATCAAATACAAAAGAATTTTCTTTATTAAATATTAAATATTCATGCTGGGAGAAAGGGATAATTTTCCTCTCTCTTGTGGCTGGTTCTCTTATTCGTGTTCCATTTTGAATAAAGATCCGAATAATTCGTCGATCGTCGATTTCTACAAGTCCGGGAAAGTACTTAAATCCAGTTGAGTGAGTATGTCACGAAAGGTCCAGCGGTACTCGTCGGAAGCTCGTACCTTAATCCAATAATCCAACGGAGAATCGACGTTATCGTAATTTTATGCAACCTTAGAACGTAATTGTCGCGAAGTGAAGCCATTACCAGCTACCAAAGACAGCTAGTTTATCCAAAAGAAGTAAAATCGATGTATTCGCTTTGGATTTGCGTCTAGGAATTGCAAAACATTGGCACTTACGACGCTTTGAAAATAACGAGCGCGCACGTTCTCGCGCAACCACCTCTCGCGAATTTTGCCGCGAAAAGCACAAACGACGTCATCATAATGTCGTGATCCGTCAAAGCTCCGCAGCCGCAGCCGCAGCTCGCCTCTAAGCAACCGACGCCATCTTTCGCCTCCCGCGGTAATCTGCCTCCGACTCCTCGTCGGACCAATAACTCGCTCTTGCCAGTGACGTATTGCGCGAAGCGGCCGTTCCCTCCCCCAATCCCACCTAACCTCCAATCCTCACCTCCTCACCTCCTCACCACCCATTCATCATTAAGCCACCGCCAGATGCGAGAGAACGAGTGGATTCCCAATGCGGAAGCGCGGCGAGGTTTTATCGCGGCTTTATCGCCTACCCCCACCTCCGGCCAAGCCCATACCCCGATAAACTGACGATGCGCGAACGCTGGTCGTCAGGTGCTGGAGGACGAGGTTGCACCGACTACGCTGTCACCGACTTCGTCCGCACCGCCAAACTTCGGGCCTCTTTCCCAGAATTGGTGCCGCGTCCCCTCCTGACGCGCTAATAATAACCAATACGTGTGCGTGCGCGCAAGCCGAATCGTCTCTCGCCCACGCCTCCGGAGAGCCAAAGCAGCCTCTCACCTTAAACTCGCCGCACGAGCCACGTTTTTCAGTATCTCGTCGGACGCTGGACCCGCAGCTTCCAACCCCTAGTTGGATTTTCGGTCCTTGGCTCGGGATTTTTTTTCGCTCGCCCGATCGAGCGGTGACAAGCCGACCCCCGGAATTTGGCAAGCCTCGGAAATTACCCGGATTAGGCTTGTTCTGCGCCCATCTAAGCACCCGGCTCCGTTTGTTACACGAGTCAACATCGTATTTTTTCATCCATCCCGCCAACTGTTCGCCACTTTGGCTTTTTAAGCGCCACTCTATTCGCGCAATTTTATTCACGAGCGGCTGTGCAATTTTATCAGAGCCGTTGGATATGGGGAACCGACGGTAGCTTCTACCGCTGATCTAACGGGCGTTTTAGCGCGTGGATCGTCGATCAGGGGAGTGGGGTGCGCACGACATTGCTCGCCGAGGATGCGGATTTAGCGGTTCTTCTCGTCGTTAGAGCAACGCGCGTCCCCTCGGGGATTACGAAGCGGCTACGCGAGACGGAGATAATCGTACGAGGAAGGGATTGAGTGTGAAAGCTCGATGAGTAGGTGGTCTTCACGATTTTGATGCACACGAGACTCGGATAAGTCGAGTCGGAATCGCCACTAAAGTCCCGTAATACAAAAGCTCGGTGGGCCCTTTGGTGCGAGCCAAGTAACATAGGCGCGAGAATAAAGGCTAATCGCGATGAGCAACTACACGAAAATCATTACTTTCGCGCTTCTTAGAATTCTCGGCATGTGTTGATTAAACGCGAGTGTCCTTCGTCGTTTACGAGTAAAGGTAGACAAGTGCCGTGGGCTCGAGGTGGTCGGCCGACAAAAACAGAAGAGAAATCCATCGACCAGCAGTGCACGCGCACACCATAACGGAGAAGGTGATACCGGAAACCCCTGGGCAGCCCAGGACAGCGCCAGGGGTTGCATCAGCAAACCATCGGCCAATCGGGTACGCAAACGATGAGTCGCCTTTGCCATTAAATGCCATTATTGTTTCGCTTCAATTCAGAAACTCGATCGCGCTCATAGATGTCGGTGACGCGTCGCAAATATCCAGCTTTTTCCCTCTCGACGTTTTTCCTTGATGGGCTTGAAGTCCCGAGATGAATCTATTCTATAGTCTCTCATTGCGAAATTTTTCGATTTGTCCGAGTTTCTTTCCCTTCGAGGATAATATTTCGATTCCGCAGAAGTCCGTATACACGGTTTAAGGATCAAGTTGCACATTCTGTCCTAGTAAGAGAGAGAGAGAGAGAGAGAGAGAGAGAGAGAGAGAGAGAGATCTTTCATAAGACATTAAAGATTTCGATGTGTTTGCGAGTGTCTATTTTTTATTGTCATGTACAACTTGTAGATACTTGTTGTTTATTCATTGCCAATAATGATCAGCATAATTTTTTAATTTAAATTGTGCGATTTTTATATTGCCTAGTAATGAAAAAAATATTGCCTCGCTTCATGGTAATCGCCATAATGTTGAAAGCTTCCAACAATTATTGTAAACATAAATAAACGATGATTAACTTTCATAAATCAAGGTCGTGAATGTTACCAATGAATTTTCATAATAATTGATGGGTGCGTTTTCGTTAATATGCTATTTATTATTATTAGACAATTACTTTTATTTAGTATCAAATTATTATTGATTATTGATAAATTCTTCCAACAAATTACAGAGTTTTTAATTTTAAAGCCAGACAATTTGCGTTTCTCCGAGAATGTAAGGAGTAAAGAAAGCTTCGATTAAATAATTTGTGTATATAAATTATTATCGTACAAAGTTAATCGTCTTAAAAAAAAAAAACTTTCCCTTAGGAAATATATCAAATTTTATATTATTACGAATTTCCGAGTCATATTCACTTTGAGACTTTACTCTTAATTTGGCTAAAATATCTACCCAAAGTCTTTTATTGTTCTATTTCGATAATATATCGATAAGCACGGATATCGAGAAAGACGAGAGTTAAAGCTTCTTCGGAGCGTAACACACATTGTCATGTACATTGACTCATACGCCAACATTTCACTCGAAATTAATTCCATTATAATAGACGAGTAACAGGCAATTCATTGTCCATACGTATATACTGCTTATCTATCGATATCTTATTACAAACGGCAGTTTAATAAATCATCTACAAATACCTTTTTCTTTTGCGAAATTATTATTTTTTATTTTTATTTGCAATAAAATTATGCAATACAAACAAATGCACACGTTGCACTGCATCGAAATCGTCATTTTTCATATAAAAGATTTAAGCTATCTACACATTTTAGCTCTCGTACAATAAATAGTTATTTACGAACAGTCGATTATATATGAATAAAAATAAATATAGTTCATTTATTATATTAGTAAGAGTTCGGCAATATGATCGTTGTTTCTTTGCAAGCTGAGACTTTATTATGATACAAATAAATGTATATATGTAATTGCATATTACAAGTTTTCATTATATACCAGTTCGTAAATTGAGATTTAATATTATTGAATTTTTTTTTTTTTTTTTTTTTTTAATGATTGTTTATAATCTGCATGAACATGTATTTTTATATGCATGTGTACGTATAAGTGTATATATATATATATATATATATATATATATATATATAATGTAGTTACTAAAATTATTGATCAATTTCTACTGAAGTTGTAAAATTTTGAAATCATGCATTGTAAAACACAATTTATTATCCGAAATATATTGGTGATTTTTAAATACAGCTTATCTTCTTATTGTCTTATCTTTTTCTCTTGCTATGCAGTAACAAAAATGTATTATCTGCAAGCCACTGGTTAATTGCGTATATAATTAGCAGTTTACCTTAATTACACTTACAATTAGATGTATATCTTTGCATAAACTGTATATGTCGTTCATGCATATCATCATCGTCGTCGTCGTCGTCGTCGTCGTCGTCGTCGTCGTGGTCGTCATCGTCATCGACATCAGTAACGGTAATACATTTGCGCTTCGATACGCAAAAAGCAAGGCCAGTCTGCTATTTTACAGTCGCAGGAGTAATTGTACGCATGCGCTTCTGAACAATTGCATTAGGTGTGCGAGCACTTTGCAGTGACGCCTTCGGCATCGGTTCTTTCTCTTATCGGAGGAAATTCAATTACGTTCTCGGCTCGTGGTGCCAGGAAGCTTGTTGCCTCGTTGGGAAGTTTGCGATTGCACGCGAAAACTCGTTTCGTGGCAGAGGCGCGGAATGGGGGCGGGGGGGGGGCGAAGAGAGGGAGAGCGACAGGCCATGTTCCTTTTTCCTTTATCGCGCACGATGCGCAGATTTACATGTCGCGAGGTTTTCGTGCCGTTGGCGTCGAGCGCTTCTAAATTGTCACCTGAAGATGCTTACCTGGCTAACAAAGAATCGAGTACTGCCGAACTCAGGCGATCAATCGAATGCAATCGCACACTAAAAATTATGCCGTTGCAATGTAAATGTAAGAGTGCAGTTTTGTAACTGCCGAGTAGCGCTGATTTCCCGAGGTTAATTAATTCCATTGTCAATTTGAAAAATACACCACAAAGCAACAAACGCGTTTTCCAGCACATGTTAAAATGTTATTTTATTCGTATCATATCTCATTACAGCATTAAATTCGACAGGTAAAAGATCCTTCGGAGAAAGTAGCCAGATAAAAAAAATGCCATTGTCAAAGCTCTACAAAAAAAAAAAAAAAAAAAAAAAAAAAACCATTATTCGCGCCATTACGAGGCTTACCGAGTATCAGTAATGAGACTATTAGGAGGCATCGACGACGCTTCTCTTCCTAACTATAATGTACCGTTCGCTAGTTGCGATATACTTTTAATCACTTGGAGATCTCAATAAAAAAAAAAAACCTTAAAGAAGGCTAAGTACTTTAAACCTATGATATTTAAAATTTTGGCTCTAATACGCAAAGCATAAATTGTAAATATTATGATAGAGACATTTGAAAATTGGAGCCAAAAATGTTATGTCAAATATATTTTCTTAATACTTCTGACCTAATCGATGAGACAATGATTAGATCAATAAATGTGACTGTTGTTCCCCTTTTGTTTCGTATTATACAAAAGACTTAATTAATGCAAAGTTATATTCTAAGAATTCTTGAATCCAATTTTCTTGAATAATTTACCCAATTATGAATTATGCGAAAAAAATATTGTTTTAAAGCTCGAAATATATTAATAGTGTATTATCGTTAAGGGAAGAAATTAATTTAACGAAACCGATGATTAACATCAAGCCGTTTTCTACTTAATATTTAATGTTTTCTTTTTTGTTTTTGTTTTTGTTTTTGTTTTGCCTCGCTTCTTACGATTAATGAATTTGTAATAATTTACATTCATGCGAATGAACATTAAATAAAAAATTCTATCGTATCGAGCATAGGAATTTAAATTGTAAAAATTACGTAGTATTTCAATTGATTTTATAAGAAAAAAGTATATATTAGACGAATTTGCAATTTTAGATAGTAATTAATAAAAAGAACAAGCCACAAATGAGAAATATTTATTTATCAATCAAAATAAGTAGAGTGCATGCTCAGATGCCATAATTTTCATATGCAATAATTTACGGCTGTCGTTTCTTGGATTAATATTTATGCCAATGCAGCTCTTCTATTTTCGTTTCAAACGACTATCGGGATAAATATGTTCACGTTTATAAACAATCGATTAGTAGAACAACGACTGAGAGAGTGGAGGAGGAGAAGGAGAGAGGCTATTGTGACGAATGATTGAATTCTCAAATCTTCCATAGGTAATTATGGGTATACGAGCACGTTCGACCCTATAAGAATGATAAGCAATGCAAAGTGAGGGGATGAGGTTATTATTAGAATGTGTTGCGAAAAGAGTTGGTAAGATTGCACATTAGTGGGAGAGCGTGTGCGTGCGCGTAGATGTGAAGAAATGCATGAAAATGAAGTGGATCATCTCTGGTATCAGGGGGTGTGGAGGGGAGTTGTAATTTAGATTTCCTTCAAAATCGAATATACTATAAGAATCTATTGGCACGGCACTTTATAAACATTCGAGAGAATGACTACTATATTGCCATTAAATTCAATTACGCAGTAAGCAACGCTCGCTAATAAAGAGCGAAACGAAAGAGCCTTTTTATAGTATTAGGCTCGCGCTTGCATTTTCCACAGCGCGTGCGGGGTTTCCGAGATTCGCACACTTCCTCGCTTCATAAACCAACGACTCTGCGCATTTCTCCATCGAGCATATCCCTTCTACGCCTTCGCCTCTTCCCCCGTCTCATTCTTCCTTACCTTCTTTCCCCTGTCCCCTCGTCCCCCCACGCCACCCATCGCCCCCCGCCAGCCCCATCGCCCCCTCGTCCCCCTCACCCACGCACGCCACTCACCACACGCCTCATCGCCCCTCACCCGTCACCCCTCACCGCTCAGCCAAAGCTCCGCAGCTCGCGCTGCTTTCGGCAAGCGTGTAATTTCCATTTCGTTTTCGATTTCGTTTGGCGCACTGCAAGCCGCGCATTACATCCCTCGGGCTCGAATAAACATACTGGTTTGCGCAGCTGCCGAGAGACGTCCAGTGTCATCGTATTGGAATGTGACGCGCGGATCGACGAATGAGGAAAAGAGTCGCCGAGTGCACAATTCGCATACTAAACGCACTTGGGGACGACGTCTAATGGGAATTCCAGCGAGACTCTGGATTATTATGTCGCCTCTGTGCACCGACGGCGACTACAGCCTTGGAATTTCAAAATATCGACTCGCTGTCTCCATTGTTCGCGCTACACCGCTTTTACGACGACGGTGCGAAGATCCATCCAGAGCGCTTTTCTTTGGTGTTTCCTCGTCTCTTCAGTCGCTGAGGCGCCGTGGTCGCTCAGTTCCCTGCGATGTTGTAATTATACTCGCTGCTTACTTTTGAGTCGGGAATAGCGCGACGATGCCCGGTTATTTTTAGCATTAATAATCGCCGTCTTAGCCCTTAATAAACTCTTAATAAAGCTCATTTGGTCCACTGGTATTTTACATATTTTGCTTGTTTTTGTGTCCTTTTACATGTCACATTTACTTTAGGGGTCACAATATAGTCAGTAATTTTTTTATAATTAATATTCAACGTGTATTTAATGTCTACGTTTGGAGCCAGAGTCGAAAATTAAATACGTCATTCTAGATAAATAATAAAATTTAATAGTTTATTGTGCTAGATCTGTGTTGTATCTAAAGGATTTAGTCTTGATAAATGATGAATCAACAAAGTTAGAAAACAATAGCGACGAATTAATTCATAAAATATTATGATATATTATTAATTTAATGTTTATTCAACGTGTGTGCGTATATATATATATATATATATATATATATATATATATATATATATATACACATTTGCCTTTAATTTTGCGCGCTATATTAAGTAACTTGAAACTATTGACATATATATTCGATACGTTTTTATGGATCTTTAATTAACATAAACGAGTTTAAACTGATGTATAAACTGAAATATAATATCTTATAATATCACGTATAGAGATATCTTACTTTTTCATATAATCGAGGCCATACAGTGAGAATATCTGAATGCAATTTTAATTAAAAATAATCATATTATTTGGTTATAATGAAAAAATTGACATTCAAGAGCTATACAATTTTCAAAGTTTTTCAATATAAAACAAGTCTCTTCCCGTTACTATTTTACACACGAATAATATAAATACTACATTATATTTATTAGTAAACTTTGGCACGTTTTTTTTTTTGTAAACACGTAATTCGTTGACTAGCAAGTTTTCATTTTCTCTCGAAATAGCAGTGATGAAATCGAAGATGAAATTTGCGAGAGCGCATACAATTTTATTTTATCTCGCTTTTGTCACGCTAGCGAAATATTTTGCTGAATATTATTTTTTGATTTGCCGCCAAGACTGCATTATCTATCGTCGATAATCCGTAATTTAATTAATAGGGTCGATAAAGTTTTAACGAATTTTGAATGAAATGTAGAATGAATATTGGCCTTGGAAAATCTTGGCCCTGCAACATATAATATATATTTTTATAAAAATGACACGCAGTTTTTGTAACTCAAATATATCATCGACTCAAACATCGATCGCATTCCCTTTTTTTTATATTAAAACGTATCATGGTAGTTCAATTAATCGACTGGCTAAATTGCTTTGGTCACTTTTAACTGGCCATCTCGATAAATCATAAGTCATTTCGTTTGGTTTTTATCAATAACTTTACGTTGAACGCTAAAATAGCTGCTCCCAATTGCTATTAAAAGCGGCTAATTTTACGTTTCGCCTTCTTCGACAATTGATTAATTAATTAGCGCTGGAATATAGATGCACTAAATTTCCTTTCCATTCGATCGAATGCTCCAGAATGCTAAATCCTCGATGTGATTAAGTATTAACCTTGGTCATAAGTTCATTATTAGCCTCCGAAACATTTGTCTACTTTAAATCTGGCTCACGTGCCGAGAAAGATTTATAAAATTTGCCTAAACGTACGCTCGATTACGCTCGACGTATACGAGTAAGATTGCCTTACAAGAGCGAACACACAAATTAAAATATCCGCGCTTTTATGATTAATATTAATTACACCGAGATGCACGATAGATTAATATTATGAATTCCGAGTCTGGTGTACGAGTTCCCCATTAAATTAGCTTTCGTCAATATCGACTCGCCTCGCAGACTCAGGTGACCAATAATCTTGTCGATCTCTAGACTACTCGCCCTCGATCGCACAAA
>NW_011948415.1:4881219-4914837 GCF_000503995.2 Ceratosolen solmsi marchali
CGACGCTTGTTAATGCGCGACAAATGCAAGCGAGCAAAGTAGAGTAAGCAAAGTAGTTTTAGCCATCGTCATAATCTAATCTCGGTCCTTTATTATCTCATTACAGCTTGAGCGAATGCTACTTCGCGGGGAAAGGCGCGGCATTGGTCTTGCCGCCGAACGAACGAGCCCGGCCATCCCGTCGCGTCTCGGCTGCAGGATGCGATATTCAGCAGCATCTCCAGTCGATGTTTTATCTGCTGAGACCCGAGGAGACCCTGAAAATGGTGAGTGACAGCCAAGGGCTTTCTCAGACGAATCCCTCCCATATGTGCCCATGATAGATTCCTGCCCGATGATTCTCTTGCAATCGCAAGCGCGTTTCTCATATTAATGATCTCTTCCTTTCATTTTGAATTGATTATGATACATGATGAAGGCTTTCACTCGAACTTTGGAAGAATACATCGAACGATGCACGCATTATTTCTTAACGAAAATATAACTTTATATATGCATTTCTTATGCTTTATTATGCTTATAATGATGATATTTGTCCACTATCCTGAATACAATGGAAATAAATTTACTGCATTATAAAATAATTTATTTGTTAATAATATTTTGTTCTAAGATGATGAAAATTTTACGTACTAAAACTAAAAATTATATGTTTATTTGTATCTCTTAACAATTTCGGTAAAAGCTACCAACGATCTATGAAAGTCGCGTATTTTTACGCTCCATAATTAAAATTTTTCTTATGAGATTACAACAGGATAATCTACGTTTGATAATTGACGGTTTCAAATCCAATGGATCTATCTATCAAATTAAGAAACACGAAACTCGTTTGATTCTTCTATAAGAAGTGTTTCTTCTCAGCTCAAATGCTAAGTAACTAATTAAGATGTTATTTTCCATTCGTGATTTTGTTGTTTGATGGATTATTTATGTATTTACGGGTCGTTTCTCGAGTCTCTCGCACTCTCTTTCACTCTATTTCTACTTCGTACGGATACGATTAGATGCATTCGGTAAACTCAGTTTCGTACAAGTATCTCGGTTCGATTATACAAGTTTTTAAATATAATTATGATGATTACTTATTGATAAATTTGATTTTTAAATTTATACTCTGAGTATCAAATTTTTATTTAAGATTATAAATTTGCGAGTGCAGCTTAAAATATGATGGAAATAGTATTTATTTGAAAAAGCCTTTTTGATTAATTTTATTTAAATAATTAATGGATTACATACTTATATAAAATTTGTATTTCAACAATAATTTTTATTTTCTCGATTATTAAGAAATTATATTATTGATTTTTCGTAAAATTATTAATATTTTTCATTATAATCATATAATGTTTAGATAAGATTGAGAACGAGAAGAAAATTATACGAAAAATTAATTTTCAAAGAGTTTTATTTATTATCGCGAATATGGAAAAAAAAACCTATGAAAAAGTAAAAATAATTAGTTGGATATTTTTTATAGCAGTAACCAATGACCTAATATCTTAAAAAAAATACGAATTTGTTATTTTAATTTAAATACAGATATTTCTTAAAGTATTTCGTCAATAATATTTTTAGAAATAAATCAATGTTTCTAATTTTCTTTTCTATTTCGCGATATTGCATTGTCGAAAATATTCAAGTTTATATCAAGCCGTTTGCCTAATCAATCAATCAATCAATCAATCAATCAATCAATCAATTAATTGTATAATAAAAATGCCCTTACTGAATTCAGTCATGTCACTAGTTCACATTACATTCACATCATTGATTTGTGACTGATATGTAAGTGCCGTTCAGAAATTTTTTTATTATATTATTATGTCGATTAGGTAAAAATATCACACGTTTCTTTAACTTTAGCGTGAAATAGTAAGACTTTTTTATATAGATTATGTTAAAAGTTTTATGCCGATAGGCATAATCATGTAGTCACCCACAAAAATGCTGCAATACCGGATTTAAAGAATTTGTTTATTATAATCCTACAAGTGAAGAATAAACACAATAAACATAATTTAGAATAGACCGTTAAAATGGCTATATGTAACAATGTTGGATATAATCTTTATATAATCTTTATCAGCTATAAATTTTTCCAAATATGGCTGGATTATTTGTCGAACGATTCGTGGCAATGCAACATAAGGCAAGACCACATTGTTTGCTGATAAGGTTAATAAGAGATTTAGTCGTAAAATTCGTGTAGCCTCCGTATAAATCGACTTCTTCCCAGTGCTCGATCCTCGTAGGTTTCCCCGACTCGAGATTCATCAGCTCCCGTAATCGTACGTACTCACTCTAATTGCGCGGTTGTATCTAAGAACGAACACCGATGCTATTGGCGGTGGCGGCGCCGATCTCGCCGATCACGTCGATCACGTCGATTATCAATTGTATAACTGTGTTCGTGGGGGCTTGTTTCGGTTACCGGGGAACGGCACCTCATCGTCACGTAACGACCTTGAACGACGTGTCATGACTTTCTCCCGTACCTTGGGTGACTGGTGTCATAAAAAGCTCGATATTTTTATTCTTCAATTTGTTGACGCTTCGATTCATCAGGCTCTTCTCATCAGCCCCTTGTTCTTATCGTATATTCTTACTATCTTTTCCCATATGCTATTTAAGATCATAATATCCTGCCTCGTAAAATTGCAAGTGCGTGTATCTCGTGCGCTTACGCGAAAAGGATTGCATCATTCTCTTGAAATTACGAAAATTAAACGAGCCTCGCTAATGGTTTTTTCTTTCTGCCCTTCAACGTACTATGTATGTCCCAATAGTTTTAACAGCAAAAAATTCTATTAACAATCATTTCTCCATGTTGTAGCAGATGTTAAAGTTTATTATGCATAAACAATGCCGAGTTTTGCTCTCACTCATTATTGGCAATAACGTGTGACTTAATTACGCAGATGTTACACAGAGCACATACGTAAGAAATGCGACAAAGGCTCTCCGAAACAACTCCAGAGCCGTAATAAATATTCCATCGGGAAAAACTCAATTCATTATGCACCATCGTAATTCAACACCTGTCTCGGGCTTAAATAAAAAAAGTTTGTATACACACAATGAACGCGCTTCGTATCCTCCCGTCAAGATCTTAATCTTAAGCGCGAGTAGAGTAACCCATAAAATAATAGCTCAAGCCTCGAGGACAAACGTCCTTTCCCTCTCTACCCCTGTACCTCTCGGTAGGCGAGCTCCCGAGGCCTCGCGATGTAACAATATATAACCTGTGCCCAGTGTGGAAACGCGAGCGCGCAAACTAGTGACCTTGAGGCTCGGGGCGTTGTTTCGCCGTCGTTCCAATTAGAAAGCGCCGTGGCTTTGTAACGTACGTGTAACGGAGTTCGCCCGAGACGAGTTTTAGTAATTGAGCGCGCGCTCCAAGGGGGAGGATAAGGTGAGATCGCCGATAACCGATAAAGGTGCTCGTGAGTGGCCCTTGCCGATATCCTCGGCTCGGCTCTGCGCGGCAGCGGGGCAGATTTTTCGACCCGATAATGAATACAACCGTCCTGGGCCTACCGCCGTTTCGCGAATCACGACAATTATGGAGTGGATACGTATGGTTCTGTTCTACCATTCTGCCAAATAAATACGTATTTTCAACTTATTAACGAGTCAGTCCTTTGTCTTGTCTCATTCATCGATTAGCACGACTCAATCTTGCTTGTTATAAAGGGATCCTTGTTTTTTTTTGTTTTTTTTTTTTTTTTTTTTTTTTTTGTTTTGGATATTTTATTTTTAATGATTTTCAGAGCATATTGAGCAGAAACAATAACTGCGGACAATAGGATTTTCTTTCTTTCTTCCAAAAGCACTAAACTCTTTTCTTTTACCGAAAATGTTGATTTTAGTTCGAAAAGAAAAATTATATTAAAATTTCTAATATATTTCTATTTATTTTACATAAAGATCTTAAAGTCTTATCTTGAAAATGTGAGTCTTATGTGAAAATAATGAGAATCGTTTAAAATGATTCTTCAATTCGGTCATTCATGGCATTTATTAAATGTTATTCTTAATGTGCTTAATTCATTCTAGAGAATTTTGAATTCTTAACAATGAATTTTAAAAACGCAGTAATTATAGTATTCTCATGGATAAAGTTTTTATTTTAACAATTTATATAACGTCGAAACGCAAGTGTACAAGTACAGTGATTTGCTCGAAATTAAATGACGGTTCTATTTGTTATTGATCAATGTACTTTTGATAAATAAGAGTGAAATACGTATGAAAAATAGATTTAATGATTGACTTTCGGTAAACATATAACAATAAATTATAAATTATCGTCCATAAAATACCTAAGGTATAGTACAGAATATGAAGCAAAATAAAAATTAAATTCAAGCACATTAAACAAATTATATTGAATTACGAATGTAGACGCTATTGTAATCATATAATTATTGTATGATAGCGATAAAAGAAAGTGAACGATATAACTAAACCTTATTTTCAAGAAATACTGGTTACGAAGCAGTGGGAAAAAATATAGGTCGACTCTCCAACTGTTGAATTAGAAAGATTGTATCGTGGAAAAAAAAAATAACATGAACGATGAAATACAACTGAATAATCGATTATTATAATGGAAATAAAAGTATCAAAGAGAGAAAAGTTGATTTTTACTTCTTCGTTTTCATTCCATTTAAGCATTTCATATATTGAATAGATATTGAAGAATAATGAATTGGCCTTAGCTGTAATTCACAAGATAATGAAAATAAAAAAATTAAAATGTATATGGTAATTACTTATTAAAATTCATTAAAATATGCATTGGAAAATAACCACAAAAACACATGCGAATTGAAATTTTTATCCTATTAAGTTTTAATTAATTATTTATATACCATTAGGAATATTGAACAAATCTTGTAATTTTTCGGTTATTTTTTTCTCTTATTATTGTTATACAAAGCTGACTAAAAAAATATTACTAGATGATGTACAGAGGATTATATTGCAAAAGTAACTGTAAATATTTTAACTAATTTTTATTTATTCTACTTTCTTTCATTATTTACATTATGAAATATTTTAGAAGTTTTTTCTTATATAGTACATTTGAAAAATTGATATTTTATATTAATTATTTGTACATTTATCTATGTATGGTATCGCATTTCAGTAATTTAGACCTTAGAATCGATATACAACAAATAGTTTGCATAATTCAGGATTTTGTTTCATATTAAAACTCGTTAATAATAATGAATAACGTTTATAACTCCAACAGAATTTCTTGAATTTAATTTTTAGTTATAAATTAGATAAATAGTAAAATTATTATGCCTTTATGATCTATTACATTGATTATTTCTAATCAAATTTAGATTTCATATATATATATATATATATATGTGTGTGCGTGCGCGCGCGCGCGCGCGTGTGTGTGTGTGATGATTAGCAACTGCTTTTTTCTTTATACATATATTAACAATTAGATTTAATATATTTTATTTATTTCTTTGTTTGTTTGTACATTTTGGGCCGATATTTTAGTATCAACATAAATTATTCTTTCAATTATTATTAAGTTTTTAAATAATCTTCATTCGCGTAATTAATAGCATTGCTTTGGAGTTAAGAATACATTAAAAAATCATAATTATTATCGAGTAAGAAATATCACTCGACTATTACGCATATAATTTAATAGATATATAGTAAATATTATAAAAAATCATTATGAAAAATACGACATTTTTCATCCGACACTTATCTAAATCAATATCTACTCTTATTTTATTTATATTCCTATTTAAATTATGTATTTTACTTTAGTATTATTCGACTAAACTCGATGGTAATAGCCTACTTCATTTTTGTAATTGTTATTCCAAATAGATATTAGAAGCTATGATTAGTAATTTAACAGTAATAATATTATTAATATGATAAAAATTGCTGTAAGGAAATATGAATTTTTTTTTTTTAATACGATCGCTTCTAGGTCATCTTCCCTATACTCGATTCACGTTTATCTTGCAATGCACACTAATTTTCATTTGTTTCATTTCGATGAATATATATTTTTACAATTGAGATTAACTGTACGTAAATTATTTGATATGGCATTGCATGCAAGCAATTTAAAGTTTGCTGAAACCATGGGATGTCATTTGTCAATCGTATATATTTGTCTTGTGTAGTACGTATAAACGCATTCTCTTGTAGTAACACAAGATAAGAATAAAAGTTCTCGTAATGGTAATTGGTATGGAAATTCTTGGATCAGTTTATAAATTATTTCACAATTGCGGTTTGCACGCACATTATTTAAATGAAATAAGTGCAAAGTGTTGTAATATTAAGTTTTGTTGCGATGCAAAAAAGTTGAGATCATAATTTCGGTTAAATTGATGTTTGTCATTTTTCGTAATAGTTGAGCCGCGCGCCAAAAGCAATTATCTTCGAGGAAAAAATTATTTTTAATTCTCATATTTTTCTTGCAACTGATTCTCAATGATATTTTAGTGACTACCAATATTTACTGTTTACATAATATCATAATTCGTGATTTTTAAATTAAGAGTGAGTTTGAAAGTAAATTAGAATATTTCTTAGAGTAATGTATTCAACTTAATTCAATCGGACTTTTGTATAATTATTAATATAACTTTAACTTAATATAGTTGTATTATAAATAAATTATTTAATTCTCAATATTTTTCAAGCTTCGATTATTGTTATTTTATCAATCATTTTGCCATTTGTCGATAGCACATACAAAAATTAAGCTTTTACAATATTATTCTTATTATTCACAGTGCATTCACAATATTTGAACATTAAGGTCGATAGTATGTAATAGGAAATTAATCAATTAATTGAAATTTTTTTCGTTATAACATTTAAAAGTTGCTTTTCTGTGTATATCCTTGCACGTGTATAGGATTATTAAAGTTTGAAAGTGTCGAGTTCGCAGTGATGTATATTTATTTAAAGAGTATCGGTACAATTGTATTATTGGTGAAAAAAATTATTGGTTGACCGCATGAGTAGTTGCGTCTCCCATTGAAATACTGCATATATGATTATCGGTGGCGCGTGCTTCTCGTAATCGTACTCTCGTCTTCCATGGCCTTGATATTCTCGTAGCTCACGGACGATTAGAATGTGTGCGTACATGTTGATATCAAATATGCATAGGGCCAACCAGCTGATCCGTAGGCAATTTAACCAAAGATCCCACTTTCTAAAAATAATGTTTTTTCTTTATCTCTTATTGCTGCTGGCTTCGTTTTGTCTCCCTCTCTTCCTCCCACCCTTCCCCTTCCCGTCCTCACTATTTTTAACAGAAAATATTGCCAGACGCTGTTTTTCTGCTCATGTAAAGCGTATGTAATCGCTAGCCTGTTTAACGCAACCAGCGAAACGAAAATAAAGAGTTATAATATTTTTTTTGTATCATTTACATCGCAAGATGCATGGCTTTATAATAAAAAACAGTTTTTTTTTGTAGACAAAAGATATATTATATTGTAAATTTGTATAGAAATAATACAAAACTGACTTTATTGCTGTGACTAGACTTGCAATAGTTGCAGTAAGTTAGTCGTGTTTTAACTTATGTCAGTGCTATTACTGCAACTGTTTTTCTTGCGAAAGAAAAGTACTATGTACTACGTACCTTATATTTATATATTTATATAAAATAATAATTTGATATTTCTATAAATTTATCCATAAAATTATTATCTACAAATAGCTTGAGCAGTGTAGTATATGAGTAACGCTGGGATTCAAGATATTTTTCCAAAAAGCACAAACTTACATTCGGTATTTGTAAGAGATGTATAATTAATCTTGTACGTTTGAATTCTTCCTATAGTTAAATAATTATTAATTTTTATGTAAATATGATGATTGGTATCGATTTCTGTATATTTTAAATTGTTAATTAATGAAACATCTTTCTATGCAGATTTTAATACAATTAATTTGTATATGAAAATTTTTGTGAAAAAGGAGACGAAAGAATTTATAAGATAATGCTAAGTGTATGGTGAATGCCGACCGATTTATTATTCATTTTTCCGTTAATATTTACTCATTGACCTCGTGTTAATAATTGTTTTATTTACGATACGTTCATCAAGCCGTTAATGTCATGAAGCTGAGTCCACGAACAGGAAAAATACGTACGTTTATATGTACGACAGGTCGACGGTCTAAATTATTGTCTCTCATATTCAAGGTCAGGACAATTATTTTATTGTAATACTATTTTACATTGTTCTGTGAATCAGATTATTACAGAATTCAGAGAAGAGATTAATTAAAGCTGTGCAGTGACTTTTTATAAACTAAGAATTGGTGTTGTATTTAATGGACTTATTTAAAATTTCTCCAGAATCGTTGAATTTTATTGGGTATACCATCATAATATCTTTGTTTTTCATTGTGAAATGTAGATTTTTGTAAAGTCATTTGCTTATAAAATATCTGTTACCGATAAATATAGACATATTGTTAACAAAAAATATATTGTCTCATTTTTAACTCTTTTTTTATTCAAATAGTACACTTCTGTGCATAGGTTATAAAATAAAATTAAAAATATTATTAAGTAAGAATAGTAAAAATTGTGACATTAAATATGTAGAGAAAATTACACTTTATGAAAATAATATAATAAAATCTTCTCATAATTCCAAATGATTCTACAAAAGTTCTATAATCTTGTGAAATTTATATAAATTTCTTAAGATTTTTTTCGATAGTTTTATGAAAAAGCCAAAGTTCCATATACATAATACAAAAGTTCAATATCTAATTTCAATTTTCCTTTTATCCTTAGCAATTATGTAATATTCGATTCTCATTATCGATATGTATAATAAGAATCAAAACTTAGGGAATGGTGTTGCGAAACAACCTTACGGACTTACCCGTGTAAAAGGATTATGATTCAAATGTTATATACGTGCGAAGGAAATAGGATAAATGAACTTTACGTGCGCTGTGCATTAAAATATGAAGAAAGTCAAAGAGTCGGCGAAGACGAACACGTGATCGCACTGATAATGTGAGTAAAAGCGTAAAAGCAGCAACGTATTGGCAAGTTCGGCTCTTCCTCGCTTAAATATCGTCGTTCGCGTTATACGTGATACGATTGCTAATGTTTTTAACAAGACGCATATATGAATATTTTGATTACATTCGAGCGTAACGGACTTTTGGCAGAAACAGAAAGAGTAAATAACCGCGACCGTTGCTGCAATATATTATGCTTATGCTTATCATAAATTATATTTCTAAAGTACTTTTTTCTAATGAATGAAACCGATGTTTTAAAGAATTTTCAAAAGTTTCATCTCTTGCTCTAGCTGATCTATCATCTATTTAACGTTACATTTTTTTTACGAATACGCGCATACAGGCACGCCCGTACGATTCTAGGTATAACTATTAAATTTTTATTATTCTTACTATTACGATTACTATTACTACATGCTACTATTGTTATTATTGTTAGTGTTGTTCTTTCACGCATTTCTCAATATAAGAATATTATTGTTTATATTAGTAATGTATAAAAATTAATACTAGTTACTACTAACATACGTGTTATGAAGTTGTAAAAATTAAGTTTATCAAAATACTTTTATTTTAATATTTCACATTAAGTTCTCAGTGTTATAATGCAAAGAAATATATTTAAAGATCGCTAATAGTGATAATACAGATAGATTTTAGTAACAATTTCATTGCTACTGATGCAAAAAGCAATCTATTTAATTATAGAATATCTTTTATTTGAATATACTTTAGATTTTGATTTTGATTAGAAAACTCTGTAACTACAAAATATCAATAATTGTAGTGGAGAAATATTCTAAAGTTACTTTTTTTTTAGTCAACTAATACTTAAATTTATATAATTACAATGTATTGCGCATCACATAGTTACGATATAAAATTCATAATATATTTACTTAATTTTTATAAATTCTCTTTCACTGCCTATAGATTTAATCTTAACGTTTTTTTTTTTTTTATATTACAGGTAAGCCGTAGATATGTTATTTCACTCTTCAAAACGTTTCCGGCACGTAAGTTTAAGCACGATATACCACAAATTATCTATTGTTTAGAATATATAAATATTCTCCGATTAATTCTTCTCGTAACCGTCCGAGTTCTTAAGAAGAATTAAATTTTAAAATTGTTATCGGATAAAGAAGCATATAAATATCACGATAGAATATTATCAGGCGATGGTATTTGTTTTTTCTCTCTTTCTTAAACTTGACCGAACGTGAATCGAATTGCCGATGCTATTTTATACTTGAAATTGATTGTTGCTCACCCGGAGTCAGCGGCGACCCACTTGTCTTGTTTGCTCGGGTCGCTGGCGACGAAGATGACGATGTCGAGGATAGACGTTACAAAGTTGCGTCGCCTGTCACTGGGAAAGAAAAATCATAACTTCCGGTCGACCCAACACAAACCGACCACAGTTGAACCAAGTAATTCCCCGGAGCTACGAGCCCCCTTTTTTCTCCGACCACCAATGATAGATACTTGGCTTTATCGGTTTTTGTTTTTCTGACTTAACTGTCTGTATATACGTATCTGCTTGTTTTTTTTTTTTTTTTTTTTTTTTTTTTTTCTTACTCGCTTAATCGTATTTGATTATTCTTTCATTATCAAAATGCGGTAGAATTTTCTGAATACTAATGGAGGAATAAGTCCCCATTATAATATATGAGAGATTCGTGTATTTCGTGTATCTAGCTAGCTGCGCGCTTGCGTATGTGCGAAAAATTGATTATGGTTTTTGCAAATTTTGTTACCGTATGTACAAAACATAAAATCCATTCAACTTAACGGGATAAAAATTTTCAACCAGTAAAATGTGCATGGCTGCGATAAACTCAAAAATCATTGAATTTTTTAATTTAAAATTGAGGATGCGATTGCAACAATGCCGCTTGTATATTGGTTATTGTACTTTGATAGTAAATTTTATAAGTTTCTTTAAATTAATGAATTGTTTAAAAGTAGAATATAATATTTATATTAATCAATAATCAATAGTTAGCATAGTTGATTATGTTTTTATTAAATAATAATAGTAGTAGTAGTAATAACAACAATAACAACAACAACAACAATAATAATAATGATGATGATGATGATGATGATGATAATAATGATGATAATTAAAATTATCCTTTTTAGTATATCCTTTACTGTTAATAGCTTTTATATTTTATTTTGAGAGAGTAATTTTTAAAAGGCATACGATTATAACATTAATTTCTGGATATGCATGCATGTAATAATTACTGGAAGTTTGAGTCCCTCCTTCGAATATTGTAGGCTTTATCTGTATTTCCTTTGTGAATTCACTTTTATCTCTTTTAAATTTGTTCTCAGTAAAACCCCATTACCGTATCGAAAACCAGTTGGTCGTACATGCATATCAGTACCACCTGGTAGACTTTTAGAAAATGGCCGTACAACGTATCCAATTGCTATAGGGGTTCCCGCATTGCTGAAGTCGTCCATTTAATATCTGTCGGCACGTTATATTTAGAAGGACGTTGTTTTATATACATTCGATTGCAAAATTTTATCTCAAAGTTATCAAATTCTGCAAATGAAACTTTATTAATAGATAGGCATTAAAGTTTCAACGAATTTTTGTCCCAATTAATATTAACTTATGAATTGCCACTATGATTCAGTGTATCTGTAACATATAGCTATAATTTATTTGATATTAAATCTAATTTTGTATTAATGATAAATTATTTTTGTAGGTTATAATTATTTTAAAAAGACTAAATTTAAGCTTATTTTTAGCATTAAATACTTATCCCTCATGATTTTACAGAGAATTCTCCTTCTTAATTTTTCATTATCTTAAAATGTAAAAAAAAAAAAAAAAATTATTTTTTATGCATAGCTTTAAATGCAAAATTTCTTTCTCCATTAATTTGTTTGAATATTGGCAAACATTACTTTCGATTATAAATGGAGCAGCACTTTGTTTAATATTTGTAAGAAATACAAGAATTTTTTTTAATATATCATGAAAAATAAGAATTTTCTTGTAAAGACCATGAACGATTAGAATAGTCCGAAAAAAATGCAAATATTTATACGTGTATGGTGGAATAAATATATTTGCAGAATATTATAGTAAGTCAACTACATTATTAATGATAATATATTATGTTCTTGCAACATAAAAATAACTCTCGCTTCGACGCTTTTGGTAATATATAGAATTGCTTCGCTAGCATCGAATTCTTTCATGAGATGAAGTCTGTCGTTAGCTTAATAAGCCTCTGGCAAAATAATAAGTGAGTCCACGCATCCGCTCATTTCATTTCATAAGCGGACTAACGTTTAGTAGTAATAAAAAATGTAATAATAAGTTTTATTACGTGATCCGTACTTAAGAGTTAATTTATCCTTAATCCATGTAGACGTTGCCAAAATGCGAAGAAGAAAGAAAGTTATGAAAGACTGCGGTAAACCGAATAGAAAAAAAATGTGCGTTAGTATATTAAAAAAAAGTATGCTTTTATTTATGATTAATATATATGATAATTAAATTATTAGAGTCTCATTGCTTTATTCAAAGGTTTTCTTCAACGATGATATCCTTCGTTTTTATCGTGAACTGTTTTATTATTTTCATCATTCAATATATATTTTTAGTCGATCTATGAAAGTACATGTACAATTTAATAATAAATATATCGTAAATATCTTATTATATTATTAAGAAATGATTTATTTATATAATTAACATCATTTTACGATTAAATTTTTCAGGGCAAGTCGTCGTTGATCTTGAAGTATTAAAACTACGCATATTTTGTCAAATTTACGTAGTTGCCTGTACTTAATTATAATTTTATCGTTGAACAATTTTATTCAAAATGAAGATTGCAGTATTATAATAATTATATTTAGACGAAATAAATAAATAAATAAATAAATAAATATTTATATCCTTAGAAAATAATAATTTTTTGCTTTATTCTACTCTTTATTAATAATAACTTTAATATACATAGCATTAAGCTTTTACTGAAATATAAGATTTTTCGATTCCAGTAGCATTTTCATGTAATAGCAATTTTATGTCATTGAATTAATTAATTCTCTTATAATTTTTTAATCCGACTATTAAGAAATTTTTGGTTCTGCATAGTTATATATATCGAATAATAGTTATTATGTAATAGGCTCACATACATAAAACATAAATTTATGACCCCGATATATTTAGTACTCTGATTAATAATTATATAAAATTACGACAGAATACATTAACAATCGTTTTAAAAAAATTTCATTTCAATAGTAATTTATTAAATAATATAAGTATAATATTTGTACTTATGCATTCTGTATGAGAGGAAACTGTTTACAACATTTTTTAAACGAAAATCTAATTTTTCTGTTATCAAAGAATGGCATTATTATAATTTAATAATTTTTAGAATTATTCAATGGCTGCACTAACAATAATATAAATTTTTTGTAATTCTATAATTATTTAATCGAATGTATTTAGTTATTCCTAGGAATTTAGGTTTTTTTTTTTTTTTTTGAACATCTTTTTTCAAATGTCTTGTAGAAATTTATATAATCCGGTTGGTCGTATTGCCAACAGTATGAGGTGTCGCAAGAGAAAAATTCTGTAAACAAGAGTATGAACACCTAGAGTCTCGCAAACTCTACAGAGATGCGCGCATAAAGGGCCGGAAGTTCGCGAGCAAGCGATCCGAGCGATTAATGGCGGACACCACGAGGTCGCTGACACTTTCCACATAAAAGCTTCGTCCGTCTACAGCAATATATGAGCGAATGAGAGAGAGAGAGAGAGAGAGAGAGAGAGAGAGAGAGAGAGAGAGAATGAGCGAGTGAGAACGGAGAATGACCGAGTACCGGCTGTCCCGTAAAAAATAACGGAACGGCGAAAAAGTTATGGCATTACTGGCCTCGGGCGGGAACACTGCACGAATTTGCTTACGATACTTGCTTTTGTTTTGTCTCTTAATGGCCTCTTGTGGGCGGTTTTTCCCACCTTTCGAAACAATATTTTGCTGCCAGGATGCATTCTTTGGCGGTACAGCTGTGGAATGCTTCGTAAGCCCTTAACAGCGCACGCAGAATCTTAAACGCAACCCTTTGCTTTTCTATCGTTTCACTCATTCTTAAAGGATGCATATATGTGTGGTTTTACCTTTTCAAGCCAAGATTTATAACAATGGAATAATCACTTAATAATACAATTAAAATTTAAGATTTGTTACGCAACGTTGTAATGGAAAACGATCGTTCATTTTCCTATTATTATTCAAAGGATTTTAAATAGATACACGGCAAAGATTGTATTGAAAAGCCAATCGCTTTTTTGTCTTTGTAATTCATGCATATACTGCAATGTATACGTTGGCTTTGTTTTACAAAAATAATGGGCAGTGAATTAAGATCGCATGAATTAAGATTGTTTATGGTGTATAGGAGCCTTAGTGAATGCCAGTCGCTAAACATTGACGTGAAGCAAAAGTCTACTTTTAGAAAGACCTAATGAAAAGGTATTTCAAAATTTTATTAGTAGCAAGACATTTTCAAACGAATGAATAATTAATAAACCATATTTAATAACGACTAAGGAAAATATTTCTACTCCACTTGCCAATAATTTTATCTCTTATAGATACGAGGCACATTTACTATGAATTGTGGTTTGTAATACCTCAACATTATTCTCATAAATTATCTTGAGATCTTACAGGTTTAGTTGTGATCGTACTTCAAATAAATATTAAATGATAATATTTTCATTCTTAAGAAGATAGAAAATTTATTACATAATAAATTAAAAAAATAATAGAATATGTTTTCATTTAATTTACTCGCGGCGAGATTAATGTAATCATTTTTTAGTTTGTGCATTAAAGAAAAAAAACAGTAATTATTAAGCGCATTGCGATATTTTAATTTACGTACAAAAGAGAATTTTAATCTAGTATTATTTAAAAATAATATTAAAGTACGGTAACAGCAACTTTTCGTCACAATATAATAACAAAATCAAACAAATTTTTTAACTCGATCTTTATCTCTTAGTTTTATGATTTATATAGTCATTGAAAGAAATTTTCAATCTCCCCCGCAATTATGAATGTACAGTGCTAGAAGAACAATGACTATGCACGGTGATTTGTAAATTTACTTTAATAACAATGATAATTCGTTGAAAGTGAATAGTAAGCTAAAGAATAAAGTTATAAGTAGACTTAAAAATAAAGTGGATCATTGCATTTTATGGGAATATATCACGACTAGTTTAGATGGGTGAATGTAACTGAGCGACAATTGAAAACGAGTCACGTAGAATTTACGAATGTGCGTAGTTTAACAATACACAATTTTAAAAACAAGATAAAATGGGTGTTAATTGTGATTGGAGAATGAAAGACTATATGCATACATACGTATGTGCGTGTATTTGCCTCCAAGCATGCATATATATATATATATATATATATATAAATATATATATATAAATATATATATATATATATATATATATATATATATTCAGAGAGAGAGAGAGAGAGAGAGAGTGGGAGAGAAATTATTGCTCACACTTATGAACTTTTTTGATATTTCACTAAACATGCTAACCCTCGCTGTGTGACAATAACCTGATTATGTCAGTGGCACGTCACCTGTTTTCTGCCAGACTCCCTACTCATTGTCGTAGTGTGTCAGTGGAAAAATAATTAATGGGATACGGAGAGGGGACTGCTGTGAAAGGAATGGAAAAATTATTAAGCGTCATTCACACCAATTAGAGCCAAAAGCGTTTTTAGTGAACAGCAGTAGCAGTATATTATTCGATATTAGCGTCTTACTAATAATATCTGCTCAGGATTTATTTTCCTTTCATTCGGTCACAAGTCCGCGGACTAGGGTAATGGTACTTTTATGCAAATTTCATTATTATATCTGTTATAATTACTTTGTATATATGGTCGTATTTACGGGGTAACGGATGTATAAAAATGGCGTGCAAATAACCTTAAAAAATATTATCATTTCTCAAAACGTACTTTTTCGTATGAATTGCGCAATGCGCAACACCTCATTAAACCGAGCCTGCTGCGTGCGCATTGGTATGCGAAAGTGCGAAAGGAATACAGCTGCTTGGAGTTTGCTTTCAATAAAGCACGATGTGAACGTCAAGGCGAAACTTTATTTCACCGGCTGAAGTAATATGGAGGAAACGAAGGCTCTTCGCCGTTTCCAATGGCGAAGAAAATCGCCGTTCGTGTCGTCGACTCGATAATCCAGTCGCAGCATCGCTCATACACTTGTCAGCCTAAGCGCCCGTTGCCGTCGTCACCGTCGCCTAATCTTGAATGCTCGAAACCTCGATAATTACGGATGCCAGCCACGTGGCAGCTATAGCCAAGGATCAATTTCAATTTAATTCACAGCTTCGAAATTGATCGAGCCAGACGAAGACGGATGCGCGACCGTACCGCGGGTCGACGAATTGGGGCCAAATTAATGAGCGGCCCAATTTCGCGACGTCGATCGCCACGAGATCTAGGCTATCTTGGCATAATTTGGCACGGTCGATCCGAGAGTTCGGACTTTTGCGAGGGAAATGGAGCGAGCGGAGTCAAAGGAGAGACGACGAGTAGAGGAGAGGCTGAGAGATGATCGAAACGAGCTGCCAGAGCGGCTCCACTGGCTGACTGCGTTAGCCTATTGTATATAAGCGCTTGTTCGCCTCAGTTTCTTTCAATGTCAGCTTTGCTATTTTCCCTCAATAGGAAGTAATAACGTGTCGCAGAAAATTATTTGCCTATTACTTTATAGCGCTGCGATTAAGTAAAGATAATTTCAAAGAACAATTGATAAGAGTTCGATGAATGCTTTCTATAGGCATTTCTTTGGCCGTTTTAATGCAACGACGAAGGTGACAGCTGCGTTTCTGCCGCTTCCACTAGAATTTCAATCCCAATTCAATCCCAACAAACGGATCTTCCATTCACAAGTATCGAATTGCATTAAAGATTTGATATTGCTTTAGTATTTCTCGGAGATAGACCATTATAATTAGTAATTTGTGAAGTTTGTTACACTTTAACTTAATAATTTCACACTAAAAGGTAAATTGTACCATTAAATTCACCCGTCGTTTATATCTCATTATAGAAATCATTGGATTTTAATATTATTAAAGATAAACCATTATGAATGTATTTGCATATTATTGAAAGTAAACATAGTAAATAAAATAATAAGATAAAGAAATAAAAACAAAACAAAAAAAAGTCCAAGATTGTTAACCAATTGGTATAATAATTGGCATCGATCAATTTATATGTCTTAGATGCTTTGCGAGTGTATGCTTCACCAACAGCTTTTTCGTACTAAAATTTTTATAATACAAAACTCAGGCTATATTGTGGCTGTAATGAGGTAGGGAGAGCAAGAACAGAGAGAATGTTGAAGCGAGCATGAGAGGAGACTCCAATTTAAACAAGTTAAATGAAAAGTCAAACGAGTACGCGCATGAGTGAAGGAATCATGAAAAAACAAAAACAAAAACAAAAACAAAAAACAAGAAAAACAAAAACAAAAACAAAAAACAAAAAACGAGCAGTCTGAAAAGTAGTTCTGATGGCTGCTCTTTTGCTTCCATTCAATGCACCTACGACGTATCATTGACAAGTACGATGTAAGAATTTACAAGCGCGACCTTTTGTCATTAGTAATGTTTTCACGAATTTCATGCTTGTCTGATCGATAATTTCGTGTCACTGTCCCACATAAGCTTTTCAAATATAGGCGATATTTCTTCTTTTATTCATTTGAATGAGAAGACTTATTCGAACTTATATCATCGACATTCATAATACCTCGATTTCCTAGTTTTGCTTTGCAAAATCAATTGTTTACTAATTAATGAAAATAATTGCTTAGAGATTGTACGTTGATGATACTACATGGTTTCTCACCTTATTTTCATTGATTTGTTTATGTTTTATTTGCGTTATATGAATGTGAATATGAAGCTTTACTTTATTGGTGCGCTACTTAAATTCACAAATTTATTTGCCGAAAGATCAAGAATGGAACGGATAATATGAGTTTGTTTTAGAGAGTACAAAATTCGAAATCGTATTTTAGGGAAAATAGCAATGCGGCGAAATCAAAATGATTGTCGTACGTACTTTTTCATTTTTAGAATATTCATAAAATATTCTGCATTGGCAAACTAAAATGTAGAATGCAAATGACTTTGTTTCAATTACAAAGTTCAAGCTGTTATTAATAAAATTATATGAAACTTTTAATTAACCTTATGTGACTTACAAAAATATATTTGGAATAAATATTTACGATAATGTGCACGATAACATTAGATAATTTTAAGAAAACTCTTAAAAAGCATCGTTTGAAATTAATAATTTCTATTGTCCACGTAGTTTCTAATTATTGCGGTACAATAAAAAAAAAAAAAAAAAAAAAAAAAAAAAAAAAAAATCATACGTTCGATTTCTAAAAATTCATTGTACAAGAACTACCTTGAAATAATTCCATTTATTCCTTTAATACATTCAAATTACGTTACTTTTATTCTTCTTTACATCTACAATTAACTTTTTGCATGTTATTTATGCCTAACGTTCAATAATGCACGTAACAATTATTTGAATTATGCTTATTCGTTGAATCAATTATAAAACAGATAAAGTAAGTATATTTATGAAGTAACAATCATTTTAATAATTAAAGCATTATGTACAAATATCCGCCTTCTTTTAATGTTAACTTATCAAACTTCGTAATAGGTAAATTCAGCGTCGTAAGATGATACTGTTTTCTCTCATTATGACATCGGTAATGATAATTAATATATTACTATTATTTACGGCTAGCCATACTCGTATAATGATTTTGACTTGGCAGCTTTGGCATTATCTTATCTCTTAAAGATATATTGACTCATTTCGATTGTATCAATGTACGTGAATTATTATGTTTTAATGGATTCGATTCGTTATGTTATGTCGTTTGTTCGTTAATTGTTACGTCATAAATATTGTTATATTTTAATGGATTTGTGAATTTTTGAAAATTTTTATTATAATTCTAGCAATTGGAAAGTAATTATTGAATATTACTCAATTTCATACGGTAATTAGAATTTTTTTCATTTAAGTATAGTGAATAAATCGGTTTTATGATTATATCTATTTTTTGTATATAATTCATACATGAAATCTGCCTGTTTATATCTTTTATTAACTTTATCAATATCTGCAAGTGATTAATTTTGTGAAGTGAATAATGTTTAAATTTGATTTTTTATGTAAAATTTTTATAATATTTGCATTTTAAAACTACTTTTTCTTTCATTCTTCTTTCTTCTTTTATCAATTAATTTAACCTTTGAATTAAATTACTGTCACATCCAACTGGGAAGCTTGTTGTTATTAAAAAGTGAAGTGAAAAAGTGAAGTGATGTTAACCCTTGAGGGTGCGTAGGTATTATGATGAGAAAAAATTTTGATATATCTATAGTGAATGTCACAGGCTGTTTTTGAAGAAATAATATAAATGTTTTAACTACTCGCTTAAAACAAAATTTTAATACAGATTTACAAATACGTTTAAACTTTAATTTAAGTTTTGGTTAATAATTGCGAGTGTAAATGCTGAGTAAATAGTTGGTGTATTTCGAAATTGAAATATTTTACATTAATTCAATTTTCAACTGAATGTTAAATTTAATATCTCTGCATATCGTTTCTCTATAGCATTATTATCGATTTCGTATGACATTAGTATTATTTAATTACTAGGCGAGAGACACGTTTGTCCTCTTTAAGACATTATAATATATAATAGAAGCATCAGAAGGAAATAATGAACGCATTGAAATAAATTTACTAAAAATTGAAATATTACATGAAAAAATATGCGTTCGCCGAGGAGATCGGCGTTGTTTTCATTGAAAAAGTCTCATTTGTAATAACATAAATCAAATGTTGATTTATTGTTAGCGACAAGTACACATTTAAATTATTATTCAATTCACATATTTGTCTTTCACATATTTGTATTTTCTAAACCAATAGCATTTCTAATGGGTACGATGATGTTGCGCAATTTACTTGCACGCGTACAAATGCAATCAGCATTAACGTTAATATCAACATTAACGAGCTACCATTTAATATCTTTCCTTAAAGATTCTGGGAAGTATGATTTTTGTTGCGGTGTTAAAAATGTTAGAATCGCTGTTAAATTTCAACCACACTTATAGATAGTTGATAAATTAGGGTGTAATATGAGTATAATTTAACTTAGTATTTTGAATTTATGTTTAAAGAAAATGTCAATTTAACAAATGAACAAATTACGAACAGGAGCTGTTGAAGTGTTACATAATTTTGTGATTTGTGGACTATGCATTCGTATTATTTAAATCGATTCAAGAAATTTTTACGGTAACGAATAGATCCTGAAACATCTAAGATTTACATTTTTTTGAAAACATCGCAAATATGATTCATGTTTTTGCATATGGCAATTAAATTTTAGAATAATTAATCAAAGTTTAGGAAGTTCATAAGCGAATATGAAAGACCGTAAGAACAAGGACTGCTGATCCTAAAACGTGATGTGAATACATTTATCTTTTTGTAAACGAGTTTCACTGGAATATGCGTTGAAACGTGAGTTTAGCTCGACGCGTGCCAGTGGTCATACAATATATCGCGCGCGCGTGTGTGTATTCATTAGGACTCACTTAAACTCGCTGGTGAACATACGTGATTTCAGACAACAGAGATTTCAGCAAGTAAAACACGAAGTCTCGCCCGTCCTATTTTTCATTCCGGGTAAAACGGAAATATAATAATTGCCATAAGAATGTATTCAAATGAAAGCAGATAATCTTCATGGTTTTACATAAAAAGTTAGATGTAAATTAATTTCAATGAAAATTACGATTATCGAACAAATTCTAGTAGCTTTTTAAAGTCGTATTCTATATATCAAGACGATATAAAAACTCGCGCGCTTTACGACAGTCTGAATTAATGATAAATTAACATTAAATACAATTATACGCCGTAATTGCAGCTTGAAGATTAATTAGTGTCGATGCAAGCACGTCGCTTAAAAATTTTAATTCATTTTAATGATATCCACATAAAAGACTGCAAAGTGGTTCAGGACGTAAAGGAAAGAAAATATCCATAGCCATTGCTTCGACCTTCGGTACCATTTCATCGTATTTATGCCGCATTCGGGATCGTTGGCAAAGAGGCTGCCTTTTTCTCCACAAGCTCTACCTACATTTTCATAAATCAAACGATGGTTAGCATCGCGTTAAAGATCGCTCGTGCTTTATTTTGCCACCCTCTCCGCCTCCTTCTTTTTCTTAGCGCTCGATTCGAGGATATACGCCACGATGTTGTAGGCGCGGATCGTTAAGCGCGATCTTGCGTACTTATAAAAATAAAAATATACGTCGAAGAGAATTCGAACCTGACGTATAAAACTCGACTCGCTTCGCTCGATATATCGCTAGGTGAGAGCCTCTTTATCGTAGGCACTTTGCTAAGCCAAGGTGATGATATCAGGGAAGAGAAAGAGAAAGAGAAAGAGAATGAGAGAGAGAGAGAGAGAGAGAGAGAGAGAGAGAAGTGAAAAGTGAAAAGTGAAAAGTGTAGTGTACGTTGTTCTTTTGTCCATTCGAACAAAATCGAAAGCAGTCCTGCGTTTTTGGACGTCAAGCTTTCCATAAATAATCGTCCTTGTCAACGATCAAGGCAATTCCGTGCCTCCAGCTTCTCAACGAGGATTATTAGTCGCTTTGTATTAAATTTTATTGGATTCGCCAACGCTAATGTTTTCTCGACTTGCACATTTAACTTTGTTTATGGGCTATTCAATATATCATAGATTATTATGATTGCAATGTTCTTATTGTAATTTTTCATTAGCGACTGGCATTTTCCTACAAAGCGTAAATCAACTTTATGTCAATATCGTTGCGTGAATAATAACGATATTTCGTTTCACATTATAGACAATATCTATTGGCTTTACGTCGTAAGGGTCGAGTACAAATTCCATTATGGTTTGTTCATTTTCTTACGTTAAAATCAGCTTTCAAATAGATACCAAAAAAAAAAAAAAAAAACAAAAACAAAAAAATTGCAACCCTTCTACATTTACTTTATACAGTGTATGTAACTAAAAGTCTTAGAGAAATACGTACAATTAGCTGTAAGAAGTAATACCCTTATAATATAATGAATACTTTCAGAATTGGGAATGAAAATGAGAATTCAAGGCGACAATTTATTAATTAACGAAGAAGAGGGAAAAATGTTTTCAAACGCACGTAGTTACGCGCGAGTGCGATGTAATTTGAGCGCGCGAGATGAGTGATTTTCTTTGTTTACATATCGCTGCCACAGTGACACAGATACTCGCGCTAATTATGTCACGTACAACTGTCGTAGATATCGATAAGCTACGGGGCATCTCGTTTCATCATTATTATTATTATTATTGAAAAAAAAAAAAATTTTTTTTTATTGCTGCGTCGTTGCGTAACGTTTGAAGGCTAAGAATCGGAGCACTTTTTGTCAATAAGCGTCATTGTAGCAGCCGTCCAATGATTTGGTTCATTAACGTAATTATATATTGCCTTGCATACGACTGGAGCTTTATTAACGCGTGGCACCCTTGATTGCAAGTCCAATCGATTCATTATCATAACACGAATGCTCAACGACATAATTATGTATTTAATACGTTGGCTTGATTAACACGGGATTTTGTAATAATAGATCGATTTCATAATAATGACTAACTACGACGTACATCAAAATCATTTTGAAGCCCTTCCTTCCACTTAATTGTTTCCTATGCTTAATGCTCCTTCGCCTTACAAGTCGGACATTGCGAGGTAAAAAAATATGATCGTCGATGGCGTTAAACAATCTCTCGGCAATTTGAGCAGAGAGCTCGTCTAGTAAATTAAAAGTAAGTCCAAGTGTAATGGTACTTTTCATGTGACGTGTTCGAACATAATTCAAGACCAACAATCTGCAAATATTCGTAATTTTATTGGTAAATGCCGAATGGTAGTATCGCTGGCTGATTTTGTCGACAATATCGGTGCACGGTGATCGAGCGCTCGATGAGCTATCGATGCGACGAGCATAGCCAACCTCGTACTATTACTAATAATTACGCGAGTCGTCGTGTGGTGTCGCAAAAGCTCGCGGCTCTCCTGACCCAACCGCGGAAAAGGAATAAAAACGAGGACGAGTTCACGACGGTCGGCGCTAAAAGAAATCTGACTGGTGTAAAATGTCGCGCGTATTAAGCTGCGCTGGCACTGTTTGCCTGGCACGAGAACCAATGAACCTTACAAATGCATTTGCCTCGCGTTTCAGACACACTGGTATGATTGCATTGTCGAGTGCGACCTACAAATTGTCGAGGCGTACAGCGGGTTATTTCGAAATATCCCACTCGCGGAATTCTTACATAGACTCGAGCACAACGCGAGTCAAGTAGAAAGAAACGCGTGAATATAGCGATGTCTAGTGAATTCCCCGGCTACTTCTACCTTTAGCTACGAGACGTAATACTAGTAGAGGTATTAATATAAAAATTCGCTTTTCATTGGAATAATGGATTGGAGCTTATTGTATCGTTCATGGTTGTATGGTTAACGAATAATGTCAAATGGCTAAAATGCGAATGCATTGTAAAATTGTAAAATGAAATTTCTTAACTTAAAGCTTAGCTCGATTTTTCTTTATAAATGGAAAATTGTTGTGCTTGATGAGTTACCAAATTTACTGGCATAGTGCGAGTTAGTTTTATCTTAAATGTATCACAGAAATACTATTACATTGGATTATCCATCGAATGAGCACTAAAATATAGTACTCAGACCCACTTGAGATATTATATTGATAGTGTATTCATAAAAAAACATCATCATCCGCTTTGTAAAACTTATTATTTAATTTGTCAAAACTCTTTCGACATTCTTTGTGCAGACCGAGGATGAAAATGTAATTTGCGAAAAAAGCGAGCGACTAGTAAGTCAGTAACGAAAATGTCCGAAATTACAAGTTATTTACCACTGAATTTTAAACTATTGTCGTTATAGGACGTATTCATTAAGACGAAGTATCGGATGAGTTTTTAGTATAACCCGCAGCAGCAAGTAAACACTACGGACAATTAATCGTTTGTATTGCACAACCTACTTATCGCGATAACCGCGTTGCACATTTCAATGAGATTAAAAAAATGCATTTCAATGTAAGAGCGTCTTACACTTTGATGAACTTCAACGAGACTTGTATCGACTATGCGAATCACGGCGAATCGCTTCGCGCTGAAACTGATTATTAAAATGCATTACACTAATTAAAGACAAGCATTTACGACGTTAAGATGAGAGGCAGAAAGCAAGTTCCATAACGAAAAGTGAAGAGAAGCATTTCTCGGAAGCGAAGTCGGAAAAAAGTAGCGACAATCCAGCGCGCGAATTGCGATTGAAAAGAAGCTAACCAACAATGCCCCGGGCTTTTTCAGTAAAATTTCCGCGTGTCATCGTTGGCCTGGAAACGGCCTATTCATACTCGACGGCGTTCCTCGATCGTCTCTCTGCTCAAAGAAGCGTAAAGAATCGTCACGCCGTGTTCCCGTTAAAAAGTCGGCGCGGGGATATTCCATTTGGCGCGAAAGACAAATGGACAGAGTAGCCGACAGAGTCGGCGACACGCTGGAAATGACAATTCGCAAGCTCTCGACGTGCGTTACAGGCGCACGAGTGAGAGCGACACCTGCGCGAATCGATAAATTAGTCATCGACATGACTAATTTCTCACGCGAGATCATTGGCTTATTAACCTACTCGCAAATTTCATTTACTCGGGCTATTTATTTATCCAATTTTGTCCAATTAATTAAGCCAAACAACGCGACCAACAAATTTACTGTGAAAACATCGCTCCGATGTCTAAGTAAATCCGATGCATTATTTTCAACTTCACCTACAAAAAAACTTCATAGCCCAATTATGCAATCGGCGTCTACGCTCGTTTTTTCACGAATATGAAAGTAAGGAAAAAACGAATTTGAATAAACAATGGAGACGTGAATTTAGGAATGCCATTGTAAAAGGCGAACAAAGGGAAGCCCACGATTGGGGAATGGTTAGGTAGTAGACTCGGTAAGACGAGGCTTGAAAAATGAAATGAAATTTCACTGGGTTGCCCGGAGCGAAAGGAGATGATAGCGCGAATGACTTGGAATTAGCGAAGATTATAAATGTCGGGAGGAGCGCGAGCCGAAGACGAAGCCGAAAAGGCGTAAGCTCGGCCGATAACAATTGTGTCAAGTCGTTGGCGAACCGATGACGTCCATTCGACGTCCCTTGTAAAACGCGGATAGTGTGCCACTTCGCCGGCAACATACAAAGCAGCTCGCGCACCAATTCAGCACCCGAGTAATTAAAATCGTAACGGCGCTTGAAAACCGGCTGCTCGTCCCTCCCACGTGACACTCGATACGCATATATAAATCAATGCCATTTGCAAAGAGCGCTGCCTCGAATTCGCGCACCGACCGTTATACTGTAAATACCACCAATCAGCCTTACTAATCAAGGCTTATTACATTAGGCCAATTACGCCGGCGAGATCTGTTTAAATAGTTTCGCGTAGTCGCGATGCTCTCGTGAGAATCACTGGTTCGAACATTCGACGCCAAGCAATGGCATTTATAATTTGCCGTCTTTGTCTTTGTCTTTGTCTTTGTCGTCGTCGTCGTCGTCGTTGTTGTTACTCTTATTGTTGCGATTGTATAGATTTATTGAGAGTTCTTTCATCTGTGTGCTTGGGTATTCCTTGGCGAAAATTTCGATAATTTTACGTTTGCTTTTTGATTATATTATATTGGTTAACAAATATAATTCACTTAACGTGCTTATATGTTCCAGCATATTTGTGAAAGTTCATTGGATAATGTTAAATACTTTCGATAATGTTATCATGCTAATAGATTACCAAAATTTCTTCCAACTTACATTAATGTCGAATAATTTTCAAATTATTAGAAAATTAAGAAATTTAGAGCACTTTAAGTATATTTGAATAATATTCGATTCAAAGTTTCTTGTTTTCGTCAATTTCAATGCTACGTAAGAACTGAAATTTTTGGTAAAATTGTTGATAAATATATCGGCAGAACACTTAAAATAATCCCAATGTTTTCATGATAGATTGACACGAAAAATTTGTCTTGATTGCAGGAGGAAGCCATGTTTTTTGTGGAAAAATTTGACAGAAAACATTATTAAAATATGAGGCTAAATGACATTATCAAGCGTTAAATATTAATTATTGAAAAACAGACTATTGGGCTACAATTGTACCGTCTATCTAATAGCAAATTAATTTTCTCGAATGCCGATACTTGCGCAAGAATAATTACCGCAAGGTAACAAGTACACAAAATCATCAGTTGTCTTCCACTAACTGCATTAAACTGCAATAAATTCCAATAGCTGACTGTTCGGTTAATTGTATCTACGCCAGAGTAATCGTCTCCCAAGATCTCCTTTCGACAAAAGGTCGATAGAGTCTCGAGCTTTTCTTATCCACCAAAAGATAGAAATAGTCGTCCTACCGACATATAAATGCGCCTCGGTTAAACGAATCTACGCGTCATTTCTATGTACTTAAATAAAAGAAATTCTCGAGACTCGAGGAGTAATGAAGATATCAGTATATAGATTTACCTATTAGTGGATCGGTAATTTAATTGGGCAACTAATTTTATCGCGGCGATTTAAATATATTCGGATTAATTGGCTTTAAGGGTAAAAAAAAAAAAAAAATATTTGATGTATAATAATTAATTGCTAATGAAGCTCTAAGATTAATTGCATCATTACAATAATACGTTATGCGCATGCGATCTATTCATATAATTTAAATTCGGATTATTTGCGTAAAAAGTTTGAAAAATCGAATTATTATATTCTGATTGGAAATAATGAATATCGTAAGAAAAAAAAACATCGTTTTATCTTTATCACACAATAGTCTCGTGTAAATTATTGAAATTTTACAATTACGTTTTTTTTTTTTTTTTTTTTTTTTTTTTTTTTTTTTTTTTTTTTTTTTTTTTTTTTTTTATAAACAATTTCAAAAACGTTCTTCCTTCAATTATACTGCAAATGTCTTACATAAATATTTTACGATTGTATCGATTCACATTGATTGCATTGATTATTAAATAAACCGAAAATTAATATCTCTCTGCTTTCGGGTAAATAATCGTTCAATTCGCAACCACTGACGATCATGATTCGTGAGGTATTTTCACAAACTCATAACTCGTTTTAATGGAAGTTAATAATTTCTTTTTACAAAGGAACGTACAATAAAATTTTTTATTCTTATATATAAATTAGATTTTTGAAAAATTAAATTGATAATTCAGAGAAAGGTTTTACGATTTTAATTAACAATTGTTTTTTAATTTTTTTTGTTTGCTTTTCAATTGTACTTCTTTATCCGATATTATTTATCATACCTTTAAATGATTCCGCAATTAAATTATGAAACAAAATTGCAAACAAAATTCACGTGGAACTCTACAATCAGATTATTAATAGAAAGTTTAAATACATTTTCGTATCTGACGTGGGTTATTTGTTTTTCAATCTACAGTCCCTACAATATACCGTGGCATTGTGAAACATTTCGGATATGATCATTTTCAGCGTTCATAAGAATTTGGCATTTTAATTGGCACAACAATTGATTTTGTAATTAAATAAATTGCACATTCGACTGTTGGAAAATATATATTTTTATTTATAGCTTGAAGGAAATATCCTTGCTTTTCGTTGAAAATTCCAAATTTTGTTGCATTTTTGTAAGCTTTGAAATCTCAACAGATTAATAATATCACTAATATATGTATAAAATGTCCAATAATCTTTGTGGTGACAAACAGCCTAGTAATTATTAAAATTTTAATAAACTCGAAACGAAACAAATATATCGTCTCTCAATCAAATCACATGTAAATTTTTATCGAAATATTTATACACTACTCGATATGACAGGCATTATCTAATTGAAATTCAGTCAAGTCTTATTCAGTCAAGGGCGCAATGAAATTGATAAATACATTGTTCTACATTACTTGATGTCAATTGCATTCGGAGTAAAGGTTTTCATGGCTTTATCGTACAATGAAACGAGATCGGTATTTATTGCATGGCGTTGACATAGAAGAGGAGATATATCAAATGCTCGCAAAATTACAAAGAACACATTTGAATAATAAATTAATGGCAAAGTCATAATTAACTCGATCGATCATATTGCATAAATAAGTCATCCTGACGTAACTATGAATCGACTATATACATAAATCCTTTAGGAAAATAAAACGACCTACGCACCAGGAAGAAAATAGGCGGAATGCACGCAGCGACAAGCCGCACTGCGTAGATTGAAAAATCATCGAATACGAATATCGTTAAGCTCAGAGTAGATAATAGAAGATCGAGGTATGAAAATTTTTTTATTACTTATCGGTCGCCGCCACAAAAAAAAACCCATCATTTTGATTTTCAGATTTATTTCCAATTACTTTCCGTTATTTGTGACTGTTGAAATTTCGCATCAGTACTCGCTAAAAAGAGGTCTACTTTGAATAATAAAAAAGAAATTGTAGAGTTACCGTTGTTCCGATTTCGAGCGAATTACCCTTTTCTCTTCAGAACCGTACGATTTCTTCAAAGTATTAAAATGCTAAAACTATGAGATTAGTTTTATTTTAAGTATTTGAATTGAATGTGAATCATTTGCAAATTTAGTCACATTAGAAGTCAATTTTTCTAAGTGCCCACATGAAATATCAAATGAAAAATAAAAGGAATATTTTTCGTAATATTTAATTGTATGCTCCAATGACGTTAGTCGCTATAGAAATTAACCTTTCTAAGTACCTTTGTCAGCTAAATATTCTAGTGAAATAACAAATGAAATATGACACGACTATTTTATACAAAATTTAATTGTATTCTCTAGTAAAATTATATATTTCATGAATTAAAAGTGACAAGATTACAATAATTCATTAATTATAAAAATTTTTATTGCTGATACGAATAAATCCGTTAATTTGAGAATTATAGAGAAAGTGCCTGTTTCAATTACGTAAAATGTCGCATTGAGTTGTTAAACATTTATATTTAAAAAATCTATCGAACAAAGAGTTTTACAAATATCACCCAAAGTAAATTTAACATAAGAATGATTAACTGTCGAGACATTGATTAAGGTAATCGAAGAGCAGTATTGAAAGAAAGATTTAAAAAATACAAAATTTTCTGCACACTTTATTGTAAATTTATTTAAACCACACAGAGAGTGAGAGAGAGAGAGAGAGAGAGCGTTGAATCATCCTCATCCGTATCACGGATTCTTAAAATATGTTTGTGCACGTGTGCTTCATTGACATATACCGTTGCTTTCGGTGTAGCGAAACAATTTTGAGGAACCGGTGGTTATTCGCGTAATTGCCGAGTCCGTACAGTGGTTATTCCTCCCACCACCAAGTCAAAAACATTACGACGATCGTCTTTATTTAATCGCCCCACTCTGCATCTCCAATTTAACTTTCTTTCGACTTGACATTGAATATTCTTACGTAGAGAAAGCAATATAAATTTCCGAGAATGCTTAAGCTTGTGTGAGGTCAATTGGGTGATAAGAATTTAATAATTTGCACATACAGTTACTGAATATATTTCCTTATAAAAATTTTTAAATCATCTTATTATACTGTTACCAGCGATTATTTTGTCTTTTCAATATGTAAGCAGGAAATTTTATGGCAATCTTTTATTGTAATTGTCCATTGTTGTTGTTTTTTTCTCGGTACATAGGAACATAACAGTTCATGCACTTCATACGAATATATTTAAATAAAATGATTTATAAATTTGATTAATAATATATATATATATATATATATATATATATATATATATTGAGATAATAATGTTGAGTAAAATATAAAGTAAAAAATTTACAAATTCATCTTTAATTTGTAATTGTATTTAGAGAAATAGAGATATAATTTTCAATGAATATCGTATCAACTAATGTCCGTAATGTAATAATGTAGATATCAAATTCAGAAAAAATGCAAATCGATCGCGAAGGCAAATACAGATTTATTTTCAGTTTTATTTTATTTCAATTTTATTTTCACAAGATTTTTTGGTCGATAATTTTTTAAAAGAAATTTTAATCAATTTCATATTCATTATGAAATTTTTGAATTATCAACGATTTATCGAGAGTTTGAAATTAATTTTTTTTTGTCTTTTAATAAGTTGATTTTAAAATTCATAAAAATTGTATACTTATCTAAATACATTTATTTATTACCATTTTTATTTATTTATTTATTTTTTTTTCATTATTATAAATTTAATCTTTTCATTAATTATGACATTTTCACCATTAATATATTTTATGCTAGTAGAAGAGAATTTCATTTTCAGTAAATTGTATTTGTAAGTGAGCTGTATCAAATTGAAATTTTATTCAATGTAAATTGAAAATGTCCCATATATTTTACTACTTGGATTACTGCTTCTCTTAATTTGAATTTGTTTTGAATTGAGCTTTAACTTAAAGCTGCTTTACTTTTTAATCTCCGTTTGATGACAAATTTATTTATATAAGAATGAAATGAAGTTACAGAAGAAATAACAAGCCGATGCAAAACGATCTGTTATTGGCATTAAAAGTAATTAATCGTATTTGGATAATTTATATAAATGACGGGCGACAAAGTAAATAAGCCATCTAGTAAAATAAATCGGTTGACGTATCTTATAATTTGATCAACAGCTTTTTGTTTTCTTTTATTCCCTCCTCGTTTTACAGTCAGATTATTTTCTGCCTTACAATCTGATTTTAAGATACACGCCCATTACGGATGCAAAAACTTAATGATTCTCTATTTTTCTGTATTCCATTTTTGTATGCGCAATAAATTAATTAAAACACCCGATGAAATTGAAAGAAAAAAAGAAAAAAAAAAGAAAAAAAAAGAAGAACGTTAATATATATTTGAGCATAGTGTCAGGGAAGCCTTAATGTATACGAAAGGGAAAAGTGACTAAAGCACAGTCGACGCGTTTACCCGAGTACAAACAATACAAGTGCTCGAGTCTTGAACGAAAGCTAAATAGGCAAAAGTTAGTACTATCAGAGTTTCATTAAATTAATTGATGCTTGAGTACTTCACTGAATGGGAAAAGATGCCTTCATTCGTCACTAATCGTCGGCAAGGACTTTTGGTTTTCGCGAGATAGCGACCGCTTGACGTTTCCACGGCTATGCGATGCCCACCTGACAATGCTAATGATTTGCGGCCTCTGCATTCGACATGTGTTTCAATTAGCGAAAATCCTAGAGAAGACGGGACTTTCGAATGCGCGGCCAAATTAATTGAAAATCCCAATCGCGAGCGGTATTTACAATTCCAAATGGGGCGACGGACTAATAATTCGCTTTATTAAAATGCCTTTACCCTCCTATCGTAAATTTGCCGCTTACATTGTTTCACAATTAAGCCTTAAATATTTATGCGTTTTCTGTTATTGCTGCGTTGTTCACTTACGATTTACTCGTTCCTCCTTCTACTCGAACGAAGCACGAAGTTTATCGAGTTATTCGACGTTCTAGTTCTCCAACAGGAATCACCGTGTAGTTTTTCGTTTTCTCGATTGTCAATGCGATAAAGCCGCGCGCTAAGCTTACGAGCGCTTTCTATTTTGAAAAGTGCAAGTAAACTCCCTCCTCCCCCTCCACCCCATCCCCTTCATCTCTCTCGGTTGAAACGCAGTGGCAATTAAAGTCGCTTTAAGTACACGACTTTGACTTTCCGTCGAAGCGCAATTTCGGAGAATTAGAGCTTCGTGAGCAAATTTAATAGGAACCTTTTGCGGTGTACCCAGTCGATTCTCTCCTACGTCTTGAACTTATAGATCTTCAAGATGAAGTCGCTTTCATTTCAAGCGAGTCTAATCCACATTCCGAGGCTCTAAAGACGACGTATTTAACGGCGGTCAGTTTCGCGAATACTTTGTTTGTCGAGCTGCTTGATCTTGCCATACCCGGAGCGCTGCATTTGCACTGTATCAAGATTTTTTTTCTCTTTTTCTTTTTATAATTCACCGTGATTCAAAAGTAATTGGAATCTTCCAACTAAAGCTACTACAGAAATCTTTCGAATCCTGTGGTAATGTAAGTGACCGTTAAAAGAAATAGTAACCATAAAGTGAAATGTGTTCAGGGATTTTTTTTGTTTTGTTTTGTTTTTTTTTTGTTTTGTTTTGTTTTTGTTTGTTTGTTTTAAATAGGCTGGAACAAGTTATCAACTAAATACAAATATAGAAAACAAAATTTTTAGTTTTTTCCCTTCATTTCTTTTTTTCTTTTTCATTTTCTTTTTCTTTTGGATACACTATTCACCATCTGTACATAATCTTACGCTTTTAATAAACTTGATTCATTACAATATTGAAGGTTCGCTCAAATTTTGGATTATAAATTATTCTCGATTTTTCTTGTTGAATAATGTGAATTACTTGACGAGGAAAAATACTTGCAAAACAATTATTTCGGACTCAGCGAGACTGGAGGAATTTATGCACATACTTACATATCATATGATTATGTATAATAATTACTGACTGAGCTGCACAGAATAGCCATGAATGTGTAATCAATCGTTTTACTTTAACCAAAAATATTTTACATTCACTCGTACGTCTCACATTTAGCTAATGAATCAGTCTGGCACAATTCATTAATACAATGAATAAGAACTTTAATAAATTTTGTTAAAATTTAAAATTTTCCTTCAGTCAGTAACAGATAGAGGAGAGAAAGCCATTAAAAACACCTGCGTCGACGAATATTTATAAACAAGCTAATAAGACCGCTCACCCTTACGCTAATTTCGAGCGTAAAATATTTATTCCGGGCCCTCCTATTCCCCCGAAAAAACGAAGACAAAACTCAAGGCAATTCGCTCCTGAAAAATTCTGGGACGAGAGATTTTAATCTTTCCAATCAACGAGGGATCTCAACTTACCTCCTCCAGCACTACTCAGACGTCGCCACTAGTGCGTAAGGCTTTAGGACTTTAGTTGCTTCCCTGCCTCCGGGCAATGGCAAGTCCATTATTAGCCATCGAGGAGGACGAAGTGTCGAGACTTCGACGCAGCTTCCATCGGCAACGTTGTCGCGGAGGCGCGAATCCCAATTCCGGCTCGAGTTCTCCACCCTCTCTTCGATTGTCCTCCCAGACTGTTAGAAGGGAGTCAATAATAGGGGAAACGTCCTATCTACTACATCTCCGATCTTGACCTTGACTGGCGCAGTCTGGTCTGCTCTCGACGAAGGCGATTGACCCCCCCCCCCCCCG
>NW_011948415.1:4914852-4938880 GCF_000503995.2 Ceratosolen solmsi marchali
ACTACTATCGTTGTCGCGCCATCAAAAAAAAAAAAAAAAAAACAAAAAAACAAAGTCACGCTTCGTAGGACAAAAATTGTCCATAGGGGCTGCTGATAAGGAGAGACGGAAAGCGACGCTGGCTGATAAGTCTCCCTAAGTTTACTCTCGTTCAGCGCTCAAAAGCTTTTACTCGGTTTTTTTTTTTTTTTTTTTTTTTTTTTTTTTTTTTTTTTTTTTAAATAAATAAATCAATCGCGTCACAGCGTGTCGTAGCGATGTCGATGAACTTTCCTACCGGACGAACGATAGGCTTAATTAGTATTGGTTCGTGGCGATTATTTCTCGTGTAATGCCCGCACTGAATTGTAGAATTGATTATTGTCGATGTTAAGCGCTCACCGAGGAGACTCGGCATTTCAATTTGACTCGCTGGAAAAGTATCGATAAATTATAGAGGATATCTAGAAATGATGAAAATTGAGTTCTGAAATAATCGCGCCTATAATACAAATTTATAATCATCATAATTGATGTTGAAGGTAAATTATTGCGCACAGGTAACTCAATTCGGACCGAGACTCGTGTTTATAACAGTACTCCGCGAGTCCCGTCCAGAAAATTATTTATCGCAGTGAAAGGTCACATTACGCTAAAAACGTTGAGTAATGATTGCAGTGTACAAGAATTTTAGCATCAATCTCTTTCAGTGCGCAAGGTCTAACTATAGAGTAAGAACTTGTGAGAATCCTCTGAAAAAGAGTGAGAGCGAGTCGAGGGTGGCGAGTGGAGTGGGGATGATGTCAGAAGAAACAAAAGAAAATAAAAGCAGGAAAATATCGTTTGCGACTGCTTACTTAACGAAGGCCTTCCTTGTACGGCGAGCTTAGCCAATAACTTTCCATTAAAACGAAACCAAGTCCAGTCGGCGCACACTTCACCACATTTCGTATAAAATGAAATTCGTAGGCGCACGGCAAGTCCATTATCAAAAGCACTCGTCAGCAATAATCGCACGGTGAAACGAATGATTATACTTTATAATAATCTCGCGCAATGCCTTTCGAGTACCGACCCCGGCAGCCGGGAGTACTGCATTTTTCCAGCATGTTCACGTCCAAGCGAAGTTAAGGCGAAAGAAAGGAAAAAAGAAAGCGCACGCGCGAACGACAGACGCGCGCCTGTGCGTGCAAGGAATAAGGAGTGTCTGAAGATGCTATCGTTTGTTTCGCGTGCGATGCGCTCGGGGCGCGTTGGAGGAGGTCCTTTCCTGGGCTCGATGCCGCTCTTGGGGTCGCCGACGCCACGTTGTCGGAGGGCGGGATACCGGCTGCATCCCGGGGAAGGGGTTATCGTGCACGCAGGTATGCGCTTCTCCTCTTTGTACGTAATGCGCGCGGCCTGCCTGCCAGTAGCCCACGATTAAAAAGGAAGAAGAATAGCGTAAGGCGAGCGGCTCGTTTTTCGGACGATCGCTAGTGCCTTTTTTACATTTTTTTTTTTCCCCTCAGCACCTCGCACCTGCGCTCCAAAATGCGCATTGTTTTTATCCGAGGTGCTTTGCACGAACCGTTGCATACACTTCTATACAGGTGGTGGCTCTTTATGCGTTTTCGTTGTTCCACTACAAAAGTTTACTCGGTGCGTACTCGGTGCGTACTCGGTGCGTACTCGGTGCACCGAGGCAATTACTTCTTTTGCATTCCGCGGTGTTGGGCTGCCTCGGTCGTTTATCGAAAGTGCCTACTGGAATCGAGGCATTTTTTTTTTCCTTTTCCTTTCGTTTCTTTTAGTAACGATAGTGGCATTGCAATAACAAACGAATGCATGCTTTATTGTGAAAAACTTTGTTGCCTCTAACTTTTGCGACTCCTGCGATGGGATAAACGTGGACATAAATATTCGTTTTTTGGCCTATGGATAGGTCAGCAAACGTTTATAACGATGATGTATTATATAAATTTTTTTATGTAAGCAATTATATTCTAAATAATTTCAACTTTGTTATTTTCGTTCTTTTGTGTTAAGATGTTAAGGATGTTTTGATTAGGCGCAACCATCATCGCGTGTGCGTAATTGAAATTTCAAATCGCAAGTGCGAGTATTATGTGATACATTATTTCGAAGGTGCACGCGCGTATTCTACGGTTGACCCAAGTTTTCTAGCGCGCATGAGGCGTTAGGTGCGCACATTTTCATACAGCGGAATAATATTGTGATTTTAAAAATGTGATATTTTCTCGTATTCGAGTGATGAAAGTCTAACGTTCTTTCAAGTTGCCTTTTTATGTTGACTAAAAGTATTAATAATTACAATCAATTCTTCCTTCCCGAGAATATTGAACCCTGTAATATATAATTTCATAATACTAAAAGTCTCTTTATGCAGAAATATGCAAGCTGTTAAATACAATTCAATAGCAAACATTTAATAGAAAAAATTAATTGCCGGTTAAATGCTGGGAATACGGCTTGAGAGTGATTATTAGCGATAAAGAAAAATGAATAATAAATTTTGATCGATCGTTTAATAAGACTTTGGATAGAAGCAAAAAATGAGATGAATATCTGCCACGAAATGTAGAACAAATTGATTATGAATAAGATTTACGTCGTTAGAACGTGAAATGGAAAATAATGGACGAAGGAAGACTCATCTTGCGCAAGCGTCCTTATAGGTAAGTGAGCTACTGCTCCTAGTATAAATATAATTAAAAATTTACACGTTGGGGGAACAAAAAAAAAAAACATACAAAAAGAAACAAAAAAAAAAAAAGATTTGCACTAGAATCCACAGCGAATACTTTCGACTTCCTTATTATTTCATGTGTTATGCATGCTCAGAAACACAGTCGAAGACCCTGGCGAACGCATGGATGATGCGAGGCAATGGAATATGGCGCAACGGTAAAAGTCCATTGGCAGGATATCGCGAAATGACGCGAATGATTTATGAAGCTCTTCGTTCGGAGCTTCGCAAGAGCCCAAAAAAAAAGCAATTTTGCTGGAGAGTCAAGGCAAGAGTGAGCGAGCGAGAGAGCGTGTACGAGTCCATGGTGGTGTTAGATTGACTTATTACAGCTTTTTCTTAACTTACACGTGCACAATGAATAAAGGATGCTATACGTGATAGCCGAGTTATATACATATATAAATGTTTTGTATAATGATTTGTATATAGAGTTGAAGGGGCGTTAGAGGGTTATTGGGAGGGTCGGTATGACTCTTTGCTCGGATTATTCATTAGTCTGGCAAGATGGAAAATAGGAGGCAAAAGATGATTGGACCATTATCTTGGAGCATAAAATCGATAATGGCTCTTTCACTCTATGTCTCTTTGATCGTTCTCTTTCCTTTTTTCTCCAACTCTCTCTCTCTCTCTCTCTCTCTCTCTCTCTCTCTCTCTCTCTCATCGATAAGCGATTTTGCACAGCTTATTTCTGTTTTCTATAGTCGTCGACGGAATTAAAATAATTGTTGAATGTAAAGTTGATTGGAGTGGAGATTATGTATTTAGTTCTACTTTTTTGTCTGTAATCTTAATATTCATGTCAAATTAATTTGCAGACATTGTTTTGGAATGAAGTAGCATACCTAATGTATAGCATCATTCTTTGAAAGGAATACATTTTATAATTATTTTCACTTCAAAAAAGAAAAAACTATAGTATTACAGATTATAAAAATAAAAATATTTACAAGCTATTTTTATTTGAAAATGGAATATAATATATCTAGATAGAATATTATATAATACGAATTTACAGTTGAAATTAATATTTCTTTTAAATTATACTAACATTTTCATAATATCATAAAAAAAATTAAATTATTATAAATAAACGAATATTTATATATTATTAATTATAATGAAGTTGTCAATGTAAAAAATAACATTACGCATATTTTTAAGGTAAAATTAATATCTGTAAACACATACTGTAGCATTTTATGTTTTCGTAATACTGATTTGAGTAATTTCCTTTTTTTCGTCGAAATTTAGTCAACTCTAATACAATTTTCATCGATCACATAAAGATGCGTAATTTTTTTTTTTTTTTTTTTTTTTTTTACACACTTGAAGTATTACGTTTCATGCCCCAATTATTTTTCGATGGCTATGATTAATTACGAATGAGATACTAGTTTTTCCCTTTCGTTTACAATTATTTACTAAAAATTCCTACAACTACAATCGGGAATGTATGCACAAGTTCTGTCTCTCCCTCTCACTCTCTCTCTCTCTCTCTCTCTCTCTCTCTCTCTCTCTCTCTCTCTTTCTCTCAATTAGCTCCGTACAGAAAATTTTAAACCATTTTATATTAAAGCAACTTCAATATCCGTAAGTCCATTTTTCAAAATTATATTGAGATAAATTTGTATGTATACAATAAAGCGTTTTAGTAAAGCATTCTAATGAAGTAATATTATAAATTATAATATTATTCAGTATATTTTATATTGACATATAAGTAAAAAATTGTAATTATTCATATGTTTATCGTATTATGTATATCTTATTCAAAGTTTTACAAATACTTATTATTATATAATTATATAAATTTGTAAAAATAAGTTTCAATTATTCCATTAATATTATGAAAATCAATATAAGAAAAAACTTTGTATTAATCGAGATATGGATTATCAAACAATATTATTTCGTAGATTAATTTATTTTTCCAATGCCGTTCAATAAAATTATGACATTTACGAAATCTAGCCCGAGAGGATGATTATGAAATATTTTCAGCTCAAAAATCTTATTAAACAACATGGTTCTCATTATATTTTACCGATAAAAACATCGAGTGTAATAGAGTGTAAAACACTTATTTAAAAGTCAATTCGTAAAAATCAAGTTTTAAATATATAAGGGAGAGAATTATTATTAGAGTTATCGTGTGGGTTCTGCATATTATAAGCGATAAAAATGTTGGATCTTCATAAAATGGCGATTATTATATTAATACCTCAGAAGTCAACGATACCTTTTTTTCTCATTCAAGAATCTTTCGTCCAAGAGATTACAATCGTATGTATACTCCCACGACCTTTAGCATACACGAGCGCGCGATTTGTGGAGTTGCCTCTGATCCTTGTGGTGCGCCGCACGAAGGCACCTTATATTCAAGTTCGATATTCCTGTGATGTATGTGTTTGTGCGCATATTCATAACGCGGCATAGCGCCTCACTGAGTATCCTTATATGTGCCCAAGTAGGAACGACGATGCTCACTAAAAGTTCTCACGTCCCTTGTTTTTCCTTTCTGTTTGTTTGCTCGACCTCAGTTCTTCCGTTTATGAGTTCGTCTGGTTGGTTACTTTCCTACCGTAATCGCACCTGAAACTCTTATTTATATACAATCTTTATTATATACATGGCAAATATGTAAAAAATTATTTTCTCTATTATTTATTATAAACAAAGTAAATAAAAATTAGCTTTTAAAATTAATTTCAGAATATTAATTCATAATGCGGAGTAAAATGTTAATAACGTATGGTAAAACTTTAGTTTCTAATTTTGATTACGACTTATATAAATTTGATAATTTAATAATTTAATATCTTATCGGGAAAAAAATCACTTAAAAATGTAGCCAATGATTGGAATCCATAATTAAATAAAGAAATTAATTTTTTCTAATTTTTTTTAATTAATTATGATTAATATTAATGTTAAAAAATTTAAACTAAAATTAGAAAAAAAATTAAGCAATCGTTTACGAATTATGAATAAATATTCAATAATGCGTAATTTCGATTATTAAGAAGTTATTTGTAGTGTATTGTAACGCGTGCACAAAGTGATTGCTTATTCATTTTTATTCTTACATGCTAAATGGAGAAATCATCGTTGTTAAGCAGGAAAACTTTCAGCTCCTAAGAATCAAGATTTTACCTCAAGCAATCACATTAGATCTAAAAAGCATTAACTCTTCTTCAAAGATGGACGCTAGTATTTCATTCAATATTTATTCCTATTGCAATTTAACATTGATTTAGATGTATTCTTTATTCAATCGTTACCGGGGGAATATTAGAGAAAACGTGAAAATTGATTAGTAGTTTTGTATGTCTGTTTCGTCAGACTTGTTTCATATAAAAAAATCAATTAGTTATCAAGTAAACGTGAATTCAGGTATTATAAAATCTAATTGAATTTTACATACGACACCATAAAAAAAAAAAAAAAGAAGAAGAAATAATGAAAAAATTTAAACAAATAAATTATTCTTTAGGTAGATTCCTTGGCTAAAGATCAGCTTGATCGTTGATCAAAATTGATCTTGATATGTGAATAAGTAAATAAATAAATATCATTGTTCTTATATTGCAAATAAATTTTCTCCCTTTTTTACAATATAGTTGGTCATATTATAAAATTGAGTCCGGGAAAACGTCATATTTTTTTTTACTTTAATAGCAATAAGGAAGATAGCTAGTAACAAGGATTATTCATCTCTTTATTATTATAATTGTTATAGCCGTAGGTGGTGAACAGGAAAAGCAATTTCAAAATTGATTCTACTATTAATGAATTGCCATAGTCAATGACTTAAAATGTTGTTTCAGTAATAGTAAAGTTTTATTAACATATTTGAAACAATGAACTACCGATAATAAATAAAAATAATTGTTGCTATTACGTTCCTACAATTAAAAGGCTTTTGGTGTAATTTAATGCTTTTTTGTTTAAAGTACTTTATCATTAATAACTTTATAATAATCTTGTGCCCGATTGAAGTAACGAGAAAATTATAATTATTGCATTCGTGCGAAGGAAATCCAAGCTCATCCCGCATCAACAATGTCGTAAAGTATCATTGAAATTGAAACAGACGAGCGTCGAATATATTATAAATCGCCAACAATTACTATTAGAAGCTACAAATCTTTTGGCCTTTGAAAAAGAAAGTACGAATAAGCAGTGGCTCTCTCGTATTCTCGGCCCAGGATACATGCACAAATCACTGAATGAAGGCGAGGGTGGTGGCGGTGGTGATGGTGTGTGCGCGTGCGCGCGTGCGCGCGTGTGTGAGTTTGTGTGGAGAGGGGCATGATGGTATTATAAGGCCGTTTACGAAATAAAGATTTATTTTGAAAGTGAGATGTTGTATTCGATTAGCAGTTCGTCCCATATTCAGCGACGTTCTCGAATTGGCGTGAAATTCGCCATGGCTCGCGTGCTAAACTCGAGCTGAAAAAAGACAGCATCAATGGCCTCGCCGACATATGCGTTTACGAGTGGCAGTTAAAGCGAGCGCGGACGTAGACTCGAGTCTAATTAGCCATCTAATAGGGTTAAGTGCGCAGCAACTTACGCGTGTCGGAAGTGCAACGTCCTACGGCTTCTGTATACCCTGCGCCTCTGTGTCTGTGTTTGTTTGTGCGTGCGTGCGTTGTCGGGTTGGATTCGCGGGGACGGGTGTTTTTACGGCCCAGGTCGTAAAAAAGGGACAGCGCGTCTAGACGATGCCGATAAGATCGGCTGTCGAATAATCCACGGGAAAAGGCGCGCACACCGTGTGGGCAGGAGATCGTAAAATCTGTATCCCTCATTACTTGGTAGCCGCTGGACTTCCTAGCCGAGGGATCGCTCGCCGCCTCCCGTCTTCTATCTCCTTTCCCTCAACAAATCCGTGCACTGGAATAATGATATTCTACTTTTCGCTGAGGACCTCGCGATAACGCGAATGAAAAAAGAAAATTGTCGCATGAACGACGCACGCAAGGCGTAATTGTCGCGGGATAATGTTGGAGTCGCGAGCGAAACGAGAGCTGAGTGCTAATATCGATAAAACAATGACGAATTTATACACACAAACACACACGTGCGCGCGCGCGCGCGTTCCCTTGACTTATCCTTGTTTAGAGAGGCCATTTACATATTATTAGATTACATTTTATCGTATATCGACTTAATACAAATGTTTGTAAAGCCGATCGTGTATTGGAAGCAAAGATTCATAGATTAATTAATAAGTAAGAAGTTGGGAGAGTATGGGTAAGGATTTTTGTTTTTGTTTTAAACGTCGTTTGTGTATTAACTCAACATACTCTTTTATATTACGTATGATACATAGAATCCTTATGTCCTCCTTATCTACGGATATGTATTATTTGAATGGCTAAATAGGAAAATTGCTTATAGGACATTTATTGTGTTTCAATTTCTTTGATTTGGCATTTGGTATTTCGTTTCTATCGGTATCCTTAATCCCATACGTTTCGTATCAATTCGATTTTCTTTTACTCAATTCATTTTTTCCGACCAGAAAATTCATTTATGTAAGCAATTTTTATTTGCTACTATTGCAAGATAAACTCGGTTTATAACAACGCAACCTTTCGCAATTAACATTTAGATAAGATTGGACAATTAGCCCATTAATCCGAGAATCATAAAAACGTATTTACCTTTATCAAGATTATTCCCTCTATCCCACCCCCTCGGACAGTTCTTTACCTCATTTTGCTGTTTATTTCTCCGGGAATAAAGTCAGTTCCAATATCCTCTGAAGATATTTTAATGGGGATTTAGTTTCTCATGAATTTTATTTTTACCAAAGAATAAAAAGCATTTAATTCCTTATTAAATAGATAGCCCATAAGTAATGTAAGTAAGCAAGTAAGTAAATCGTGCTGAATGAACATTTTTATAAACACGAAATAAGAACTATAAAGAGCATTAAATAGTCTGAGAACGATATCCCGGGTGTGCTTGCGTGATCAAGCACAGCATAGCCCTTGCGAAGAAATAAATATATAACAAATATGAAAAATATACGGTGCTCGTTAAAAGTACCTTACTTTCTCGACTCCAAAAACCATTGGAGCCTATAAAGCAATAGGGGCAGACAATTATTATAAGTACATTAGGGGACATAAGATACGAAATGCTCTGGGCAATAGGATCATGCGCAAGGTTGGACGCGAGTCAAGTCGTCGGAGTGCGACCCGTGAAGTACGGCATCGATAGACTAGACACACCCAACGAACGGTTTATTATAAGTAGGGGCAGCCAATAATTTATCGTGACATTCATTGTTACACTTATGCATGTTCTTGCAATATTGAATCGCGGCAGCGCATGAGGCTCCTTATAATTCACGGCGGTGTCGATTGTATCGTGACTGGAACACGGCAGTTCGCTTTAAACCAAGAGAATTCGAAAGACCCATAAATTAACGGCAATGATTGTTTATTACAAATACGGTTATCACTATTCTCCCCCTCATCCCCACCCCCATAAACACAAGTATACGCACACGCACGCGCACATCGACTAACGAGAATACTATGCAAAAATTTCCATTTGTTTTAATTAATAATTCTTATATCTTTATGCTCAATCGACGAATTAAGCCGAGATTACATCTTCAATTTTATAACTTTTAAATTAGTTTTCGAGTTAAATTTAAAGCCCATGAGTAATTATTATGTTGCGTAATTTTATGGCAAAAAAAAAATGTCGGTTGTTGGTTCGTTTTTATGTAATAATGAGGATTAGTATTAAGCATTATATTTATTGTCAATATGTTTAACCATTAATGTCTCGTGCCTACGTAAATAAATTAATTGTAAAATTATGAAATGCGAAGTATATTATCTGTAAAATACAATTCCTACAATATTTCTCATCAATGAAATATTTTCTTTTCACTTGCAAATGTTTATACGTACGAATGTAGATTGACTCTCTTTACTTTCAAATGAAGCGCGATGATTCAACACAATTACAGTGTAACTCGAAATGAAATTTTTAGTATTAATTATAAAAATAATACATCCACGAAGTAATAATTATAACCATTGAAATACATTCTTAAAACACTTCGGTATATATATAAACACTAATATATATATATATATATATATATATATATATATATATATATATATATAATTATAGATGGTGAAATACTTTATGATAGTATATAATTCTTTAATCATACACTTTGTTTAACTATACATACAATAAATATAAATTTGGCGATAATTATGTTGAATGATTAAATGAGACATTACAGAATTTCTTAAAGTCCGCGTATGACTCCCGAGGTATTTGCAACGAAATAGATAAGTTAAGCTAGTCGGTGCGACCGCAAGTCCGCGGTAAAAAGAAAATACCTCTTTCGCTACTCGGGCGAAGCAGTGTTTCGACTTTTTGATGCAATTGAAGAGCGGCGGAGAGAGAGAGAGAGAGAGAGAGAGAGAGAATGAAAGAATAAAAACCAATTAAAAATCTATTACTCGTGGAAAATTACAGTGCATAAAGTATAAAAAGGGCAAGAACTGGGAACCAGAATAAAAAGTGCTCTTTACAAATCAAATCTCAGCGATATCTCGTGGCAACGTTGCATCGATTATCCATCCGGTTGGCATCTTTTTATCCACGTTGTCTGCCTCTTTTCACAGCCGGTCCTTAAGACCGTTGCACTACTGGTCTTGAAATACCGGTATCTCCTCCCCCCCCCCATCACAATCCCCCTTCCACTGGCGCCTCTTCCAACACCCTCGTTTTCTTTTCTTCCACGTCCTCTCGGCACTTTCTCGATGATGACGCCGAGGACGAGAGCGACTCGAGAGGATGCAATCACGCAGCTCTAGCTTCAACGACACCGTTCATTGTAATTTCGCACCCACTTCTCATCTTTTTACGACCTTCTCGCACTCGCTTCGTCCGTGCATATTGTATAAAAGCAGTACTACTCGCTTTCTTCGAGAGCCGAAAAGTACGTTAATCCATGGGTATTGAGTATGACGAATCAACCGTTGACCAAGTCATTGCGGCTTTTCCTTTTGCAAGAGATGTAGTTTAGATTTTATTGGATTGCACCGACGGACGGTATCTAATTTACTACGTAATATTTTTTTGCAAAGAATTAATTATTTCGTTTTAAACCTTTGGGCCTATTATGAATTTGTCGCTTATCATTTTTTGTAAAAGTAATTATTATGACAAAAACAAAAAACAAACAAGAAAAGAACAAAGTTAGCTGGAGCCCGGTGAGATATATAATTTGGTATAAAAAGATTAAGAAATTCTATCAGTTGGCATAATCGTTTTAGAAGTAGTGAGCGTAACTTAGGTATACACATGCACGGGTCCACGAATATATTCAAACATTTAAACAAGAACGGTAATAATGCAAATCAAATTTTAAATGCAAAAATTACAATGCAACTTGTATATGGAATTATTTTGCAAATTATCCTTCATTGTTTAAAAATGTTGTCAAGTTATGCGATATGTTGTCAAAGTGTAAGCGCTGTCTGAATGTTTCGTCACCAACTTATGTAAAGTACGCGTAGCTTATGATAAGGTTGGTATTACCGCTTATAATTATCAAGACACATTTTACAGTATACGTAGGCTTCATTTGAATGTACCATGGGCAAGACAACAATAGCTAATACAATCTCGTAACATTGTTATATGTAGCCAATAAGCAATTACTTTATTGCTTGAACTGCGAATTATTAATCTAGCTAAAGTAGTATCTCGCGGAAAGTCTACCGAAAGACGAGAAATCGAAAAAAATGTGTTTCGCAAGCCCATAGTACCGTTAATGCTTGCCGGCCGTTCGACGGTAAATTATCGTAATTGCACAACTCGCGCCCATAATCGCGAGCCCTACATTTATTTCTTCATTTGCAAGTTTGTTATATCTCACGCCGGGACAACGTATTTCTACCACAAGCTCATGCACACGGACGATCGTGCACGCATTAATTGAAGCAGTATAAAGTGCCGGAAAGGTGCCCGGACTCTTTGATTTACGCTCATAACTACTCTTGGCACTGACCGGAAGAAAAATTGCGCGCATAATGTGCGCGCGTGTTCGTGTCCCGCAGCAAAGGCGCGATCTTGTCAAATATTTTCCGCTTATGTAAGATCGAGCACTTCCGCGCGCAGACGCTCATCGAGGAACACAGACGCATCACGCTTACTTACTTGGCTCTATCTCTCTCCTCCTCATCCTCCTCATCCTCCTCTTTCTTCTGCTCCTGCTCCTCCCCTCCCCTCCCCGCCCCCGTTCCTATTGCAACTTGCAGAAGTGAGTGAAGCGGGTCAATGCACTGGACAACTTGCTCGCAATGCGTAATTATTCGCAATTGGGATTGCTAAAATTGACGTATTGTTCTTTAGTGACTCGTACATAGATTTCAATTGAATTCTTTGAACAGTATTTATCTGACGAATGTAATATATGGGCGCACAAGCTCTACTCGTATACGGTTCATTAGCCTATTTTGAGCTTACTTGGATTAACTCATAATTTTGTCTGTAATCCAAGAGAAATTAACTTCTGCCGTGGAAACAAAAAACCCACTGTATGTAATAATAGTATTAAAAGCACGAGAAAGTGACTCGGAAGAAATGTGCTTTCCGCCCAGAGTTTGATATAAAAAGTTATTGAAACAGATTAAATAATCTAAGACCACTTTTCCTTATTTCTAATTATTTACAAGATTTTTCATTCAAATAGCTCAGTGGCGAGGATTAATTTTGTAAAATCATTATTGCTATTAAAGAGTATCGCCATCATCAATTCTCGTAATTTTACTTTTGTGTTATTTTCATTCCTCTATACCAGCTATTGCCTAAAGCGAATCCCCAGCCCCTGTCTGTTTGTTTTTATTAATCAGGTAGCCATAGAATTCGCTTCTTCTAAAGTAGACAAATCAGCACTTTCCTTACTCGTAGAGTATCGGATTATTTGAAATAATAGCACTTGAAATTGATGGCCAAGACGAGATTTAGAGCGCACAAAAGTTTCATAGCTAAAAGCTTGTAATATGTAGTAGAAAAAATAACGCAATAAGCGTCGTGCTTGCTCTTTACGTTCCTTATGCATACAAAAAATAGCCTCCTTGTCTCACAAATTAAGATCTGATAATCGCGCTTCTATACAAAATAAACATTCATCATCGGGGTAGCAGTTGCGCTCGTAATAGCGTCTACGTGGATGTAACGTTGGTTCTCAGCGAGCCCTCCGCGATAATACGATTCACTGCTCCCGCGTGCATAAATCCAGCAGATCAGTGCGCCGGCTTCGGCACCGTAAAAAACCAATGAAACACGTGAACGGCAGTAGCCGCAGCCCAGGAAGTGCAGTCTATATGGGCGGTAGCCTTTGAAAAACCCAGGAGAGAAAGATGGATAGATAGGTGGAGAGATAGATGGAGTGAGTGAGCAGGAGCGAGAGCGCGCGCGCGCGAGAGATGGCGAGTGATGAGGAGGTGGAGGGGAGGAGGAGGGAATCGGCCAACGTCCGATTATTCGCTTGGATGATTTGAATCTTGATTTACCGGCCGATCGCCGTGCTCCCGGTTTCGCCTTTGACTGATTTATGACGATTACGCTTCGTTTTAAGCCGCAAAGAAGCAGTGGATCGTGGAGTCTGAGAAGGGTGAGGAGGGGAGGGGGAGAGCACGCGCGGACCCTTAAGGAAAATTTAGTCCTGGTCATTCGTTGGTACCATCGAGTTGGTTGGTTTATCCGATCTTAACGATGTCGTTAGCGTTAAAAACTCGCGACCCATGGCAGTCTCATTTTACATTTACGACTGTACCATTTAATGCTGTGTGCTGCATCCGTTCCATCATCCTTTATACTCACACTGTATCCTTTTTTCCTTTTTCTTTTTCTTTTTCTTTTTCTTTTTCTTTTTCTTTTTCTTTTTCTTTTTCTTGTCCTTCTATTTAAACATTATAAAAAGTCAAAGCTTTTGAAATTTGTTGGAAACTGTAGCACTGCAATAGGTATAATCAGATCTCAAGACTGGAGAATTATTAAGAAATTCAAGAGCTTCTGGGCCGAAAGGAATTTCATTTTGTTCGCTCCTTCCTTAACCGGATATTTCTTCTCAAACCACACTTACGAGAAACCTCTACGAATTCTAATATTTTCTGCATATTACGACAACTGGCAGGGCAACGCGCGGGAAAAATATGCCTGGCCAAAGAAAAGCAACCGCCCACGTGTGCGAGAGCGAGTTTCCCTTTGGAGCGTATAAGTTGCACAAAGAAATAAATCACGTATACGGATAATCTGAGGTTCGTCTTCGTTCTGCTTTCAGGCTGTGAAGCTAGAGTCGGTCCACCCAGGCAGAACGCGCTACCTCGTGGTGGTCTCGTGCACGGGACGACAGGACGCCGAGGAGAGCTGCCTCCTGGGCATAGACTGCAACGATCGCGCTACTGTCGGACTCGTCCTGCGGGTCTTGGCCGACACCGCCATTACTCTAGACGGCGATGGGTGAGTATCCACATTGGCTTATTTTAAGCGCCCTATGAGGAAGCGTCGACATTCTTTTAGCCAGGTACACCAACCTGAAACGGAAGATCCTCGAACAATGAGTTTTTTGCGGAAATTTAACGCGGGGGACTGCTCGACTACTAGATTCTCGATGCGATAGTCCTTTTAAATGTAAACAAGTGGACAAAATGCCGTTTGAGAACAGTTTAGGAATTTCTATTAGCGGGCTACTTCCATACGCAAGTAGCTACTTGTTAAAACCTTGAATTAACGTCTGATTCTTTTAACCTTTACATTATCACGCAATTTTTAAACTAATATCAAATTAAATGACAACTTACGTAATCTTGTAGTTGACGAAGTAAATTATGATAAATAGTGAAAATATCAGGCATGTTATTAATCATTATATAATGTAATTATGATTAGGAACAAGGATTTGATTTCAATTTTATTGTGGAAAAATACGCATTTATTTCCGTTTTTTTTCTCGAAAAACATGCGCCGACGCGCATATAGATATATATTTATTTAAAATACATACATATATATATATATATATATATATATACGTAAATATTCAATTTGTTCGAATATTGATTTACTATATAAATTTAAAAAATATATGTCTAAGCATTCATTTGTATTTTAATATACAACAAATATAAATTTCATAGATACATTCTTTAACAATATTAAGCAAGAATATTTTCGTTTATTCTAAAAATGACAATATTCTTTTAAATTAAACTTCATTCAAAATTGGTTCAAACCTAATATGCTTCTAAATTTCCGTATATATTTCTGTCTTTTATTAATTATTTTATCAAATGAATTATTAAAATTAATTAATGCGAATTATTAGCCAACCGACATGTTCTTTTTTCTATTCAGATTATGTTATGCTATTTAACGTATTTTATTACAATATAGTAAAAAAAAAGATTTAATTATTAACGAATAACTATTCAGAGAAAGAGGGGGGGGATGTTAAATGTATTTAATTGGCAAAATACATAAATATTCTTTTACAAAGAATTCATTTATTAATAATCCATTAGCATTCGTCATAAAAATGAGACTTTTTACAGCCACATACTTTGATAATATTATTATGAAATACATTTCCAATTATAAATTATGGAATTCTAATATAATAGATACTTTTAATATAATATTTATTATGCACTTTTAAATACTTTTAAGTACTTCAATGTACTTGTTGTTTTATTATTTCAATAGCTGTCCATTTATCTTTGTAACATCCTTTATTTCAACCAGATCAATTTTTGAATGGAGAAAAGCCTTTGCGATTGCACAAATTAAAGATGCTAATTTATCTACTTCGGGCAGATGTCAATAAGCTTCAATACTAAGTAGACCGAGCACATGTCTATCTATGAACTCGTCGGAAAACGGAGCGAATGTGATTAGAGAGAAAGGGAGGTAAGACGTCGGGAGTATCGACGCATCAGCGGCGTGCGCGATCCTTTTATTTTTCTCAGATTAGCTCCTTTTGATAAATGCATTACTTTCTCTCTTTTCTCAATGCATCTGTTCGAACGTCACGACCGTTTGATTTTGTATGTACCGATTTTTCGCGTTTGATGAATGTCCGTTAATTATTCGAATGAAAAATACTCGGTAAGTGTATTGAAAATGAGGATCGATTATTACCGATAATTACCGATACCTCTAATATATTAGAAAGTTCATTTATAATGGATTCTCATACTTTTCTTCATTTTTACGAATATATGTTTAATTGCGATTAGTGACTGCAATATTTTGCAAGTGAAGAAGAAAGTGTGTGTCCGTGTAGGAATGATGAAGAAAGAGAGAGAGAGAGAGAGAGAGAGTGGGTAAATATTTTAAATAATAATACAAAATGTACGAAATTACTTAAATTGTTAAATCTATTACTCAAAGAATCTTAATGTTGATTTTACTTACATTAAAATATTATCATGTATTTACTATCGGCTATAATACTTTAAAATTACATTATTATTTGAATTACTCGGAAAAAAAAATATTATAAATTATTTGAACAATTTTTTTATGTTTATGGCATTCATTTTTAAATATTTTCGAGGCAATAGTTTTAAAAGTACATTGAATTAAGTGAAATATTATATTAACATTAATTATTAAATTTCAAATAAGTTTTCAAAATGATATAGCATAGAATATTATTTTTGTCATTTATTCTTCATGTATATTAAATTAATTAAACACTCCAATTATTCATCAAGCAACTTTATTAATTCTGATAACGAAATGAGAATTAAATATACTTGAATGTATTAATTACTTTAAGTAGATAACGATGATTGATCTAAAAAGAAAAATTTATTTTTATACAGTACTATTACTAAAAATTAAAGAAAAGTTTTATCGTATAAATTATCATAAAATCTGAATACGTTAATAATTAATGATATAGCTGTCTTATCGTGTTATACATCATGCGAAAAAGTAAATTATATTGCACTATCACGAATTCGGATATCGAATTTGCGTAATTCAGTGAATTGTTCTTTAAACATTTATCATTAGATATCGATAATATTGAGATTGCAGCAAGAGATTAAAATTAAAATTATATATTATACTCAGAATATGTTAGTCGAATGAATGAACAGATAACTATAGATATATTGTAAAGTATAAAGTAAGTGTGAGTATAAAACAATAACATGTAATTTCCATTGATTATTAATGTATCACATTTCTTTACCTTAACGGATCAATTTATAATTCGTATAAATGACGGATATTGACGTTGCCCCGCCGCCAATCCCCTAATAAAAAAAATTTGATAAATTTTTAACCAAAAAAAAAAAATGTTTCTTATATGGATCTTCTCTTTTTTCAACATACGTTGAACTTGTACGATAGCATTTAAAATTCCTTTATTTGAACATAGTTTTATTTGAATATGGTTTCGAAACACAAAAATAACTAACTACCTTTATTACGACAAACAAGTATAGCAAGTGTCAAAAGTAGTTCAGTTATGTAAATGTAATATTATTATGCATAACATTATGAACGATAATGAATAGCTTTAGTTACTCAAGAAGAAAGCTTAACCGAAAAATTACGATATTCTGTCATAACTCGGTGACACGCTAATCCATGTGAGGAAAATATTGTTTTTTTTTTTGTTTTTTTTTTGTTTTTTTTTTTTGTTTTCAAAGAAACCTATAGAAATTAGAGAATGTCAAACTTACAATAAAATATCATAATATTTCGTATGAAAATATTTTACTGTTGAAGAAAATTAAAAAGTAGCTCTACTCAGCTGCTCTTCTTGTAGGCATATATACGTATTATATATATATATATATATATATATATATATACATATAATATTTGCTGGTGCTCATCCTTCTTTCTCTTTATCGCCTCTTGAAGCACTCGGCAGGATGCGACTCATCAACACATCATCAGCGTTATAAGAAGAAGGAGAACAAGAAGAAGAAGAAGAAGAAGAAGAAGAAGAAGAAGAAGAAGAAAAAGAAAAATAAAAGACTAATGCATCTTTGCGGACAATTCAGAGTAAACGATATTGCATAAGCTATGTCGCTCGAGTTGAATGCAAGGCGACGACGAGTCGTTGCTAACTTATTGCAATTGTTGCAACTTTGAGGGCAGTGCTTACATTGTGGACATTAGCCGTACAGTTTCGAGTAGAAGATTGACGAGTAATTGGCTGTTACTACGAGTCGATGCCCGACAATAAGCATAACGACGTCTATACGCTCATGTACACTGCTGTTTTATTATTATCACGTCGTTGAGATTCCACGCTCTGATATTACTTACTGAAAATTGGAACAATATTATTAGATAGGAAGCTAATTGATGACGGTATTTAGTTTGAATAGAAAAAGAAAAAAAAATTCTTAGCTAGGATTGGTTGAAAAAGCAGCGTTTCCGTCTTAGGATCTATGTAAAAAAAAAAAAAGTGAAGATCAAATGAAGTAAGACAATAAATGCTTGGTAATTGAGAATTCACAAATAATGCTTTAAAATATTATCCATCTAACTAATCATTACTATATAATTACTTGATAGATATATAATTGACTATTGATTCATTGCGGCAGAAGTTTAATTTTTTAGAGTGAAATTACATTAATTTGCCGTTAAATTTTCCTTTCAGGATTACATGAATCTATACGCTCTAATTTAATAGAATGTATACTTTAGTTATTTATTAATGTCGATTGATTAGTTACTTGACCTTTACTAATTGCATGAATCGAACTTTATTATAATTCATACGCTTTTTTAAATGTACTCTTTTGTTTGATATATTATTCGAAATTATTATCGATTACTGGTAGACTTGAAAACAATTTAATATTATTTTATTTGTGTAAAAAATGCTAAGAGTGAGTATTAATTTAAGAGAATAAGCATTATTTGGAGATATTGTGTCTTATGGTTTTTGTATATAATTTAACATTCTTTCATCATAATAATGAAGAATATGCTAGTCAAATAATAGAGTTTTAGGACTAGAATTTAGATTCACGAACATGGTTTCATTGAAAATATTAATTTTAGAAACTAGGAAAAAAGTCATTTTTTATTGAAAGTTTGTTTCTTTAACATAGCGATGACAGGCGGCAATGTAATTTGAAGTATAGAAGAGAGAAAAATTGTGTAAACATACTTGTTCAACCGTGGAAAACCAGTGGAAAATTATTTCCTGTTTGGTCGGTTAAAATAACCACGTCATTTTATGAAAAACTGAAATTTATGAAATATATGAAGTTTATGAATTCTGTGTTCACGTATATTTAAACGGTTATATTTGTAAATAAATAATTTAGTAAACCTTCTTTAGTAATATTGAATTTTTTTGTACATTTATTTATTTACTTATTTTTTAATTATTAAAGCCAAAGCTTTTCACTTGATTATAAATAGTATAAAATTTTAATATAATTATTTTTATCATTATTTCCACCCGGTACAATATACAATATTGCTATAAGCAATATTACAGAATGTTTTTATTTAGTTAATTTGCTGAAAATAATTTTTTACATTCTAGGCTATATTAAATTAAATATTTAAAAAATATTTACGAGCTTTCGATATAAATGTGCAATTTAAATTTATTATCCTAGCGTCCAATAACCCATTATACTGTTCACGTAAAAAGTGCGATTATCATTATAATAAAGAATTTCGGAAACAATGATATTGTAATGGAAAAGAACTTTAAGGCAAACCTCACGCGATAAAATAAAATAACAAAGTAACAATGAAGACAATTATACTAATAGATATAAAATAACCGATGGTGTATAGTTTCATTAATTTAATTAAAGCGTGAACTAATTTTAATTCTATATTGAATTTATATTTTTCATCAAATATTCTATAAATTTTCTATAATTTTCAATATTTAAATATTCGCAAATACTCCATACGAGTCATTAAAATCCAAAAATCCAAGGTTCTTATGCATCGTTCTGGAAAAAGAAAGATATATGATTTCTTTGTTATAATTCTTCTATAATAAGAGAGTTTCAATGCCAAATACAAAGACTGGCAATGTTGCTTCAATCTTAAATGCCGATATGTAAATTTTCTTCTTCAGCATTCAACTTCGTATCCGCTAGTTTCAATGCTATTATCCAACTCGCATATTTGACAGATCTGATAATTCCTCCGAAATTGATTGATGAAAAGTTTTGACAGCGAACATTTCCACCTGACTACCTTGTAGGTCTTAATTTTCAAAATGCCAATCCATAGTAGTTATGATACCATAGTACTCGAAACTACGTACGCCTAACCGGTTCGTCAACTACAATGAGATATACATGATTACACTCGGTGCAACTGGTCCCCCTCCCCTCCCACCCCCGTCCTTCCTCCCTCCCACCGATCCCCACCCTTCACCCGTAATGAAGAATTTCTTTCTCCTCGTTACCCGACCCTCGAGCGTGGGCGTGAAAACGGAAGCAGGCAAATGGAACGGGCACGCTACCGTAATAAATCGCAGGGCTTTTCACGGCCGGATGGAGTATGAGATAACACTCGTACATTTCGTCTTATTTATTTTTGACTCTTGCTCATTTCGCAATAAAGTTTCCGATGTTAAGCCAATGCATATCTTCATATTTTCCATATAATAACCATCTAAGAGACTTTCGATGCATTTCCATTTATAAAATTGTTCGCTCTCCTTCCATCTACATTATATTCCGTATCCCATTGTTTCGATGGCTAAATATCACTCAACATCCCTTCAGTTTATCCTCATTAAAAAATAATTTAATCAGCGATTCACTTATACTCTTAGATACTGTGAAAGACTGTTAACAAAACAATATATTTCCTATTTCGCAATGTCTGTTTTAAATCCAAGTAATATTCAATTTCAGCACAAATATAATGAAAATATGACGTTATTATTCATCGAGTTGTTAACCGAGTTTTTCTTCATATTATCTTGACAATCGCGAGTAAAAGAAACGTAACCGTTGCAATGAAAATTTTCATTAAAAGCACCACACGCGTATCATTATTTATGCTTGTCATACTTATTTTTCCATCAATATGCTCAAATATTACATAGCAATTTATCTACATACATTAATATTACATACATTAGATGACCCAATTTGGCTCGAGTCTTAAAAAAGAAAGCAAACAATGGACTTTCACTTGGGCTTTGACTGTAATAGAAAAAGTATAGAGGAAGTATAAGTTTGATACCGCGAGAGTACTAACCTATTAACGGTCGAATGGCTATTTCTAAGAATTTTTTAAATTTGTACTTGTACAGATATTAGGGATAATAGTGGGTGAACAATTTGGATTCGAGTGACTGTGTGGTGACTGTGTGATGCTTCGTCACAATAACGACGTCTCGCTTGACTCGTACAGAATAGATGGCTCGTAAGCGCAATCAGCCTGTCGGCTGCGTAATTTTACGTCGAGACAGCTGATTGAATCGATCGTTGAAAGAGTGCAAAACAAAAAGTGAACTGAATTGCGAAGTTAAATGAACCTAAGATCGCGTGAAGGAAGTTATAAATACGAGGACTTAAATTCATTGTAAAAATTGACATAGCATTTTAACTGCTATATTATATATATTATAGAATGGGGTTATAAAATGAGTATTACGTTAGCAGAAATATGCTCTTTAATCATTAAGAGACAAGTATGTCGGAGCTTTTGAACGAGAGAGAGAGAGAGAGAGAGAGAGAGAGAGTTAGAACTCATTTTATCGATGATCACGCTTACACAATGTAGTACACGGAATGACCTGACAATAAGTCGTATTAAGTCAGCCCACGTAATGTCTATCTGTATGCTTATGTTAAGCATAAAAAAAAAAAAAAAAAAAAAAAAAAAAAAAATCTCTTCGAGCCACGGAGAAAGTTGAGTAAAAAGCGTAATTATCAATGATTGAATAACATCAATAGAGTATTCAAATACAGAGAATATAATGAGCGTGACAAAATAAGACGCCCGTGAAAAATATCTTATCTACTTTCACCTAAGCTCTCTAATCATTTTCCAATGATTACGTCGACTGTTTTACAATTGTCGATAAATACGGATAAATACGAGCTCGTCGTACGTCATTACGAGTAAAACGGCCGGGGAATAAAATCGGCAAGCCGCGTCGATTCGCTATAGCTGTTAGAAGGAACGAGAAGCAATCAATGCCATGACTCGCGCGATATGCTTTTCGCCAATAAAAGCGGAGACCGAATGGCGAGCGAACGTCTTGGCAAGCCAGGACCAAGAGGAGTGAAGAAAGAAATCCGCGTAATTCCGAGGACGTGGAGTGCAGCGCGTGGATGCGCGATAGACAAAACTGAAGTCGGCAGTCCCGGTGAGGGGGTGGATTATCGTAATCCACCGATGTCGACGACTCGTTTGGGGTTTCGTTATCGCGTGCAATTTTTATGCTCGAGTCTATGTCTGGAGGCTGCGAAGCGGGCCAGTCCGCACCATTGGACGACTCGCTGCCCGCTCGGGTCCAGCCGATCTTAACGAGCCTGGGCCGATTCTCACGCAAAAGCGGCTTCGCGTTTTGATAAGACTTTTCAATCGCTTTCGAATAAATGGCAAGTGCGCGCGCATTGCTGCGGGTGCGGACGAACGGGTTAGGAAAGCAGCAGCCCGTGCCTCTGAATGCTAATGCACGAATGCTAATTTCCTTGCCTATAACGAGCAAATTGATCGGCCTTCTTGGAATTCGGATCAATTTCCCGATTCGCTTTTAAAAGTCTTCGAACGCCGAGTCTATCTGCGTTTAAGTTGATTTTTTCTCCAAAAAAAAAAAAAAAAAAAAAAAAAAAAAAAAAAATATATATATATATATATATATTAAAAAAACACTCGTCGGCTTATATCACTTGGATTAGGACTTACCGGTCAATGCTCTTGATAGACATTTGGGGGCATTTCGGCAATCGTCGACGATAAGCTGAAATAATTATGTATTGATTTTAGTTTAATTAGCCATCGAATAAATAAAGACTCTACGATTAAATTACAGGCTATTTTAGTTTTATGGGATATTTTACACTTTTAATGCATTGATTTAATGCACTATTTATTAAATGGTCGCCGGTGAATGTTCGTTTTGCAATCTCAATGGATAATGCGTTTCGAATAACGATCGTTAATTATTTAATATTAATGTCACCCACCGTTCGCCATTCTCTCCCGTAAGGAAGTTGCTTATAAACTTTCTAGTACTGTCATCTTGTTCTTCGCAAGCATTTGCTTATTTGAACTATTTTTCATAGAAAGTGTTGTAGAGGCCAACGACTAAGTGATACCATTCGCAATCCATCTCGTATACGTATAATTAATTTTATGAAAAGAATATGTAAATCTTGAACAACATTGAACCGCTACGGTTGAATTTTGCGAGGACGGATAAAGAGACAGTACTTTCCATTTATTATAATGTAATCTTTAAAGTATCGAACTGCATTTTTCATGCGCACGGGGAGCGAATTTTCTTGCGTATCGGTAATCCCATCAACCATCGAAGCTTCAATTCCTATAATTACAGCAATAATTTTACCGGGCGTCTTGCAATTTTCACGCCACGTATATTTCATATCCAACGAGATCCGAGCGAATAAACGTCGATTTTGTGCCTCTGTGAATCCAAACTAATTGCGACATCAGTTTTTTTGCTCTACACTTGAACGTTACACTTTCTAGATAACTGTTTAGATTTTCAGTGGGAGGTTTTTCTAAATTATGCCATTAACTATTATCATTATGAAAAATCGAAATTTCGAGCTACTTAGGCGTGCTTCCTTGTTTGGCTCGCTAGGCTGTGCGGTCGAGTACAAATACTTATTTACTTGTACTTTATAACTAATGTTCAAAACTGTTTAATCAATGTTTTACTATTGTCGAGTCGTGTGTAAAAATATCTGTAAATTTGTAATTATTTTTAAACGGATTGTGTCGCATACAATTGTTATTCGCAATGGGAAAATAAAATAATGGTAATACGTAACGTAAAAACACGATTCTTATGTTACTGGGATATTATTATGGGACATAAATCTAAGAGATAATTAAATATAATTTTCTCTTCATTTTTTAAGCTTTTATAATGATGATGGTGATGATTATTATTATTGTTGCTATTATTATTATAATTGCTATTATTATTATTATTATTATTATTATTATTATTGTTGTTGTTGTTGTTGTTGTTGTTATTATTATTATTATTATTATCATTATTATCATTATTAT
>NW_011948415.1:4938890-4958156 GCF_000503995.2 Ceratosolen solmsi marchali
TATTATCATCATTATTATCATTATTATTATTAGATTTTATGATTCAATATAATAATAAAGTATGTGGTTTGAATGGAATAATATTAATGTCTATAACATTTGTCTGATAAGCGTTAATCAAGTGGAAGCAATTAATTACATGAATTAGTTGCTATTGATTATAAAATTAAAAAAAATCTACACTGCCTGAACTATATATAAACTGAAAGATAATAGCTTTTTTAATGCCTCGTTCGTTAATTCTATGAATTCCTCCATCTATTAATTCAATTCGTAATTCAATTACTTTAATAAAAAATTGAATTTTAATAGATGACGATTAACGATAAAATCAATTTATCTTTTTAGCTTATATATTTCGTATTTACATATTTCGGTTGCTTTGGCATCAAATTTACAATACCTCGGATAGTAAAATTTTTTAAATTCTTATGAAGTTTGTTCTCCCATTGTTTTATTCATTAAACGAATGAGTAATCCAGGTAACGTTAATGCTTTTTAGCTTTTGGTTTTACCATTTACAAGCCGACCATTTATTTCAATGAATTCTGCATGAAAATTATTTCTATGAAATAGAAAACAATTTGTTCGCGTCGAGAAGGAAAGAAAGCTCTCAGCTGATACCTCGGAAGACAAATATGCCCATAATGAACTTACACGTGGTCCGCACTTCCTTGTCTCTTTTTGTCTCTGTAATATAAGTGACTCGAGTACATTCTAAAAATTCTAAACAATTCTAAAAATAACCTACGATAAGACACTGCCCAAGCACAGGGGGAAAAATCGATCAATAAGTTCGATAAACTGTCCCATAATCATTCCTGGACCAGATCTCGTACCAACTTACGTTTTTCTTTTTTTTCCATTACAGAGGCTTCAGTGTCAGCGTTTGCGGTTGTCAGCACATCTTTAAGCCGGTTTCTGTCCAAGCTATGTGGTAAGTTGTCGTTGCTTGCAATGTTTTATAATATACCGTAAATCTTGTGCGCGAAAGAGCACAAGAAGAACATTAGCATTTTAATTGGCTTATCTAAATATTCGTAATTGCCAGTGAAAAAGAAGAATATCGCGGAAAATTATGATAATCTATAACGACAGTTGGACGAAAAATCTTCGCTACCTTGTCATAAATTTTTAATTCAGAACAAAAATTTGTTTTTTCGATGATTATATTCATACGTTTTTAAAAGCTCTATTAGCTAAAGTTGAAGAATTCTAGCATAATACTTGAAAGATCCGATCTTTTTATAGTTTTTACCGAACGAAACTTAACGATATAATAATTAAGGATAAATTAAGTCGTTATTTATAAGATAAATTGCATTGCTTATTTTTATTTTCAATTTTATTTTTCATCTAATTTATAAATGCTTAGATGAAAATAAACAATGCATTTTATATAAATCATTAAATATTCTCATTATCGTATTGGTTTCCGATAGAGAATAACTTATTTACATATCATATAATAGATAGAGCGAACGATATCGTAAATTTATCGGGATAAAAATACCAACTTCTGCTCAAATCTAATGCAATAACTATCTTAATTGAACAAATAGTTTTAAAAACTCTAGTTGTGGCTTTAATATGACGAGTCGATTGAAATTAATTAAGTCGGCCATTATCATCGATATTATTTGAACGCTAAGATTATGAGATTTAACGTGAAAAACATGTATTCTCTACGAAAAGAGAAAGTTGAAGTGGTATGTGAGTTTCAAGATATAATGAGAGTGAGAGAGAGAGAGAGAGAGGGAGAGAGAGGGAGAGAGAGAGAGAGAGAGAGAGAGAGAGCGAGCGAGCGAATGACGAGCGAAATCGAATACGTGTGATGGATTGTGATCGCGGGGTTAGGGAAAGGCACAAGGCGAAATAAGCTGCATAGACAGAAATGGCAACAGCTAATGATGAAACTATTTAAGGGCCAATTGACAATTAATTATCTTATTGACTTTCTAGCTAACAAGTTTAATCGCATTATTATGACTCATACTTAACAAATACTAATTAAATTCAATGGATGTAGGACAAATAAAGCATACATTTTTATAAAAGTTAATAATTCATTATCCTAATGATTAGTTGATCAACTAGAAGGTTTATATTTCTATATTATTTTCAAAAGGATCTCTGTAATTAGAGATATTGTTTATTTTTAATCGATCCTTTTAATCATTATTAAACATAACAATAGAAAACAAAATACTAATGATGATGATAATTATAACGATGATTTCGTTTCTTGATTTAAACTTCTAAATAAGCTCTTTATTAATTTTGTCTATTCGATATCTATCGTATAAGAATATGTGTAATCAATCAGATAAAGAGATTGAATAGCTAATATTATAATGATAATTTTGATAAATATGCTTTCTAATACATTCTCGTTATATGCCCTTTCTAACTTTATTTTCTGCATATTTCCTATTATCATGTAGATGTAAAAATATTGCGGCAAATTGATTTTACAATTCCAGTGCAATTTAACCCAGTCAATCATATCAAACGCGAACATTATTTAATCGATTTAATAAACGATCGATAAATTAAAGGCAAAAAGATTCTGACAAAATTCTATGTGCAATTAAATGCTCCGAAACGCACCGAATTCAAACGTATTGTAATGGCTCAAGTTAAATATATACTTGTGTACGTGCTTGTATAATATGTATGCGCTCTTACAGGTTTCTCCAGATTTATGCTTTTCAAGAAAAGTATAACAACACTATAAACTCACCGTGGCGAGTTCGGCCGATCGAGTAAAAAACAAAAACAAAAAACAAAAAAAAATAGTCTTTGCGGAATTTAAACAACTTCTGCACCCAAGTATCTCGAGTCATATAAAATATGATAAAAGAAAAAAAAATACCAATCGAAAAATTTAAAAAAAAAAATAAAGAAGATATACTAAATAGCGAATAAATCCAGTTCGGAGATATGCGAAGAAACGATCGATCGGCTAAAAATCCAAAAAAGTAATTATTTTGTAACAAAGCTTTTAAAATGTATTCTCAAGTGTCTATTTGCCTCGTTATTTTGACTTTTATTTTACCAATAAGACTACCTTATTTTGCTATTGCAGCAAAATAATACATCGTAGTGCCCGGGGTGCTTAAGGCTCTCAAATTCCACGAGGGCTTCTTGCATTATTAAAGGCAAATTAAAATAGTCGACAGTGGCATTTATCCTGTGAAAAAGGATCATGCAGCATTGTCTCGCGTCGCTTTCTCAGCCCTCGCGAGATCATCATCGGCAGTTTAGGCAAGAATACGTCGTTTACCGTCACCTTCGGCATCGGCTCCCTCATCCCGGTCGCGAGCATCGGCTGCGGGTACTAGCCACCGGCACCAGCCACGATCAAAGCGATGGAGACGAGGATTGCCGAGCGGCCCCAAAGCCGCAGGGTCAACACGTCGGGGCCCCACGTCACAATGTATTCAACGTGCACGCGCTCGGCAATTATAACGGACTGGAAGGCGGTGTCGGCGGGTCCGCCCACGCCACCGTCGTGACATTAATCGTAAAACGCACGGAGAGGAACAATGCCGGGAGGAGATAAGCGAGGCGTAGGCGAGCCTGATCGATCGCGGGCCTCCTCGCGAGGACTCTTGATAAAAAAAAAAAAGAAAAAAAAAGCTCGACGGCAATCGGCTCGGCAATTGCCTCCGCTCCAGCTTCGCGGCAATATTTGTCGTTTGAATATTATCGCGGCGTTAGAACGATCGATGAAAGACTCGTCGTTAACCGGTTAGGGCGAGCATCGTCGAGGCGCTCGAGGTTGCCGCGCACTTTCCCTCAAAAATCGGCGGTCCCACGGGAGCTGTGATAGTCGGCAGCTCGACTTCGCCTTCGTCCTTCGTCGCGGGGCCGTAAGGATGGGGCGACCTATTAATGCCCCAACCTGTGCTACATACGAGGATCTTGGGACAAAGCGCTCGAGCATTTTACGGCGATGATTTATGGGTTTCGTAAATGTTGGCGACCAAAGTACCAAGTACTTGCAGTAATCGTCCGTCGCTGTGGTTAACACGTATATCCGCCGCAGTGTCAAATGACTCGCATTTGGCATGCAGTCATAAGCATGACATTTTGCGGCTGTTTAATGCGATTTTTTAAGTTAAATGCTTGAGCTTCTACAAGGCTTTGATTATAGTACATGTGTTGCGCTCGCGCGTTGCACCGTTTGGTAGGGATCGCGAGTTTTAAGCTCGGAGAATCAAGTGAAAATTCGCACATATTCAAGCTGAAATATTCAAGCAATCCGTATATGCCATAAATCTTATACACGTATATTACCATTAAAATTGTTATTAATATTATAATTATAGTTATTGTCATTATGTTATGATTGTAAATACTTTGTAATTGAAGCTTGTTTGACAAAGATTATTTTAAACGGACGGATAAAGAGAAGCAGCTTCGAATTGAAGCACTTTTTTCTCGTGTCCTCGTGTAATTACGTCCCCGTAATACATATGTAACATATTGAATACGTAATGCAAAGTGGGGAAAATAGGTCGAGACAAAACAATGTTACTGATGAAAAGCGAGCTATTGCGACGGATTGCACATCCGTCATGATTTTCCTTAAAATTATTTACTCTTATACGACTGAGTGCTTTGAAATGAAAAATATAATACTCGTCTATGTACGATTAATATATATATATATATATATATATATATATATATATATAAAGAAGAAAAAATGCTTCGTGCCAGCCAAACAATCCCTACTTAACCTCGTTTCAAGCAGCGGACACAGACTTTTGTGAATATGAGCGTACGGCGGTGAAAGCACAGTACTGATCTTTTATAGACATCGTAAAGCAAACGATGAGAGAAGTTTGAAGATAAAAATTTGGACAGCAGCAGCCTTTATAAGCGTTCGTCGGGTTGTATGCATTGTTCTCGGTCGACAAAGAGTGCGACGGCCAGTGGTTCGAAGAGAGGAGGAGTAGGAGGAGGAGGAGGAAGAGGAGGAGGAGGAGGAGTAGGAGGAGGAGGAGGAGGAGGAGGATAAGAAGGAGAAGGAGAAGGGATAAACGATGACGCGCGTTGCGATTTTATCAGCAAGTAGAAACGGGCAAAAATGACGTGTTGTTTATTGCCGCCGTAAGTTGCGCACATGCACACATTTACAGAATGGTAACGTGTTGCTACGAGCTCGAGGGGCAATCACGAGGTTCCACGTTCTTCGCACTTTTTCAACTTTTTTCTCCTCGGCCGGAATTATCTATTTCGCATGGGAAAGTGGGTTATCGCTTCCCCTTTCTTAAAATGCATGTCCTTTTATATTTTATTATTATAATTATTATTATTATTATTATTATTATTATTTATTTATTTTTTTTTTTTGAACTCTTCTCTGCTCTTCTCGGTAAGAGTCGCTGCATTTTTTACATTTACATTCAATTGAAAAGATCTGTTTTAACGTGAAAATAAACATGGACACACACGCACACACGTACGTGTGTAAAAAGCCTTTGTTCAAATTGATAAAGAAATGGAAATACTAGCATTCAAATTTACTTGCTTCAAGTGCTAGAGTATTAATTTTTGCATTTAAACACACACACACACACACACACACACACACACACAACAAAAGAAAAAAAAACAACTATTCTACCTCGTAATCTAAAGACTAATTTGAATTTATTTTACTCGATGAAAAAAAAAAGAAGAACTTATACAGCTTGTCAATTATAAAAAGCCTATTAGAAGTAGAGTATTAGAATATGTTATTTTATATAGTAAATAGTAACAATAAAATATTGCGTAAAATAAGATAGACAATATTGGTTAGCCATATTGTCAGTAGTGAAATTACTATTGCAAAGAGGCTATTTTCCTAGAAATAAATGGCCTAGGTATAGAGCGATCGGCGAGAAGAAGCAAAATACGCACGTGGGTCGGAACTTAATTGCATTGTCCCAGATCAACAACACTTTCGTCCTGTCGTGCTCGTCTGGTCTTTCCAGAATGCATTTTCATTCTTTTTTTTATCCTCACTTAGCAGCCCACGCTACGTGATCCCAATGACTCTCGTTCGCTTTCTCTCTCTCTCTCTATCTCTCTCTCTCTCTCTCTCTTCTATCTATCTATCTATCTATCTATCTATCTATCTATCTATCTATCTATCTATCTATCTATCTATCTATCTATCTATCTATCTATCTATCTATCTATCTATCTATCTATCTATCTATCTATCTATCTATCTATCTATCTATCTATCTATCTATCTATCTATCTATCTATCTATCCCTATGTTTTTCTTCCTCGCCTTTGCCAGCAATTATGCCCGAGATATATAGCGTGACATTCGTTCTCACATTATTTGTTCGACTCTAGTCGCGTTTCTAATCTTTGGTGGTTTATAAAATCCATTATAGTATTTGTGCTTACGCATGCATTTACGTAGCTAAAGGTAATGCTATGGCTATCGATACATCCATTTGCTAAGTGCACCGAGAGCGGATGGAAAATACATTTGACCTCCTTAAATTTCCTTTATCTTGATTCAATCGATTCTTTTCAGAAGATTGAAACATCTTACAACTTTATTCTTTTGGATTTTTCCGACATAAATACGTACGATTATAATTTTGATTTATTGCCAGTTTACTTGCTAAGGTCGCTCATTATGAGTATTTTGCAGGTATTAATTGGTTACTAATAATCGTCATTATAAATTCCGAAATCGTATAATCTTTCACCGATCTCTCATTTATTATACAGATTCGCGAAAAAGCAATTTAGCACTGCTAATAAAAGTTTCACAAAAAATGCGCATCGTCGTTGTTTCAATTTCCTACGAATTTCAAAATCATTGAATTATAATTTAATAGTTGTAACTCTTGGTCAAATAACATTGCCTAGTCAATGCAGTGAGAATTTAAATATAATAAATATTTACACAAACTCATTTGCAACAACGATTATCGTGCAGCCGTTAGATTGAAAAATTAATGCGACTTGTTAGCGCAGCAAAATTGCCTATTAAAACAATGACGTTTTTCTCAGCCAAAGAAAAAAAAGCATGTAATAAAAAAAATTCTTCACATCTTCTTAATACCGCCGTATACCCTCGCTCTTTATACTTTCAAATTCATTTGTCTAATTTTACGAGGGCTGCGCACTCGAATGTAGCTGAATAATATTTGCCATTGCTCGTAACGCTCAGCGCTGATCCATCAAACCGTAATGCACTTTGCTCGTCAATTGCCCGTTGTCGAAGAAGCGTATCTGGTAGGCGTCTTCGTCAGCTTCGTGTATTGTTCGGCAGTGCACATTTCACCTACTTACCGCAAGATTATTTTCCAGCTTCCGCGACAGTAGCAGCGTGGAAGGTTTTTACGCGCAGTTCCAATGTCGAAAATGCGCCATTATGATTCGTTCATTACACTTGTGCTTATACACAAAAGAATTATGGTTTCTCAATATTTTCTTTATATTTATTATATTTAAAAGCTTATATTCGAATGGTAACAAAAACTGTTATACATCCATATATACATCAATTTGCTTTACATATTGAGGATATTATGAAATTATTATGAAAAGAATTAGGATCTAAAGAGAAAATTATTGTCAAGCGGTACATTCACATATATTATTTTTATTGAATGTACACACACACACGCGCGCGCGCACGCGCGCACACATTTAAATGGACACAAATAGAAATTTTTCATAAATTTAATTAATTGAATGCATAGCAGAAAAAAAAGAATAAAAAAGTAATCATTTAAAGGCTGAATATACATGTGACATATTAATAATTAATTATACTATTTTTTATAAATAAATTAACAATGGCTAATTTTTATATTATAAATTGCGTTATAGTGCTTTATAAATTTATACTTAGTTCGATAGATTCAAAATACTTATATATAGAACATGCGAAGATGATTTATTAAATTGAAAAGAATAGCATTTTTTTTTTTTTTTTTTTTTTTTTTTAGCGAAGAAGGCCTATGTATAATGGACTTTTCTATTGTATCTGCACCCATAGATAAATGAATGAGCAATAACTTTTTAATTTGTTTAGTAATATAATTATAATTAATCTTCTTTTTCATAGCAATACATAAGCTTATGTGGTATTTATTGCACTATAATACTATACGACATTTCTCGCACATTATGCCAATTCATCGGGATTAAGGGCGTAGGAAGGAAGTAAGGTGACTATCGAAATTTATTGCTTGGTTTTATTTTAGTTTTATTTTATTTATAACTTTTATGTTATAATTATGACAGGTTGTGTCTTTTATTTAATAATTCATGATAGATATGAGAAAAATTGTATGAAAATTTGAAACGTTATAATATGGTAGATGAGGTCGATAGAAATTATATTGGACTTGAATTACATAGTTGAGAAGTATGCGATCCTAATAATTTTATTTTTAACTTTTATTATCGTATCCGTTGAAAACCAGTATAATTAATAATAGTTTATGAGTAATTTTAGTTGCTGTTTTGTAACAAAAAATTAACATGTAAAGCCTGCTTGAAGTGCATTAATAATAATGTACGTTAAATTATCAGTGCCAGTTTGTTAAATATTATAAAATGTCAGTTTAAAAATTATTCTAACAAGTGTAGAATACATATTAGTTATATGTGTATAGAAGAATACAGTAGTTATATGTGTATTTATTATTATATCTTATATGTTGTTACATTATAAGTTAGACAAAGTAAATATGTATCTATTCGTTAATCAAAATTATACGTGTCAACATTGGCTTAATTAAATTTCAATTCAAACTTTAATAAAAAAAATTTCTCTTTAATCTGACAGTTTTATATTTATTAATACACTAACTATTTATTATACTAACAATTTATTAATAACCTTTTTATTGTAATTTTTTCCATTTCTGATTAAAGCATGAAATATCTTCTTTGTAATATCTTATCTAATGTAATATATTAATAATAATAATAATAATATGTAATAATAATAAGTTATATTGATTCTTCAATTTTCTTTAAACAGTATAAATTTTACTAATTTTTAAATTACTCACCCATTGAAAACTGTAAATTAAGAGATACAAAAATTCAATGAAATAAATATTTCTGATATGAAAAACTAACTATTATCCTGCATTTGTAGATCATTAGTTTTACGACTAAAATAGTGCATTACTTATTCTTTAAAAATATTTTTAAACTTTACATAATAATAATAACTCAAAACTTAAAATTACAAGCCTCAATTGTCTCGATGAGTAAATAAATTTTACAACACTTGCTAAATTCGTAAAAGTGAAAACTCTCCAAAGCAGGATAAGTTTACCAGATGAAAATCTTCAATGAAATAGAGAAGATATCGATTCAAGTCTAGTTTCCTGCAAATTGATAAAACTCATTTGCCGTTTATTGATGTGTGCTGGTCGTCGAGATATTGCTTAGAAATTCCTCCGTTTCACAATAGAATGTGAAATTACTCTGACGCGTCTGCAGGCAATTTTCGTGTTTTACACGAAATTGCTCTGCTTTATTGCTTGTTGAATGGTAATTTGATATTTCATAGGACATTAATTTTGACTTCTGTTTTATTACATAATTGATTAATTGGCTTCAAATTAGTTTTATTTACTCGATAAATGGGCTTGTAATCATTTTAAAAAATTCGAATTTTTGTTAAATAAATTATGAATTACTTCGATCAGCTGCACAAATATCAATAGTTGTAAACTTAATATGTGCGTGCCCGTGTCCGATAATTATTAAAATTATTATAATTGCGTTTATTACTATTTTATAAAATAACATTGAAATCATTAATTTAATCATACACCTTTAAGTTATTATTAATCGTATAACGTTTTATACTAATACTGTGCTATATTATAGTTATAGAAGTAAAGTTATAATTTTCAGATACTTGCATTAAAGTTTCACCTTTGTAATCTTCAATAATATTCGTATAATCAATTTCGAAAAGCATTTATTATATATAAATCATTATAAATTATTATTCTTACTTATTACACTTAGGGAATAAAATGTAAAATTGATGAGAGTTAGTATTTTTCGGCAATTAAATCATTGAATAGGAGAAAGAAATAAGACTGTCTTAAATTATAATAAATTTCTCCATTTCAATTTATCAACTGGTCGTGGAACATCTTAAAAAGACCAAATACTCGGTGAGAATTCATTCAAAATACACAAAAGCGAAGATTAAACATGAATTTCGTAGCGCGTCGTGTAAAAACACAGAATCAACAGAGGAGAGGAAGCCATTAGAAAAGTCGTTTCCCCGGGCAAGATGAATGGGAGAAAAAAGCACGGAACGATTTCCCCGCGGGAAAGTCGTGTTTACTCGGGCGAGTCCTCGGTCCGCGAGGCGTCGTGGCGCTGCGCGTCCATCGTGGCTCGCTAATCCTATTTTCGGCGAAGTCTCGTGGACGCGAGTCGGGAAGTGGGGCGATCGACGCCCGCACCATTTATGGCTCCGTCGCGGCAGCCGATGCGTCGCCTCGAGCAGCCCCGCATAACCACTCTAGGACTTTTGCTTTTTGCCAAATTTTGCATATTCTGTGAAGGGCGCTCGCCCCTATTTTTAGAGGCGTGTACTGTGTTTTTTCAGTTGTTATTTGCGAGAGGCCGCAGTCGTATCCGAGCGTCTCGAGAAATATGTGAAATTTTCGTCGTCTTGGCTTTGCAAATATTTACTCGTGAATTGTGGCTCTGGACCTTTTTTCTCTCGCTTAGGCTTTCCTTTGAAAAGTTGAAATGTTGCCTTTATGTGTGACAGGAAATAAATACCTTAAGAGTAAGGGAACGCATAAGTATTAATGAGCATTTAATCGTAGTCGTTATGCTTGTACCGATAATTTTTCTATTTATTATTTATATCTGACATTGCAGTAGATCTATCTGAACATTTTAATATCTCCGTGAGACGAAATTTTTTTAAAATAATTTGATTAGCAATCGATTTAAAATTGCGTTTCGCCTAAATTATATCAATGCCGATGTAATACTTTAATCATATATATATATATATATATATATATATATACATATAATCAAATGTTATAAAATAGAAATTTAAAAAAGTATTGTTTGTTTTTAATTAATTTGATAACCTTACAATCGATATTGTGATTTGACAAAGTAATACTTTAATTGAAATTCGCAAGCTGAATCTTGAAAAACCTTAGAAAATTGTTTTTAATCGAACAAAGTTATCGTAAAATTCCGATGTAATAAAGGATGTAATAAACAAGTTCGAAAATAAATAATTTTGTCGATACGCTTGCAAGTTGTGTTATAAAAGGAGAATGAAACGAATAAATTCACTTTGAAAGCGACAAAACCGTGTCCGTTCCTCCACCCTTTCACACATACGCATGGACGTGCGCTGTCACTCACACACTGACAAAGAGAGAAAAAGAAAGCCATTTGAATGCCCATCAAAGTCGCCTCGTGAAAAAGCTTGAGTCGCGGTGCGACACCCTTTCGATGGACGCTTTCATCCGCGACTTCGTGCGCTAGTAAAAGAGAAAGAAAAAGTCTCGAGCGTTGATTTTCTTACTATTCAACTCCGATGAAGCAGGCCCGATCGGCGCTCATACCGGGTCTATCTATCGGCGGTGATGGACGCGGTGAAGAAGGGAGAGTCGCGAAATCCCGTACAGGCGCGACTCTGAGAAATCGACCTCGATGCGCCGATTCCAATCCACGGAAGCCGCGGCCCAATCGCTCCTTTCTGTCTCATTTTTTTCTTGCCGCGATCACTAATTAGTTTTCGCCCTCGAGCGAGTAGTGCCCGCAGCCTCATTACGCCGACGTTTCTTGCCTTTCACGGCCACTCGCGTGATATATTTCACTAGCAAGACGCGTGTTCGACTTGCTTCGATTGTCAAGAGCTTGCGATCTTAATATGTTTTTAGAAAATTTTCGTATGTTTCTTATAGGCGATGGCGCGTACTAATTGAAATGCAGATTTTTCGAATTTAGATATGCCATTCTTACATTTAGATTGGCTACTTGTTCGTTTGGTTAAAAAAAAAAAAAAAAAAAAAAAAATAATTAATAAATAAATAAATAAATAAAAAGAAATATAGTTCCGATAAGGGGAGATGACTTTTTATAATTTTCCTCTGAAAATCCGTATTTCACTTGTGAATTATTTATAAATTCGGATGAAAGTCTTTACGATGATTCTATGGATGTTGTTCAGTAGCGAAGAAATAAAAACTTAATGGTTTGAAATATTTGGACCAGAAAACTAGAACTAGAAGTTTTGTGCAATAAGTAGAAGAAATTTCATTGCAATTTGAGAAAGCATATAATCCAAGCTGAAATGTCCTTCATCACAAATTATAGTATTAGGCATGGATCAGTGTCAATTGATTTGTGCATAACTATTTATTTAAAGATCTTCCTTGATTCATATCAGCCGACTATTTGCCATAATAATAATAATTTAAGATTTATTAAAAAATAAATGTAAAAATTATCTTTCCTAAAATAATATATCTATATTATTAACTATTTAATAGAGTTATTTTTTTTTTAATATAAAAAATATTATAGTTGACGAATGTAACGGTTACGCATACCAAACTATACTTATGTCTTATTACACTGTATGTGTACTGTGACGTATTTATTCGAGATGAAAATTTCCTTCCAAGTAAATAAACGGTAATTTTTCTCCAAATACAATTAGAATACTTGGAAAGCGATCATATTAAGAGTAAATAATACTTATTATTAAGTGTAATGTGGTATTATAGAAAACTTCCTATAGTATTTTTAAAACTTAGTTATAAATTTGCAGCTCTTATCCTTATCTCGCAGCTCTTATTGTAAAGTAAATTTTTTCACTATATTTAATGATACCTCTATTATTATAATATATTAAGAGGAGAATAAAAAGATTGCCCTATAAAAATATATAATATGGCTAAATAAAGTCTTTCAAAGGTCATTATTGCAATGACCCGATTATTAATACTTTTTGAATTTATAGAGAATTTTTATGAATAATAAATTGCATTGCCAATTAGGAGAAGTCGAAATGCCTATATAATACAGTTACAACTTTATTTTCAATTTATCTCAATCAAATCGACACAAACGAACTAGTAATAGTATTTTTATCGATGAAAAATTCATTTAAATACAGTGTCCACAGAACTGGTGCACACGACTTCAGGCTGGAATAATCAGCCACTGATCCCATACGAGTTCTTTCAAATTTCAATGTGCAGTTTATTGTATTATATAGTGCGTGACGTTTGCGTAAAAGAATAAATGAATATTTGCCAATCACTTTATCTTCTTCGGCAAGCGTAAAATAAATCATATTTTCAACTGATTTAACAACATTGAAAGAATCCAATAATGATTGTATATACGTTAAATAATTGAAATTTTACAAATCATACAAAAAATGATTCACTCGCGCTAATTTATTAAACAATTTAATGAAATAATAAAAGTGTTTTGAAACTTATTTTATTATGGCAATATTTTAAATGTGTCTTAAACTTCCCTATTTTTAGCTCTCTCTTCTTCTTGTTGAAGAAAATGAAATTTAACACAGTGTTGATATTAAGTATTTAAATTTTTTAAAAAGCATCGTTCAACAAAACCCATTGGGTAACAAACATTATCAATGAAACTTACTATATTTTTTATTTTCACGCACTATATATGATACATTGTTCTTCCGAGTTTACTCTAAATAGTAGTTTAACTTTTCAACATCGATTGAGATATTTAAATTGTTCACGTCGTTATTGTTATGTAGTTTTGATTAGTACTATGATTAGATTTATATTATTTTGTTGTTGCTGTTGCTGTAATCTTAAAAGAATTAATAAAAAAAAAACAGAATTAAAAATTTGTTATATAGTTACTTTCGGTAATTCCAAAACTGTGGATATATATATAATATATATATATATATATATATATATATATATATATATAAATCTTATAAAAAAAAAATTTATATGATATATATATATATATATCACTTTCTTCTTTTTTTAACTTGCAATAAAAAATTTTGATAAGTAAGTGTTTATGTAATAATTACGTAAATAAGGTACACTTACTACTTGAAAACTGCACATAATTTGAATCTTAAGTTTGTATTTTCCTCGAATAAAATGACGTATGAATCATGTTCAGAATTTCAAAATTAAGTGCTTCTAACGCGAATAAATTTTAGCGCGCCAAGTGTACTAACTCGAAACAACATCAAAATTTGTTATTCGTTATAGGAAAATTTATTCAGTTGATTTGGACGATTAAAAATACTCGAGTACTATCGTGAAATTTCAGCGGATCGGGGTAATTTTCTTATCTCTCTTGATAAAATAATAAGTAGCCTGCATTAAAGAGTTAAGTCTTGCAAATAAATGCGTGTGACAGGTTGAAAATTTTGATTTAACTTTAGCTACGGGCATTCGACTAAACTCGCGAAGGCACTAACTTACCTTTGAAAAATATAATAATCTTCTAAAATTATAATTACCTTCAGTAGTGATAGGCACTTATACGGAAGCTCGTTTAAAAAATATAACAGTTAACTAAAAATTATCACTATTAAATAATCTTGATTTGTTGTAAATACAAGAGTCGTACCTACGTGAAGGAAAATATGTAAGACTTTAGTATTTCTTATAATATTCCGTCATTTCCTCAAAATGTTCAAATTATTTTTTTTTTTTTTTTTTTTTTTGGTTTATTATGCTTTGTTTTGTAATTTTTCTTAAATTTTGCTTTCAAGTAGTATTAAATGTCAATTATCTTTTTTATTTCTTTATTCATTTGTAAAATTTTCAGGCGAGACAATCGTTTAAACGATAATGGAAAGTCGTATCCAATATTTATAATATTCACTACTTTTTCAAAGTCACTTTACAAGTCAAGTGCAAAGTCAAGATTATATCTAATTATATCGAATTTGGTATTTGTAGCCACTAAAAGTTGTCAATAAAAATATCTATTATGAATTATATATCTGTATAACTGAACCTTGTGATATGCATGAGATATCAGACTTTTACAATCGGATAGCAAAAATTTATGTAACCTGATGCAATAATAATGATTCAAAAATAAATTGCATTTATATCTTACAAAGATTTTAAATCTTCTATGGAGTCTTGATCCTAACGGTTAGTGTTTTGATGTAACTACTGATTAGGGCAATGATTTTTGTGCCACAGCATCTGCTCTCTCGAATGTGGCAAAGTTAAGAAAAGGGGAAAGGGCTGATGCCACGAATGTGCTCTCACATCCGCATTGGCGATTTGAATTTGAGCGCCTTTATGAGTAATTTGTGGGATGGTCGAGGAATTCCTCAGCTTATAAACTCATAGGAAGCCCCTTCTTTAGAATAATTTTCAAATTATAATTTCAGGTAATGAATGTGCGAATATTTGATAATTATTTTCGTCTCTCTGATTGTAACTCTTGGGTTTTGAATAAGAATGCCAATGTTTTGGAAATATGTGCACAAAGCATGGATAATTGCCATGAAAGCCATACAGTTATATTTCATTTTAATTGTTGATGAGTTATAGATTCATTTGCCGCAAATTGTTTCAAATATTCTATTTATTATCTTTTCTACGCAACATTAGGCGAGGGTCAACTTCTTCTAAATTTGTTCTCAAAAAATTTAGTTAAAATGTTGTGCTCGATAATATCTTACCGCAATAGTTGTCGACTCGAATCTCTTACTTCTATCGAGTAGTTTTTTTGCCTTTTGGAGTACTACACGAGAGCGGATGTGATCGAAGAGATCGGCGATTGCTAAATGGAGGTAAGATCTCGTGGAAGGCGCTTATTTATCGCCTTGGCTGTAATCAAGGCCAAGGGGCCGATGGCCATGTACAGTGCGTGATGTACGAGTAAAATTTTCACGCCGATTTTCACAGGAAAGATGCCGTAATTTTAAGACATTGAAAGCCGTATTTTTGTCTGCTCTCTTTATGTTTCGATGATCATGAATATTAAGATTTTATTTAGTTTAGTTCTAGACATTTCTAAAGTATAATACAATAATGTACTATGACTTATATCAACGTAGCAAATATAATTGTTCCAATGACAATAACGAGCACAGTTTCATAAATATTATTATTTTTTATAATAATATTTTATAAATAAGGAAAAAAATTTGAGTAAAAAGGAATATTTGCTAATTTATCGTATAGACTAAATCTAGATAATAATACGCCTATGACTTTTGATTGTTGTTGTCATTGGTCAAGAATATAGAATATCACAGTTTATTATATTCTATTTGTGATGCTTATTGTCAAATTGGAACGACTAACGATCCGGTTTATATAATAGAGATAGAAATTGAAAAGTGCGCGCGTGAGTATTTCGTATCGAATCTAGATTCGGTTTTAAAACGAGACTTGGGCGAAAAATGGAGCTCGCACGGTTCGGATAAAATCTTTGCACGAGATATATCGAGAAAATTTTGCCAAAAGAAAAAAGCCTTACTTACTGACTAAATTAACTAATCCTAATATTTATCTATATAAATATAAAGATTACAAACCATTTAAATGTTAATTTTTGCCATTCGGATGCTATATATTAAAATATGTTTTGAAACGTGAATAATAGTTTGAATTTCAACAATCGAAAAGAGAGAAAACGCACAATGAAACGGTAAAGTTAGTGGCAATAAGTTACAGTGACACTTGAATGAGCAACACAGTATAACGTAAGTTTTCCATAGCGGCGAAAAAAGAATTGCCTTGACTTGCCAATAAATATGCAAGGATTCGTCTGTGAAATAATTCTCGTTAAATTTCACGTTGCGTCGTAGGAGAGCCGTACACACGAGATGTTAAGGCTTAAATTATCCTTTTTCAACGTGCCTGATGTATTACCGTGGAGTCCGGGGTGAGTAAAATTTGGCGATATCAGGCTCGGACGTTGGATAAAGAAGAAAAAACAAAAACAAAAACTCAAACAAACAAAAAAAAAAAAGCTCTGCGCATCGAGAGCATAAATCAGCGAGTGTCGGTCGAGCCTTCATACGTACGCGGCTAAAAATCCGTCGCGAGTCTCCCGCGAAAAAAGGACGAGCATCCTCGCGTCACGTATCGATATACCTCCCCCCCCCCCACCCACCCACCCACAGGTTTCCGAACCGCGTTACGATTTCAACGTTGGCCGTTCCTTCGCGGGATCTGGTTCTTGCCTCGGACCTGGGAAAACGATGTCAGGCTGCAAAGAACGCGCGGGTTGTTTCCAAAGTGACCTAAAAACGAGTCGTACCGTCCGTCTCGGGGGACTCGCCCCGTGCCCAATATACCAACTCCGTGGGCTCGGAACCCCGATCGCGGAACTTAGAGATAACACGGACTTTCGGTGCGCTCCACTTTCAGCAAGGAACTGCATGCGATTGCAAAATCCATCCGGACTCCCCACGACGAACGCCCCGGACGCAGCGATTTTGCCGACTCGAAAATTCCGCTAACGCGGTGCTGTCGCTCGCTTCACGCTGCGGCCGATAACATTTTATGATAAAGCCCCTCGACTTCACAGCGCTCTGGGCACTTTAATTCGTCTCGACTCTCATTACAGCCCGTTTCATCCCGACGTCCATTGTACGTCCATTGTACTTGGTCGACTTAAAAGCGCACATTAACAAGCGCTCGGCCAAAGTTCGGTGTGCAATTACTAGCGATGCATTTTCGTGACTTATGCGCCTGTAACGTGACATCAATAAACTACCTTTACGCTCGAAAGCCGTTGAATTTAATGTCCAAACACTTCAGCCTTAAGTGAAAATAGTTTCTCAATATACTTAAGGTATTGAAAACATCGATCGTTACGTCGATCCTCGTATACGCCATTATTTGCTCTCGCCACAAAATACGAAATAAGAAGTCACGCGATCTCAATGCTAAAATTTTCATGCGCCATAAATTTCACCTATAAACACTCGCTTTATCCTTCCATGCTCGCTCTATGCCTCGACTCCGCGCTACTCCGGCCATTCATTGTGCTTCGAATCCGGTGAGTGGACGGTAGGCGCGAGAGCCTCGGGATCCCTTCGGCGCATCGATGAGCCGTCAATTATATCCGCGAACAAAGATAATCCACTGCTGATAAGATAGGTAAGTTCAGCGGTGGGGAGATGATGGGGCGATGGCGGGGATGGAGTCGAAGACAGACGCCACTGTTGGAGCTCGTAATAGCGAGCGCGAGCTCTCGATATGGTCACGAGAAAGAAGACGAGTATGCCCGATGTAGATGCTCAATATAGGCCTGTTGACTTGGAAAGTAGGTGCTCGAGTATTTTATGGGCTTACCAGTCGAACCACGAGCTTATTGGCAGAAGAAGATCCGCCTCGTCGCATTATAAATTGTCTTTTCGCAATCTTAATCGTTCGAAAAAGTTCCGTCCTCTGTATCTTGGCGTACCCAATTACATTCTAATAAAGCCGAAAAAATCGTCAAGACTAACTCTCGGCTTATTCAGGCGGATGTTTTCTTTTTTTTTTCTTTCTTTTTTTCTTTTGTATCGCATCTGCGTGAATCGATAAATTATCCTATAAGTTTTTAATCCCTATAAGTGGGGCATGCCAGACATGCTTAATCCACATTTTCGCGCGGACATGTCAAACAATTAATATTTCACGATCGTACGATTCGAGTCGCCTAGGCGTTCGTTCTTTTAGGCGCTCTTGAAACTCTCGACAATAAGAAATATCAAATCGATGATTAATAATATATACACGTCCTGGATCCACACGCGTCTCTATAATCCACGAACTTACGCCAACGAAAAGTAATCCGTCAATGAAATTTCCCATACCTGATATGGCCGCGGTGACAAGGTGGGTGGGATTGTGGGGGAGGGGGAGGGTTGAGAAAGTTTGGTTATCGTTCGATATTCATTATCAAAAATATCGAGCGATCGGGGTTGAAGCTCGAGCGTTTCTTATATCCATGGACTCTTAACAATATTAGCCAGATGAATGGTGTTTCGCACTCAGATTATCGCAGGTTGCGTGCGAGCTCCTCGTGTGTGGTACATTTCATTTTCAATCGCGTAAACTCGGCTTTTAAAGTGCCTTAAGCCGCGCCGACGTTATACCACAATAAACCACGTGCGTGCATATGCGCGCTTACACAAGTTTTATGAACACATATACGCGACAGCCATCTCTCTCTCTCTCTCTTTCTCTCTCTCTTTCTCTCTCTCTCTCTCTCTCTCTCTCTCTCTCT
>NW_011948415.1:4958343-4988786 GCF_000503995.2 Ceratosolen solmsi marchali
TGTGCGCGCGATCGTAAAGCGACTCGAGTAGCTTCGACGCGTAAGAGGAGATCGCCATTATAAGGCTGTTATTTACAATATTCATGGGGAGCGCGGCCGAGGGTGAAAGTCCGTTTTATTAAATGCAAGAACTGCGAGCCGATCTGTGTTATGGTTCAATTACGGGTTTGTACGTGATTGCGGGGTGAGGCGGGGAGACGCTTTTTGCGTTGTATCGTAACATAAGTACTTTATTTTTCATGGGTACTCTACCACTCAATGTTGCTATTGTAAATATCAAGAGAATGTAATGTTATTGTGATAAGTAATCGAAGCCCTTTAGATGCTTGTAATTACGTGCTCCTCTTCACGAACGATATGATTTTATTTCAATCCTACATATTATAGTCGATAGAATCATTTTCTCCTATTAATCCTCCGTTAATGCAAAACAACGTTAATGAATGATTTAAAGTTCGATGCTGCATTCGTGATTTCTTTCACAATGATATTCAAAGTAAATGATTTCACGAATGTTGTTTTACTTCTATCAACTTTGAAACATACTTGCCATTTAATAAGAACTGTTACTCATACGCTGTAATATCTCGTTAAAGTTTAATATATTACGCAAGACTTCAAGTACATGTAATAGCAAAAATACATATTTTTTACCAATAGATTATCGGTGCCTCAATGGATTACTAAATACATTAGTCATTCGCAGTAAATTATTTCGTTCGGTTGCTTATGATTAATTACAATAAATTATTATTACATCGACGTAAGGCATATACAATTTATTTTACCTATATTAATACAATATTAGCTTACCTTTCTACGGACGATGTTTTCTTCGCTAAATATTGTTTCGCTGAATAGTTACAAATACCGTAGATTTATGAACTCGCATAATGAATTATCTATCGCCGATATCAGTTGACATTAAAGCTCATAATTTTGATTAGAGATTTAAATACTAATTGAAAAAGTAATATTGGAGAGCTTGATTTGGTTAGCATGAAAATATCGAGAGAGGCGTTGCTGTGATAACGCTCTTCTAACTGAGTCACTGCTAAACTTTGTTCTCGAGACTCAAATAAACGACGAGAATATACTTGCGTACATATGATTAAAACAATTGGATTTATTATAAAATACTGAGAGAATTTCAATATTATTTACACTTAATAAAGTGGAGACATTTCTTACATTCATTGTGAATTTTGTTATATGTATAGCGACGTTAAGAAGATACATTTTTTCTAACCAAATCAACTCCCATTATCCAGTTTAGCATTTCTCGGAACATCCGACTAAACTTAAAATAACAATTGGGATAATCCAAAATAATAATTGCCAAATACTTAACGCTATTTAGCCATGTAGCAGCAACATCCTTTCTTATTGATAAAGCGACGAGTATCGTAATGTGAAAAGATGAATATTTTCATATATCTTTGCTTATTACTTTTAACGAGTCACGGAAATTTCTTAATAGCTAACGACTCTGTTTTAATCTAACCACCTGACTACGAGCTGACTATACTACGTTGATATTAGTTTAAACATTCCCTTACGACAAAAAATACATTTGGTATTCAATGCAAGTGACTTGAGAGCTCAAATTAAACAAAAAAAAATCTTAGCTAAATTAAGGCGCTGGCTTACAAGACACGTATTAGTGTAAATAAGACTCGAATAAGTCATCTCATGTGAATATAACGAATGTTTCGGGCCTCAGTGACTCGTAAATCTCGCTCTCCCATCTCGTCACTTCTTTTTTTCTTCTTACTAGTCAGTAGTTACGTTCGTATCTACTTGTGAAGCTTACGTAATGTCTGAATTCGAAAAAGCCCCCTGAAAGTCAAGATTGTGCGCGTGCACGATTGCTTTTCGAGTTTGAAACTTTTCTATCGAACCTCCTACTACTCTACCCATGCACTTCTACATGACTATTAAAAACAAAAAGTTCTCATCATATTTCTTTACCGTTGCTTTGCCGAGCAGCTTCTTTTTGCAATTCCATAATTATTTCAACAATCAATGCATTATCTATCTCATAGTTATTCTCTCTGCCTCACAGTTGCTTTCTACGTCCGCCTGTCTTCGTTTTTTTACGATTTTATATGCCTCTACGTTAAAGGATGTCAAAATGTATAATTTATGTAATGTATAATAATAAATTTATAAATAAATAATAATAAAGTAAATGTATAATGTATAATTTACCGTATAATGATATTAATTTAGCCGCACATTTATATAAGATTTTCTAACGATTCGAATCGACTTTTCATGGATTCTCATATCTATTGGCTAAGTAACAATGGCTAAGTAAAAATCGTCACCATGTAAAATATGTAATATTATGTGCAATTATCGTAATATTCTAAAATCATCGTCAACAAAATTATTTCTGCTTTAAGATTTTCTTTGTCATCCATATTGTATGAATTGTTTATTACAGTTTTTGAAACATACAAATAAAATATTAATGTTTGAATGTTGGCAGAATAAAATGGGTGTGCAAAACACAAGCATTTATCGTTTTATTATAATATTGGCGCATTTTAATTAATGTTATTGTTAAGGATTTCAATGACTAAACTTATGTAGAATTATGCTACTTTTGACCCCTCGTTGTCGTATAATAACAGGATTTCCATCTCCCACAGACACGTAATTGTCCATATAAACATATCCAGTCTTACACGACATTCAAAATAGATAGAGTTTAAAATATATAACACTGCTCTGTGTGTGTGCGCGCGCGCATTTGAGTATTTTCTATATTGATATCTAAATCATTTATCTTATATATAATAAATAGCGAAAGGAAATTATTGCTCATAAGTTCTTTGATATCGAAATTGGGGCATTTTAAATGTATATAAATCAATACAATCAGCGGTAAAAGCGCGAATCACTTTTTCGTATATAAACATGTCATGCTGACTCACTTTTCCAAGTCGTTCGTATAGTTTAGTATTTGACTTTCTCATAACGAGTTGACTATACGTCGGAAATTTCCGGCGCGCTATTACGGGACGATGCGGAGGTGGTATGTGTCGAATAAACTTGATCTTCCTCGGAAAATATGACGTAACTTTGATGTACGAACATGAGCTGAAACAAAGTCAAGATGATTGGATATAAAGTGCAGATATCATGAGCAAACATAGTAAATTTCTTTGTTACAATGCACAACTCATCAATTTAATTCTAATATACTATTTGGTAGTAGTAAATATAGCATTGTCAGATGGTTTGTTATCGATCAGCGAGCGAAAGAGAGAGAGAGAGAGAGAGAGAGAGAGAGAGAGAGAGAGAAATTATGAGTAATGGAACAATATTCAATGAAATAAAATATCTTTAATTAATTGAGGAATTCAAATTATTTTGGTATATATTGGTATATAATGAAGTACATGCAATAATTGAAGTTTATACGAGTCATTGCTACATTTATCTTGCTAATAATTATATTTCAATTTCGATTTTGAAACGCTATATTTATTCAATATTAAAAAAAAATCTATTCATATAATTAATAATAAAATAAAGTATATGTATATTGGCTAATTTTGATTTCCTCCTTATTATGTTACAGGTAAGCGACAAATTGTTTGGTTCATTAGCTTTGCTACTGCGCGTGAGTATAATCGTAAACATTATTAATATAGTTTTGCTTAATGACACAATTATGAATAACAGACACACCAATATCTAAACGAATTTTTAGCTGTTAAAGGTACTAAGGTGGGATTTGCGCAATCACATGACCCGCAAACGTACGCACGGGATATAAAAAGAAACTTTGCAAATAGAAAATTTATCTAACATATTGACATCACGATGTACCCGAATGAATTTAATTCTCTTCTTTTTCAACTAAATATCTAATTATCGTCAGATTTATTCTCTCTTATCAATGTTCTTCGTAGAAGCGCACCCGCGCAAACCCATGAGAATCGCCATCATACGCCCGAGTGCCGAGCATATGAAAATTCCGTCTTCCATAAAAGTTAAACGTCCAAGAGTTCCAAACGCTCCTTCCCGACTCTCCTCGCGCCATTTCATTAGCATTTCATAAATAAGGCGTCGCACCATGGAGGAAAGCCCTCGGCAATTTATGCCAGACAATCAGGCAGACCGGTGCCGTTACAAAAGCACCTCGAGGGCACGGAGAACAAGAGACACCAGTAGCAACTCCCCCTCCTAACATGTCATTCGCTACGGAATTACAAACGCCCCGTAGTCCCTAGTCCATGCGATACTTGCATCTCGTGCGCGTACGTATGACGTCACAAATAGCTTCGATTCCTTTCACCGCGATAGTCGCTCTGTGGCAGGTTGCGGCCCCCTCGCGCGTATAACCTGCGAAAAAGCTGTTGTCGCATACTACTATATATATATATATATATCGCTCTACCTTGCACGAGCGTGCACACGTACTCGTGCTCGAGCTCCACATAACGGATAGACGAAGGAGCAAAGCGACGACAGCAACAGCAGCAACGCCGGCGACTACGGCAGCGACAGCATCCGAGGAAAGACATGAGCGGCTGCAGCATCGCAGTCACGTTGCTCCTTCACGAGCGAAATCGTGATTCGAAAATGATCGCACGCGCCTATCGCTCGCCAAGATCATTTTCTGTTAAGCTGAGTGGCAGTGCGACGTTGCGCTCGAATAAGCTCTACGGATTGTTGATTGTTGAGCGATCACGGCTCGGGGTCTCGGGAACGTTTCAATCTTCTCGGTTACTGCGATTTATTTTTACGCCCGAGCAAGCGCGCCCCGCCTTGCGTTTGAACAGAAACTTGCGTATTGTCGGGACCCTTGGCTGAGAAATATCATTTTTTTTCTAAAAAGTTTTATTTAATAAATACTACGCGCACACGCACACGCACAGAGAGAGAGAGAGAGAGAGAGAGAGAGAGAGAGAGAGAGACCTACCATTAAAATCATTCAGATCGATTTTGAATCGATGTAAATCGCTTTTTATACATGTTTTTCATTTCTATATTACCAAGTATTTATAATGTTGTACGAGCTGTAGATATTTGTACATTTGAATTTTTTTTTATCGACGTTTTGCAAATCTATTTATTTTTGCGTAAAATTGAGTCTTATCGATATTGTTAATTTAAGAGTGTATGTATATAATTGTAAGCAGTATTTTTTTTTTATCTATATTTTCGATATAATATTATTCATTTATCGACCCTAAAGTACTATTACTGTTCTATGATTAATTTCACAGGAAATATAATACTGGCAATATTAATAATATTGATTATATCAAAAGTTTTATTAAATATAAATAATTCAACGATAACGTATTTGTTGTTTCATTTTTTTTTTTTTACTATTAATCAATTTTGTTGACATTTGAAATATGCAAGGTAAGTACAGTTTTCAATCATCTTAATTTTCTTTCATTATACAAACAAAAATTATTTAGTTCTTTCATTTTTTTTTTGTTAATTTTACATTAATTATTAAGTAATAGGTCAAATAATATTTCATTTTTAATTCATTTTTAGCAAGCAAGTGGAAGAAACATTTAAATTTTAGCAAAATATTCAAGGATAGTTTTAATTTTCAGGATTAATCAAGCTGCTTTATACAGTTGATGTTTCTGTAATTGAAGCGCGGCGAGAAAGTAATTTCTTGTTCGATATATTGTATTTTACTAAAATACATATCAAATTTATGGAATGCTTAAAAGTAAAAAAAGTATTTGTAAATTATGTTTGCCAAAAAAATACTCGAAATTACATTGAGGCAAAATATATATTATAATGCGTATAATAGGTCATTTAATTATTAAACAATCGAAGTTTAAATTAGGAGGTATTTTTTCAACTTTATTTATTATCTCTTGAAGAAATGTAAATTAAAATATAAGCCGTATTAACATGTTATGGTTATTACTTATTACTATCTTAGGCAATTATTCAATAGAAACAAGAACTTTTCGTATAAAAGCTAATAATTAGTGAATTTATGTTTTAGATCTTTTACAAAATAAACATTCGAAAGTGTTGTAATCACACCTTCTTAAATTCTTTACATGAATTGTCATTTAATATATTACATTTTTAATATATTTTGATAGAAAAAAGTCGATATTACAATGCTTTTGATATGTGATTAATATTTGGTCGAATTAGCATTTATGATTTAATTTCCAAGATTCATTATTTATTAATTTAATCGTAGGAGTAAGTTTTAATAAAATTTCTTTTCTGTAACAGACGAAATTTATCATCAATGGGTTTTTATGGCTCGCCATTATAACATATTTTGTTGGACCAATTGATGCAGTTCAAGTTCAAACACAAAGTAGTTCTATAAATTCTCCTGGGCCCGATACTCGTCAACTAATACATTTTATAACAACTACTCAAAATATACCTCTAGATTATCAACACAAACAAGTGGAGCATCAACCGCAAGATCAAATAAATTATGATTTAAATTTAGATACCTCAAGTCCATATATTACAGCTAAATCTGCTGGATTAATCGAGAAAAATTTAAACCAAAACAAGAATGCTTTAATAGGGAAATATCCTACAATTGCTACAATACTTTCAACCATTCCCCCATTAAAGCGCAACATATACCAAGATAGTACGCCAGCCGCTTCACGTCATTATTTTGGAAATAAACATGGTTACAATTCGAAGATTCACAATTATAATCCAAGGCATGATCATAGTCATGGACATCAGCATCAGCATGGTCACGAGCACAATCACGGGCATAGTCATAATCATGGTCATCATCATGACGACAGCCATAAACATGATCATCAGCATCGGGATGCTCATAAACACGATCATGGCCATAAGCACGAGCATGGCCACAGTCACAAACATAATCACCAGCATAACGAGCAGCATAAAGAAGATCACCAACATCACCATGGACATGAGCATGGTCATGAGCATAAGCACAATCATAAGCACGATAATAAACACGATCACAAGCACGAACATCATGCTGAACATCAGCATAAACATGGTCATGAGCATCATTCGGAACATAAACATCACGAAGAACATAAGCACGAAGGGGAACACCATCATCACCATAAACATTCTCACTACAATGAGCATCATCATCATCATGATCATCACCATCATAACGAACATCATCATCATCATTCTCACAAGGAAACTGAAACCCATCATCACCATCATGGGCACGAACATAAAAATGATCATAAACATGGTCATAAGCATGATGAGCAGAATAATCATGCCCACGAACATAAACATAAGAATGGTCATCAGCACCAACATGGGCATCAGGAAGACCATTCGCATAAACATGATCACAAGCACGATGACTCTCATCGTCATAATCATCAGCACGGCCATCACGAAGAGCATAAACATTCTCATCAACATGACCATAAAAGTGGCCATCAACACGATCATAAACAGGGCCATAATCACGCACACAGCCATAGCCATCATCATGGTCATCATCACGGTCATCATCATAAACACGATCATGAACATAAAGAGGATCATACTCATGGACATTATGAAGAGCACAAACATCAACATCAACAAGACCATACTCATGGTCATCACGAAGATCACAAACACAAGCACGAGCATCATGAAGAACATAAGCACGATCATAATCATAAACATCATCATGATCATAGCGAAAGTCACAAACACCAAGAAGATCATGGACATAAGCACCAACATAAACACAATGAATACCACAAACAACACGAGACTCAAAATTCACAATTTGAACGTCCACATTATTCCGATGATTTTGGAGATTATCATCATGCAGCATACAAAAATCATAACTATAATAATTTTGAAGGGAATCAGCATCACTTTGGTGCTTCCCAAGCACACGAAGAATCAATCGGATTTCCTCGAGACAGCTTGACAGCATCGGAATCTGCTAAAGTTATTTTACAAACTCCAATAACAACAATTGCTCCTAACCCATTTGTCATTCAATTAGTTTAATAAAATATATTGTTTCATGTAACGCAATAGCGATAAATGTTCATATAACTTTTTTCAAATAAATATCATGAATCTTCTGAAAAAAATTTCTTTCTTGAAATTCCATATATGAAATCACACTCTCATACATTGTTTCTCCATTGCAGAAAATCTAATCAAGTATAAAGCGATCGTTATATATTTTAGTTCTATATTTCATATATTAGATACTAACAATATAATATAAAAAACAAAAGAAAATATCTCGTACAATAGAATTGAGTTATTCTGTGAATAGCGTTGATCGTTCAATAAAACCTAAAATAAAAATTTTCCTTTTATTTTGTAATAAATTTTATCAATTTAATTATACCAATATCGTATTATGAAAGAAGTATAATAAAATATTGAATATTTAAGAATTTCATAATTAAATTCATTTCAAGTAAATTCAAGGTAATAAAAATTATTAAGTAGTAATACATTTATAGCATGAGCGAAGCAATTAGTAAAAATATAAGAACTTTTCATATACAAGCCAAGATCTAGTTTAATCAGACAAATAAATTCATGAAATACGTGTAATAATATAGCATAATTTTTTTATTTGATATTAAAAATCAATATTAATTTTCGACCTTTTTTTTGTAACAGATAAAGCGCCTCATGTCGGGGTATTTTTGGCTGTTCATTTCAACAAATTTTGTTGAATCATCTAACATACATCAAGTTTTAAAACAAAATGATTTTGTAAAAACATTTGGATTTAATAATCATAGATCAATAAATGTTCTAAATTCAACAGAGCCCATACTTTTAAATTTTCAACGTGATCAACAGAAACATCAATCCGATCAGCAAAAAGACTCGCACTCGAATTTTGGCGTAGTAAATCCATATATTAACATGAAATTGCCAATTGCATCATCATCATCATCATCATTATCATCATCATCACCATCATCGTCATCATCTCCTTTTATTTTGCCTGCTCGTAAGAGTAAAATATTTGAAAATAATGAAGTGCATAACATAGAAATGCCATTACATCAGCATATTATTAAACATAGATCCGATGGTTATTTTGATTACCATGGGCGCAAATATAGTTATGGCCACGATCATCACCATCACTCGGATCATGCTCATTATCATCAGCATCAGCAAGACCATAAGCATACTCACGATCGTAAACATAACCATAAGCATCGTCATCATCATGAATCTTATGATAATCATCATGAACAGCACGGACATATGCATAAACACGAGGAAGAAAATGTTCATTATCACAAGGATGGTCATCAACATGAGGACAGTCATCAGCATAACGAAAATCACCATCACAGGCACAATAATTCACACAAACATGAAAATCAACATGATCACGAGCACAGACATGCTGCTCAACATAATCACGGTCATCATCACCATCATTCTTCTAAGCATGAGCATCACGAAGAGCATAAGCATCATGGGAAGCATCATCATCATCACAAACACGATCATCATAATAAACATCATCATCATCATAATCATCATCATAAAAATGAGCATCATCATCATCACGAGCATAAAGGTAAAGAGGAACATCACCATCATCACGGACACGAAGATCAAAATAATCATAAGCACAGTCATTCGCACGATGAACATCATAATCACGCCCATAGTCATAAACATGAAAATCAACATCACGAAAGTCACGGTCATCACGAGAATCATAAGCATGGTCATCGTCACGATCAAAATCATGGCCACAATCATGATCACAATCACAATCATAACCAAAATCATCATCATGGACATGACCATGAGCAAAAGCACGATCATCATCAAGTGCATCATCACAATCACAACGATCAACATAAGCATGCTCATCACCATCGTCAAGAGCATAAACATGATCATAAGCATAAACACGAGCATCAGGAAAATCATAAACAACATCATAATGCAGATCATCACCATACGCACCGTGGAAATCATAAGCATCGTCGCAATGGTATACATAAACACCATGAAGAGCATAAGGAAGACCATGGCCACCACCACCGTCATGGACATATCCATAATCATAAAGAACATCGTGCTAATCAAGAAAATCATAAATTTGTTGGTAGTCACAGTCTCGAACGTAACGAAGCACCTAAACTTTATGAGATTGATCGCAAAAAGAATTTGAATCGTCTTAATTATAAATATGACGAAGTTCATGAACCGGCAATACCGGAAGATCGTGAAAATAAAGATTTTCGTGAATCCCATGATGCAACACAACACCATGAAGAATATATAATATACCCCGACGATAACTTATCCTCATTAAAACCTGTTAATGTTAATCAACAATCTGCAATAACAATTCTCCCATCGAAATTCAGTGCTAATAATTCAAAGAATTAAAAATTTTCTATCATAAAATGTATAAAAGTTGTAAGAAAAATTAACTTTCTAATCGAGGTTGATTTTTTACTTTTATTATTGTTTATGGCTTCTGAGTATTTTTTTTTTTTTTTTTTAATTTCATTTCTTGCGCATTACGAAGTATTTGTTGTTAGAGGTATTATTATGATTTTATTCTTATTAATAAAGATGACTATTATCAACAATTTATTACTTTTTACTACATTACCACATCATTTGTTTTGTTTGTTTGTTTGTTTGTATGTTTGTTTTTTTTTTTTTTAAATTTTTTTGAAATTTTTTAATGTCACTGGTTAAATTTGAAAGAAGAGTACGCTATTATGAATGTGTAGTATTCATTTATGTACATTAGTATTAGTGTATAAAAGAAATTTCGTCAATATAAACGGAGGTAAAATAAAGGTTCGAATGTAAGAATTTTTGTGTTCGATGAAGCAGCCAATATAAACTTTAGTATACAAGCCAATATTTAGTAAGTTTCTTGTGTAATTAAATTATTGCTCTATAATACGATAATTTCTTATACAATAGATAATACGTAATTTCACGTAAATTTAATGTGCTTTTTTTTCGTAACAGATAAAGTACCTCATTTCTGGGTTTTCGTGGCTATTATTACTTGCAACATATTTTGTCGAATCGACTAACGCAATTCAAGTTGTCGAACGAATTACACCATTAAACTTTATAAGTGCCGCAGAAAATATATTTTTAAATTCACAATATCCTAAGCAGGAACGTGACAGAAATACCAGAAGCACAAATTTATATTTAAATTATGACACGTTTATACCTACAAACTGCCTTAGAGTTAAAGATAAATATTTCTTAAAATATAATATCGAAGCACCCAAGACCAGACGATCTATAATTTGTGCACAAAAGCCAGAATTGGAAAAAGACTTGGAGCTAAATAATATCCAAAATAAAGCATTGACTCATGGCGAATTCAAACAATACTCTCGTCGACAAACATATCAACCCGATAATAATAGCGAACATTATCACGGACACAAGCATAATCATCACGAACGAGAAAATCATAAACAAAGTCACCAGGGGCAACATTATCATTATCACGAGCATTCCCATAAACACGAGCATCAGCATGATAATAAGCATCATCACGAGCATAAACATTATTCCCATCATGCTCATAGGGAAGAGCATCGGCATAAATCGGATCATAAGCACAGCCATGATCATAATAATAAAGAAGATCATCGTCATCGCCACAAGCACAAACATCGTAACGAGCATCATCATCATCACGACCATCATCATCACAACGATCATCATCATCATCATTCTCATAAAGAATCTGAGACTCACCATCACCATCACGGGCACGAGCATAACAATGCTCATAAGCACCAACACAAGCATAATCAACAAAATCATCATTCGCATAGGCACGATGAAAAGAGCGATCATCAACACAAACATAGTCATGAAGAAGGTCACAGTCACGGGCATCGTAACGATCATGACAATGCCCACGAGCATAATCATGAGCATAGCCACAGTGGTGATCATAAGCACGGACACCAGCATGAGCACATACACAAGCAAAACCATGAAAACAAGCACGCTAACACGCACGGTCACGGTCACATGCGTAATCACAAACACGATCATGGGCATAAACACGAGCATAAAGGCGCTCACGTGGAAAATCATCGCCATCGGCATAACGAAGAGCATCGTAATCATGAAAACGAAGAGCACAAGCATGATCATCGTGGAAATCATAAACATATGCATTATCACAATGAAGAGCATGAACATGATCATGATAATCAGCATCGTCACGATCATACCGAAAACCATAAGCATTATGAAAATCATAGCCACCATGGAGATCATGGGCATGAGCGCGATCATAAATACCATGAGTTTAATCATTCGTATTTTGAAAATCATCATTACGACAAGTATCATGATAAGGGACATTATTATGCGATCGATCGAGATCATAATTATAATCATCGCATCGATGCTTCGAAAATCGATAATGAGTATGGTTTGCCGGAAGGCGCATTATCGATACGAAATGCTTCGAGTGACATTGAAAATACTTCGACAAAAGCAATTTCATCCGACCAACTCGCCACTTAATTATCAAATCAGTGCAAACTCATATAATTATACATTGTAACGCAGTTGAAAAATATAAAAATATAAAAATACTAATAAATAATTCTCTTTCATTCATAACAATTAATAATGTCCTGTTGTTTGTTTTGAATTCCGCCCCACGTTAATGTTTATTTAAAAATTGAACATTTATTACAAACGAGTACCTTCTCATAATACGAATTATCTATCTATCTAATTTAAGAATAAAAGATAATTTTAATATAATATAAAGCTGCTTTATGTTATACTGCTTTAAGTAATATTATATACATACACACTTAGCAACGAAAAAAACAAAAAAAAAAATTTTTTTTTAATATTACATAATACTGAATTTTGTATTATGTGCATACATACTGTTTCATTAGATATTCATGATTTTCGTGAATGATACCTAAAGCCCAAGATTAATTTTATTTTTATCATTATTTAAATTATTATGTGTATTACTATTTAAATGTACAATTATATCGAGGACTTTGAAATCACATCTCACAAAAATATCCAACTTTATTGGTCTCATCTATATTACATCTCAAAATATTGCAAATTTATAACCAAATATAAGTTTACGGGAATTCAGCCTTTTACACCGCTATCCTCTATATTTTACATATATTTTATATATTCCGTATTATTAATTATCCATACAATATCTGGCAATAATTTCCGCCCCAAATCAATCATGTTAACGGCAATTTGAAAATAATCATTCAGTACGATCGTAATAAAACAATCATTCTTATGAAAACCTTTAATTTTATTTATACGAATTATTAGAACATTACTATTAATAACCTAACTACTACCTTTAGCTTTCCCTTGCGTCTCTAAATGTCGTTCAATTGTCCCCCGAGATAATACATAACGCAATCAAAATCATTATATAATAGCAAAGTCGAATAAAGAAATAAAGCGAATCAGCGATCGAATTTGCCCTCTCATCCATCGCTTAATTGCAGCCTTAATATTTCTCTCATCTGTTTAGGCGTTGAGCGACAAACTTGCCGTTCGATCGGCCTCGGTACGTAAAGCCACGCCCATTGTCGTCACAAAGACCCCAACCGATCGAGCACTCTTGATAAAATCGCCCGCCCCTCACCCGCTCCCCGCGGTACCATATTGTACCATCAGACCCACGATGACACGGGAGAGACGCTCGTAGCGGTGGCAACAACCACCCACTCTCTCGCCTCACCCTCCCATCTCCCAGCCAACTTCTCGGGCGAGTGCGGCGCTAAATTTCGCTTAATGGCCAATAACTTCTCGGCCTGCCCGACAGATAGTGGAAGCGAGTGCACGTGGCTAGTGCAGCAGGCCTCTGGGTAGGATCAAGGAAGTATCGTCGTAGCCACCGTCGGTCCGTGTAATGTCGTGGTCCGGAAGATAAATTATTGCGGCGGTGCGCGAGCGGCGAGAAACTTCGGCTCTTATCGTGAATACGCCCGTGCTACCAGTATTCCTCGACTACGGTCGCGCGCGCTGGAGGAGAGCAGTCTGGCTTCCGGTAGAACAGTCTTAACCCGAGCAACGGGTGCCGGGTCGTTGGCGGAACCATGGGGAGGAATAACAAATTCAGTTTTTTTTGGTTAAGGAATTTGGTTAAGGCTTTGGTGCGGGCAATTACATACCGAGCGAACGAAGTTCGAAGTAATTGTGTGTGTGTGTGTGTGTGGGGGGGGGGTGGCTTTGGCGGTGAAGCGAGGTGTAGTTATTAAGAGGCTTTGATATTTCTTGCTGGTTTTGCGTTTTTGTGTATCATGCGCGAACAAAATTTTCCAACCCTCGTCTCCGCGTCTGTCTTTACCCACCCCTCCCACCCTTCTATCGCCTCTGACCGTAATCCATTGTAATATTGTTTGTTTTTGTAAATTATTGTGGCATTTGCGGATTTTAAGAATGCCCGATTGCAAATTCAGCAAATAATAATTGCCATACTCGAACTGGTAATTATCAATGACCTGAAAAAATTCCAAAGAATTCGGATTTATGGATGAAGAGAGAGAGAGAGAGAGAATTGGAAAATGTAGATTTTCGCCATTAAAAGTAGGAAAACGTACGAGACGTCGATTTATCAGTAATTTTTTAAAGATCTTGGAGAGATTGAATGAAGCGGTCCGAGCCTGCCCCTTATGCTCTCGAAAATTGCATTCCATGCACGATTGGTGTACTTATGTAGTCGCAATTTTTCTTATATTTTTTTTGTTACCGGCGTAATATCCCCCATCGGAATATCCACTGGAAACTATGAGAAGATGTGAGGAGAAGAATGATGATGGCGGAGAGATGGACGACGGCTCTTTAGCCTCCAAGATGTCATTATTCGAGCCGCGATTTTCCTCGCGTGTGTAATCATGCGCACGCAACTGGAGTGAGGGGGAGGGGGGGGGAGAAAAAATATCAGCGAGCGCTCTTTTAATGTACACGTGAGGCAAGGTTTCTCGATTAGGAGTTTCGCGCGCTACGGCGGCACATCCGCCGCCACCTTGATATCCTTGGATACCTTTGGCAATTGTTAATGAAGGTATACTGCACGGATAGAAGGATAAGGGATATCGCCAATCCCGATAATTGCTTTACCGCGAGAACAATGAGAGGAATCGCTTTCTTTGGCATAGATTGTTTTATGTTGACAGCGGGGCCTACAAAAGGCTTAGAAAAGCCTAACTGTGATTAATTGCAATTTTTATGATGAATCGAGGAGGAGAATGGATGAATCCGTCGTTTTTCTGCTTATTATCGATCAGGTTATTGTATAAGGATAATAGCGTAATTATATGATAGGACACTTTATAGCTTTAAGGCCATTATAAAGTACGAGCATATTGATTGAAACAAATATAAATAAGAAGGAAAGAAAATTTTTTTAATTTAATAATTAATCCACTTGAACAGACGGACTAGCAAATATCGATTAGATTCCAGCCAAGTCATTTAATTCAACACGATGCCATTTTAATGTTCACTTTGATCAATTACTGCGACATTGATGGATAAAGCGAAATTGTAAGCGATACAAATGAGTGGGAGTTGCCATTTGAAATAAACATTTTTTTTTGTAAAACGTAGAGAATTGTTTGTACGATAATAGAAAATGATATTGTTGTATGCAGCATGCGATAATGGTAAATCGATCAAATATTGGTTGATGATGGTTGAGTGGAGAGTAGATTGTCAAGTACAATGTATAAATCAGTGTCAGATATACGAGTACAATAGATCTTCAATTATTGTTCCGAATTAATGAACAGAGAAAGTTCCTTTAAAAAAAAAATATATATATATATATATATATATATATATATATATATATACTTATATATATTTGTGTTAAATTTTTACTAAACTTATTACCGTTTAAAAGTATATTTTAACTAGAAGTCGTCGATAAATCGACTTTTTTCATTGATTGCATTGGCGCTTTAAAACGCAATTTTGAACAATATTACCAAAAAAGAAATTGTGTAAAAATTCAAAATTAATTTGATTCTCATTTAGTTAAAAATTTCTTATTTATTATGAAATGCATATATATTGTTATTAATTTTATCATAATTATTGTTATTATTATTTCAACATTTACATTTATAGCTAATTTATTTAATTAGAGAAAGTTTCGTCTAATCTCATACCGACTATATAATACATATTTTTATCCATTATATTAATACATTGATAATCTTATAAATTTCCTTTTTTTATTTAATAATGCTTAGTTTTTATTTTATTTAAAACGTTCTTATTATAAAAGTTCGTTGCTCAAGTTAATAATGTCTAATTGTGGAATAATATATTACATAAAAAATGTATAATACCGTTTAACAATATATCCATTAAAAATATTATTATATTATATTATCTGTATTATCTACAATTTCTTTCAATATACGAATTTTAAACATTTCACCCGACACGATTACTTCTAATGTTACCAATTTCATATTTTCCGTCGATCTTAGCGAAACAAATACATATTTGATTCTAATGATAACAGAACTTTATTATAATTCTCACGATTGATAAATCGTAGCACTCGACACTTTTCTTTTACATTAGATAATTAATTGATTAATTATCAGTAAAACGCAACAAGCTTTCAGTATTTGGACGAGTTTTATTCGCAGACAACGACGAGCTCCGATAATTTAGCTTTCCTCGCGTGCTTTCCAGTTATGTGTTTTGTAAGAGAAGCTGTCTAAAAATAATCTCTGCCTCTCGTACAAAATGGCTAAAGCCTTTAGCGCGCGATCACAGCAAAGCCATCGTCACGGCCATACTGAAGAATTCCGAATGCCTTGCTTCTAAAAACAATAACCCACACAGATACACCCACGGGCACGACAAAGTAAGCCGTGTGACTGCAAAAGGTACATAAGCAGCGGCACCTGCCCGTATGCCCCGTGCCGCCTCCGTGCCGCCTCCGGGAGGGGAATGAATTATTTAAAAGTCCTTAGAGATGCTCGAGGGGCTCGCTGCGGTAATAATCTTTCCCGACGGCGCGGCAACCCCGAGGCCTCTGACTCGTACGGCGGCGCGACCTTGAGACTACGGCCGCCTCGGCTGTGCCGTTGAGACGAGGCTCGCCGAGCAAAGAGTAAGCGGAAACACTCGCGGGCTCCGGTGTCAGGTAGGGAGTATACTTCGACATCGCCAGAGGATGTCGGTCTACGTTGGATTGTAATTGACTTGGCACCTCGTGCGGCTAGTGTACCGACGTCCAAGGGATATTACCGTCATAATGCGATGTGATTTGTCAATTTTGAAAAACAGCTGCGATAACTGTTTAGATAAGGTCTGCGCACCTGCGACAGCCACTTATCAGCTTTTATGTTCGCTGCATCTGTGCTACGAAGTTTGCCATTATATCAGTTAGGTTTTGTAACGTTGAGTCGGTCCAACGAAAACGAGGAGCACGCGTATGATCTAATCCCTCGTTACTCATCACAAAATATTTATTTAGACATATTTATACACACATTTAGACAATGCACATTTAGACTGAGTTCTTCGTGCCTCTTGGTCCGAGTCGTGCTTGTATGAAACTATCAAAAATTAATTACTTCGATATTTCTTAATGAGAAGTAATTGCCTCGTGAGTAGCAGCATAACATTAATCGAGTCGTTAAAGTTCCGGTTGAACTACTAAGTCAGATAATATTAATGTTTTTATCGATTTGTAAAAACGCTTTATATTATATTTCTCAACAGTATTTCGTACACTTGACACATCGATTTATTCATTAGCATATTATCAAATAATGTGCTGGTATCAATTGTATAATGACATTTTCTAAATAAGATCTTAAGACTCGAGTACAATAATATTATTATACATGTAAAATATTAGAATATATCGTATTATATAATCATTATGATCAAAATGTTTAGCAGTAAGTTACTTAAGTTAAGGAATAAAGTAATAGCAACAATATCTAAATAGTAGTACCTAAATTCCCGATCAATTTAGTACTTTTGTTATTTTTCAACACAACAGATATGTTGAAATTAATAATCATTAAAAAGATTACATTATAATTTTGTAAATAAATTATAGTCTAAATGTCCGAATTCGAGTCTTATCAATTCAAGTTGTTAAAAAAATTCAATTCAACATATAGTTCCTTTCTACCTCGAGTTTTTTTGTCTTTTTTTAAGAAGGGCGGGCGGGCGGGCAAAACCAGCGCGATGATCGATCGAAGCTTAAAATGCAGAAACTATGTTGAATGTTGTGCATGTTTCATTGTCGCTAGCGTACTCCACATACCTTACATAGACTATATTTGAGTGACGTCACGTAGGCTATGAGTAATTTGAAAATATGAATTAAGATTGAATATAAAGTGCAAACGAACGAGATATCTACATACATTTAAACGCAAGAAATATAAACAAGAATGCGCGAGGCGTAGGGAAAATTTAAAAGTAATTGTAGATGAGCAGCTGGAGGTGAAAAACACGAAGAGAGTAAAAAAGATAAAGGAACTGGGAGGCACTGAGACGAAAGAAAAGTAATATGTACGAGCATTTGATTATACGTAGGTAGAAAGGAGAAATAAATATCGTGGATGTTACCTTTAACCCACATACATTATGCGCTAGAGTAGTGAATGCAATGAAATTTATTGAAGATGTAAAAGTGCCAGTAGTTATGGATGTATTTCAGCTTTTTATGTGGCGTAGCTCATCAAGGTCGTAAATTTCGGAAGATTTTAAAGCCTCGTTTAGAATGAAAATTTTTTAACAATAACTATTAGGTTATTAATTTTCGTTTCGTTATTCACTCGCATATTAATGATGCCAAAAGTATTTATGTTCCATAAAAGTATTAAACATTCTTTCCCAAGTAGAGAGTAACAAAGTATGAAACACGAAAGCGAGGTGAGGTGTGGGGCTCGACGTACACTGTGACCACTTTGTGTGTTGTTTTATTTTCCATCATTAAGATATAAGTTTAACAACTATATTATGTACAATGCCATTTCTAACATGTCGTGACGAGGAGCTAAATTACCCTGGTACGAGACTAAAGCAAATATAATAATTTTCACTTTTGCTCACCATTGGCTGAGTAATAAATGTCCAAAAACGTTCGGCATAAGCTAACAATTTTTATGCAAATACTGGTATCGATAGAAATCCAATTGTTTTTTGAAAATTTTAAATATCATATGATGGTAATTATAAAGATTTACAGAAATAATTAGACTAGTTGACTTAACATAACATAAAACTTCTCGATTCTCATTTATCTATAATTGAATTTACATAAAGCTGTAAAAAGTTATTTCCGATGTTTATAAAAGCAGCGACATTAATTGCTTGATTCTTTCAATTCATACATACACAGTCGAATGAAAAATACGTTCGAATGTTTGTCCTGTCAATTATTTGCGAGTAGCACCTGCTTTCTATAAAACGTCCAAATCCCTATACAACGATCCCGCGTATCGTTAATACAATAAACATATAATATATATATCTGTCTCCCTCTCAATTTTCCACTCTCTTTTCCTTTGAGCGGAATAGCTTTTCGTGGCTGAACGTTCCGATCGATTTCTCGCCGAGTCGAAAGTATTTCCTTCGTGTCTTATTTTTTCCTCTTATTTTTTCTCCCGAATTAGTTAGTCGGATGATTGGCTACAATAGTAGATGCGTGATTCAGACGTGAATTATTTGAGGAGCGTCAGGGTCGATTCGCGCGGAAACTGGGCTACCGCATACAATTTGGAAAGTTATATCTCGACGCGAGAGGATATACAAAGAGAGAGATAGATAGATAGAGAGAGAGAGAGAGAGAGAGAGAGAAAGCGACGAAGCAAATGCTCGTGAATAGCTTGGCTACAACTCCTCAAACGTTTGGCAGTTACCGCTCCTTTGTTTTCCTTTTTCTAATCGATATGACGCTTTACGTTGTTTTTATTTTATTCATTCCGAGAAACTGAATTGATCTGGTTTTTATTATCTAGTAATCTGCTTTTCTTTTCGAAACAATGAATCATTTTTACGATCCGAGGGAAAGGAGTTGAGTTATTCAGGGCTGAAATGAGTATTACTGTATTTGCTTACTAAAAAAAAATATTCATTACAATGCCTTATGATAATTTTGATTTTCTACTTTTAAAATGTATACTCGCACACTGCTTTTTTCAAATGCGTCTCAATAATTCACCTAATTTATTCTATTTTGAAAATTTCTTCCATTGCATTTGATATAAAATAGACATTTTTCTATGCAAAAAGATCTTTAAATGAGTTTTCATATCAGATTAGAAGGATAATTAAAAATGCAATACTTTGAGCAAGAGTGCAACGATAAATGTAATATTAGCGCATTAAAAGTAGAAAAGCTTTCAAAATATGCTTCGTTAAAGTTAATGAAATAGCTATAATTTGTATGTAAAATTTTGTTAATTGCAAGTAATTTCAAATTCATTGATTCGCGTAGACATGTTGTAATATTAAATTGTTTAATGACTTAATCAAGTCCAAAGTCAACTCGATAATATCAACTTAATAATTACTTGTTTGCGGAGTATTAAGTTTTCTGACAATTAATTGAAAGTCGTCGTTGGCTTACTAAATTTCATGCATATTTATACATTACAAAGAGGGAATTTTGTACCTGAAGCTCATTATCGCGTCACTTTGCCGTTGCTTGTTAAATCTCAAATGAAAAAGCAGATTATAATGAATCGAGTAGAGAAAAAGGGAATGAAAGAAATGATCATCCCGTAACTAACATTGTTCATATCTTATAGCGTACCAGATAACGAATAGATTGGTATAATTTTTTTCAGTTTTTCTTGTAAATGATTAAACTTGGATGATCGGATGAGATTTATCAACGCGTTACCTATGTTTTCAAACTACATTCTCTCCACTAGTTGCAAACTAATATTAATGACGATAATTACAAATAATAATTGCTCAAGCTGAATTTAAATTGAAGTTTTAAACGCGTATTTTTAAATGTTTATTAATCTTTACCTTCATCCTTATACAAATAAGAAAAATAATAACATTTTTCTGTGAGTTAAATGGAAAATTGCTAATGCAAATAGGAGACTACAAAAAATCAGATCAAGCCATTTATTTATTGGGCCACGGATTGATCGCATACATTTCATAAAATTGAAATGCCGTTCTAAATGAAAGTATTTGTCAAAACGAAACGAAAAACAATTTCCCGTACAATTTGCGAATCGTAAAAATATTTTTAAACTCACAATTGGACGTCAGAAACGCTCATTTTTACGGCCGCCTATACTCCTGTCTTTCGCGCATTCTCAAAATACGACAAACTGACCGTCACATTACGATTAATTTATCGACGAAAGAAATTACAATTAGCCAATTAAATAAGTGTTGTTCGTTATATCGCAACGGATGAGACTTTCTACTATATTGTCGAAGCTTCGAATATCTACGGAAACATTGTAGCAATTGGAGCAACTGGAAACTGGCCGTAAAACGCCCTCCACCCCTCGATCACCCCCCCTCAGCATCAAGTCGCAGTTCGCATCTAACGCCCTGTCCCCGGAAATTCTCCTCCTTCCTTTAATGGTCAATCTTCTTTGGCGGTCGGTAGTTCGGGCGACCTCTCGGACGAGGGGCCGTCAATATCTAATATGACCAACCTCCGTCATCTGGCGCTGCACTCCTTTCTTCCTTCTCCCTCTGTGATTATTAAGCTTTGCTACCGCAGCCGCGTTACCCACTCACGGCTCTACGAATCTTGGCAAATGGCCCAACTTTTATCTACAGGCAGTCGGTCGATGCATCGGGCGGTGCACCCATCGACTCGCATTTTTCCAGCGTAAACGGCTCTCGAGCTACCCCAAGTCCACGAGCAATGACCGGCCGTTGTTGGGCCACTGGTCGCGGTAAGCGACGTACATCACCGAGGTGATTCCGGGATTGTCCGCGAGCTTAAGAGCCGTTTGCTTATGAGGCATCGGGGGGATATATATATATATATATATATATATATAGAGAGAGAGAGAGAGAGAGAGAGAGAGAGAGACGGAGAGAAATAGAGAGAATTAGGAAAAATGTGTGTGAGGCAAGGGCCGAGAAGGTTAGAGAGAGCATTTAGAGAAAGGACTCACTTCGCGATGTTGTCAGCTTTTACGCCTTTGCGCCGTATCACTTGTCGCCTTTGTCTGGATGTCAAGAGTTTTCAAGACGAAACCCTATGTCGACATCTTCTTTAGAGTGACGCAAATCACGTGGTACTAGGCTTCTCTTTTTCCAAACATCTTGCGGTCATATAAATACAAAAAAAAAAAAAAAAAAAAAAAAAAAAAAACAATTTCTTTTCCGAGTGATAAAGACGCTCACTGATATTTATCTTCTCACATGCATTAACGAAGCCTTAAAAGCTGAATTAATACGTAGCCTATAATATTATTTATTACAGCTTTCTTACATAAACATTACAAGGACAACAAATGACAAATTGTTCCATTGGAAATGCGACAACGAGACCTAACGAATTCATGGCCATTTTATTTTTGGTTTACTTTTCACGTAAATCTATAATCATTCTCTTGATCCAGCTACTAAAAATACATTTGACCAGCCAATATTACGAATGGGTTTATATTTCAATTTTTAAATATATAAAAGTATTTATTAAAAGGGCCACTTGTAGTTCGCACTTGTAGTCAAGAAGCGGAAGGATTTATGGGAAATCGTTCGTCTCCATATAATTCAGCATAAAATTTATTTAAATTTTACAACTGGACTTATGAATACTTGATAAATGGAAATGAGACTTAAAGTCGCGAGTCGAGTGAGAGGACAAATGTGAGAAGTAACGACAACCGCGCAGCATAGGCATAATTCTATAATTAAATACCTACGATTCAGCCGTTTAAGATAAAAGTTGATTTACTTGGATACTAAGAGTAGATCAAAGACGTGCTTTAAAGAAATAACTCAGCGCCATTTTATTAAATATAATTAAAATTAATGTCTCTACTTTTGTTCGAACGAACCAAGGACAACGATACGCGCCGATCTCGCTAAGACCTCGACGAGAATAGTAACTTACCGCGGTGAGAGGGGATGATGCGTGGAGGGGAAAGGAGTTCGCAAAGAAGTCGTCGAACGGTAGCGTTCACGATTATTTTTCAGTTGATACAAAAAGTTGTGCAAAGACGTAGAAAAAGCATAAATCATGATTAATCATACGTTATTATCTACCGTATTTATCACGTGTCGATAAATATTTAATAATTATAAGCATATAATTTGCATTATCTCAGACTGAGGTTAGCTAATACTTGGAACGTTTTCAGCAATGTAAGAGTAAAGTTGGCTGGTGGGGGGTGGGGCCGGCAGCCAATTATATCTAAATAACGCATGTAAAAACCATTAAAACACGCAAGAATATGTATGGAAGCGAATATTACTTCCTCGAGCGATTCTCATTGGCGATCAACGCAATTTCTTCTCACTTGCCTTCCCAACTGTCGTCCACCTTATCTTCCGACCAATTTTCCGACAAATTCGCACCATCGAAAACGAATTAATATCATTTGCGCTCGAATTGAGTCGCGGATAAAATCGCCAGGGTTAAGTCGGATCTATACTCTCGGATTGACTTCCAATACTCGCAGAAGAAGCCTCGCGGCCTCGAAAACGACGAGCAACCTCCCACCCAGATACAGGTTGTTGTTCGCGCTCTTTGTCTCGCTGAAAGCCCTAGGCGGTCGCTCCTCCCCCCCCCCCCGTCACTTTCGGTAGCTGTCAACGATGCGCTCCTACCTTCTTTCTCTCGTCACCCCCCCACCCCACCCCACCGCCGCGTTCCCCACCACGCTCGCTACCAACATCGCCGCGACCACCGCCGCCTCTTCGCCCTTCAGCACACCCCGATTTCGTGCCACTGTGTTTTATGTCCTCGGTTTTGCGCCGGCGCCGACGAAGGCAATGGCATACCATGATCCAAGAAAATTTCCACCTCGGCTGAGAGCGTAGCTGCTAATCCCAACGACCTGTCCTTTCCATCGCTACTCACTTACGCAACATCGACGTTGTGGATTATTCGACGTCTTGCGGATTCTCCTTCTGCTTTCGTAATGGCGCCTACGACGAGAGACACGAGGACGCTTCCCTCCTCGGTCGATCGAACCAACGGCCATTGAAAATAGAAGCTTCAATTTGTAGCTTCAATATGTTGCGGCTATATTTAGTTGAGGTTATGTGGGAGTAAGCGCTATTTGAGACATGATATTATCGCCACACGAGATGTTTTGCTCTATTAAAGAAAGATATTAAACCTTATTGACACTGGTGATATTGTATTTCTTGTAGTCCTGGGTATGTGTATGTCCGTGCCTCTGCAAGAGAGAGAGAGAGAGAGAGAGAGAGAGAGAGAGAGATTGTGCGACAGACCCTGGTGGGAATGAACGTAGAGACCAAAGTAAAGGGAGAGAGAGAGCATACGAATATTAGGAAATTTGCTTGAAACGTACGATACTTATCATATTCTATAAAAAAAAAAAAAAAAAAAAAAAAAAAAAAAAAAAAAAAAAAAAAAATTGAGAGCATTAGGAATCGAAAGTTGATTTTTCAATGCTTATTTGTTGTTAATGCCGCAACACGCATATCTAGTTTTTATTCGATTCGATTTTCAATTCGAAATTAACCATTGCTTTCACGTACTGACAATGATGCGAAAAATTTAGTATCGATAGAAAATTTACTTGATCGGCGACGCGCAGAAAGATTTATGGTTCGGATAACATCTAAGGATTTGATTTACAAATTTTCGAATTTAAAATTTCTCACCGAGATTCAAATTTAATTTCATTTCTATCGTCATTTCATTATTTATCCCCCCCCCCCCCCCACTCCCTACCATGATACTTATTATTATAGTGAATGCCAATCTTGCCCAAAATATCATCACCATGTATATATGTAATCCAAAGGGAATGATTGCATAGCCATTATCCGAGTGCTAATTGAGAATATTAATCCTTATGATATATCGCGGAAAAGCAGAGAGATTGAGAAAAAATAAAACAAGTCTGTTTATCCTTAATCAGCGTAAAGTGTAATCGGCATAGCGTCGATGCATCTTTCGATTCCCTTGGCAAAAGAAAGGACGTCCCGCTTTCCAGTACGATTCTCGAGAGAAAGTATAGATTCGTTCAAAGCGAGGAAATTCAGCACCACTGGCTTGGCAATTCACGAGCGCTTTGATATTCCAGTTGGAAAAATAAAATCACCGACCATGAAGGGAATGTGCGCACTTTTTTACACGTTAAACATTGCGCGCTTATGCATATAAAAAACGCGGACGTACCAGTAACCAAGAACGTAATAAAAGAGCGACGATACAAAATTAAACAGTTACATCAATCCCGGCGCCAATCTTTCTCGACTCACTCATTACGATACTTAATTATGAAAATAAAGAACGTCGAAAATAAAGCAAATCGCAATAAATGGCCGACAGACCCATTACGCTATTATTTACCTCCACTCCCACAGCGACGTTCCGCGTTTCGATGACTGGAAGAAGTTACGAAAATGATCTAATCGGTCGAGGAGACTACCACCGATAAAAGCTCCGAACCAGCCAAACCTTTGCACGAACGGCGAAGGCGTGCCGCGCGACCAGCAAATATTTCGCGAGTAGGTGGACGGCGCGAACTACGCGATCGCTCCAGGTATCTCCGGGCTTCCATAAACTTACCGACATTGCCGCTACTCTGGTCTCGGAGTCTTCGCACATACAAAGAAAAGCGTTGGAGGGTGGGGTGTTGGTGAGGAGGACAGAGAGACAGACACAGAGAGAGATAGAGAGATAGAGAGAGAGAGAGAGAGAGAGAGAGAGAGAGAGAGAGAAGACAATTGCTCATGGATCGCCGATTCGTACGCAAGGGAGATATAAGCCGGCGGCCCCTAGTGAGCCTCTCGGAATCAGGCTCGCGCGCACTTTTCACATTCCTCATTATTCTCAGGACCAAGGACGCCCACTGGCGTGCGAGGCGGTTTGCTCCCTTGCTCTACCTCGCGAATCCAACCGAGGATCGAAGCCCCCGAGCGCGCCCGACGACGATTTATCAACCGAAACGCTTATCCCGCCAAGATTTCCGTACCATACGCTACGCTTTCTCAATATCTCTCTCTCTCTCTTTCTCTTTCTCTCTCTCTCTCTCTCTCTCTCCCTCTCTCTCTCTCTCTCTCTCTCTCTTCCGTCTCTTCTTTACCATCGTTGATATTTTCGGTTTAGTATTTTCCAAAAATCACGGGCGATGAGATGAAATATCATTGACTGACTCTCGTCTACTATTATAACGTAGAAATTATTGTCTCGTTTTATATCGCGCCGAGCTCGCCAGTTTTCATTGACAATTGTAAAAGATATTAAACTCCAAGTCGAATTTATAAACAACTAACGTATCTCTATACTGCATCCAAAACAATATTAATTATAGTTAAAATTACTCTCTCTCTCTCTCTCTCTCTCTCTCTCTCTCTCTCTCTCTTTCTCTGTGTGTGTGTGTGTTTCTTTGTGCTGATTCTCTGCCTGCTTTGCACACGCTTTTCCCTTGGAAAGCAACAAATTTTAAGAGTTTAATAAGCCTGTTGTCGTTCCGTGTATTATGCGAGTATTCTCGCGGAAAAAGCAGCGCAAAGTCAGTTCATAAAAATCCACATGGGCAATATATTCAACACATTGGATTTACTTTAACGCCATAAATGCCCGAGTATTATTAATACTTAATACATCTAATACTTGTTTATCTTCGTAACTGCCAGTGATCAGAATGCCGAAATTTTTATTTTACTCGTCACATATTCTTTAACCATTATACGAATGCCCCTTCCACCCCTTCTCTCTTCAATTGCGGATAACTCCCGCCTCTGTGCGCGTAGCAAAGTCTCAAGGCTATACAAGTATATAATATACTTACGATTTATATAGGAGCGGTGCTGAGAGAATACGTCGGATTCGGAGGATTTTATAGCCTCCTCTCGCACAAGTCTAAATACATTTACGTGCGCCCAAGTCCGTCCCGGTTGATGAATTTATGATGTCGGTTAATCGGTGACGATATTGATTATTCCTTGCGCGATCCTCCCTATTTTTCGCCACTCATAGGTAATATATGCCTGCGGTTATATTTATACGTAGTTATATTTTCATTGGTAAATGGAGTTTGTTCGGGGAGCTTTTGTGTTTATGCACTCGTGGAGAGACTCGTGAGACGTATAAATTAAAATGAAATTGTCTTGGCGAAGAGAAAAAGATTCATGCAGCCGATAAGTTTTACCGGTTAATGCCGATGTAGTCGGAGATAACTAAAAGTATGTTGCTTGAAATTATAATACTATTATATTAAGGTATATTTTCTTTATTTTAATGATGTAAATTAAGTTGTTGGAACGAGGATGCTTTTATTGTTTTCGCGCGCGGAGCTTGGCGTGCATTAAACTTTCAATTGTAAGCACATTTTCTGGATTGTTACAGGAAATTTTATCGTTGAACTCGAAGAGTATGGCTTCGATCGTATATTTTTCAAATTAATTATCCCGGTTCTTTTTTTTAAAAATTTAAATTCAAATTATAAATTAAGCAATGATGAAGGACAAAATTGTTTATACTGCGATAGCTGGCAAAACAATTAAATAAACAGAATATTTTAAAATGCGGTAGGAGCACAGTCGGATGAAAAAAAGAAGCTAAAATATCTATTTGGAAGGAGGACTTTCCCCGGAGGAATTATAAATGAAATGGATAGCCAGTAAATGGAGTAAAAATAAAATTTCTCTTTGTCGGGCAACTAGACATGGAACTAAGATCATATTAAATAAGATGACTCCTTTACACGCGTGACGCGTAGTGAATTTCTAAACGAGCTTTAAAACTTCCTATATGCCTCATAAAACAGTAGCTTAATCTCCTTGATCAACAGAAAATCTGGCAGACAACGTGCACGGCTGTAAATTATATTTAAAAATTCAACAATCGGCCGCCGCTAGCTAACCATTAAACTCATTTCTTTCGTCGGATCATGGGAGCTCTCTTCATCTTTTTACGGAGTGTTTACGATCGGCTCGATCTCGGTACATCATCCCGATTCCCTGACTCGTCAACAATTTGCGCGTTTGCGTGGAATAGAAAGTGCGCGTGCGCTATTACACATCGCGAATGGAATTAACGCGAGAGATGAGTAAGGAAGTACATTTGCTGGCTTCGCACACGGGAAATCGGCTGATCTCACGTTATGCCACGCAAAGCCTACAGATATTTATTATCATTAGCTTCTTTTTCTATACAGAACATAAATTTTTTGTTGTTTTTGTGTTTGTTTCAACCGGCTTCAATTACTATAATTAATCATATATTGTGGGAGTGTTCTCTCGGAAAGGGAAAGGTTTATCGAGAGTAGAGTGGAGGAACAGGGACTCGCATTGTTATTTATGCTTTTGCGTGATTCGTTGATCGACACGTACTTTTAATTCATAAAGAATAGGCTTAATTTTTGTTTTTTGTTTTTCATTTAACTAGAATTTAAATACTGATTCGATCATTTTTTAAAGCGATTAAATAACATTTCAGATACATATTTCTTAAGTCGATGAAGCGCTTTAGCCACGATTACGTGCCGTTAAAATATGTGTATCAACGGTTATCCATCATTAATTCAAAATTTTTTTTATTATTCTTAACGGCTAATATTTATTTATTTATTTGTTTATATAATGATAAATATGAGTTATGTACAGTATCTGCAATTGGATAGCATAGAATACAGTAGAGAAACACTTTTTCTTTTCAATTCTCGATCTATTGTAAACCCACTGATGCACCTTATAACGCGTCTTTTTTATCTTTATTTTCCCCTCCTCCTCCTCCTCCTCCTTCTCCTTCTCCTTCTCCTTCTCCTTCTCCTTCTCCTTCTCCTTCTCCTCCTCCTCCTCCCCGTATCCACTTACCCCTCGCCGCTTCCACCGTTTTCTCACATCATCTTCGGCGCTCCTTCCCTGTCTTTTCCCAAGACCCGTTATGGTGCGACATGGAGCAACGTTTTCGTTGATCTGCGCACAAATGGAGTTAAAAATACAACGCGGCAAAAGCGTGCGAACGAAAAAGCCAAGGGGATCATCTAACCTCCGATTAGAAGCGATCAAGCGCAGTAGCGTTTATAATGGAAAGGAAGAGGTTAGCTCGCCACAATGATGGAAGGGCGAGCGCTGAGAGCGCTGAGAGCGTATGAAACGAGCGAGAGCGCGGAATCCAGTCTAGGGATTTTACGTCTTCCTAGCTTTTATGAGATCGTTATTACGAGATTGTACCAATAACTATTACAAAATGCACGTACGCTGTCGAATCCGTATGTACGTGCGCGTTAGGATAAGGATAGAAAAATACGCTTGCGAGCATAATTAGAAATGGGTGGCGCTGCTTTGGAAACCATAGTCGTTGGAATGATTAACGATGGTTTACGAGAGGTAAAACGCATTTCTTGTACAGCTAACAATCTATCACATTCTGAGATTATCACAATTATTACATTTAGGAGAAATATTCTTCATTGTATTTGTAATTTAAATTACGAGCTACATTGCATTGATTGAAAATAATATCTCGCACTTATGACGACGACTTTCCTTATAAACTTTCAACGACCCAAGATTCTCTTCGTAAAACGAGCAGAGAAAATTTATACAACGCACTTATGTATACTTCCTTTACCAGACTATTTTAACAAGTACTGTTTCTCTCATTGCATCGTTGAATTATATTATGGTGTGCCAATAAACCGCACACGTAGCTCGTAATTTTTCATGGAAATACGTTGATTCAGGTGTTTTCTCGTGATCGGTATCGATATTCAAACTCGCCGATATCAATTTCACGTACGGAGTATCACTTATGGTCATCTTTACTGCAATGCAATCCATACCCCTAACATATGAATTTATCAAAGTAGCTTGAAAAATTACATCTTATTCTGATTTATGCTTGAAAATAAAAAGGTAATTATTATTTCGAAATCGATAGTTGTATGCGGGATAAAGAACACGATGATAATCAAGAAATTGGCGTTGAATCGACAAAAACTTTCCCCTTGAGCATGCTTATGATCAATTAATATTCTAAAAAATAACGTTACATAAAAAGAGTGTAAGATCGTTGAAAGTAAATGTATTCAATCTTGACATAAGCCATAAATTTACGTATGTGCGTGTAAAAGCGCGAACGCGTGTACGTACATTTTTTATTCTTGTATCCGTATTCTTCGGTGCCTCGACGTAATGTTTTGTTACGTAAATGCAATCAGAACAATTTCAGCTCATTTGAAATTCATAGAACAAATTGCGTGCCTCGTTGCATCTCCCCCCCCCCCCCCCCCCCCCCCCCCCCCCCCCCCCCC
>NW_011948415.1:4988814-5005627 GCF_000503995.2 Ceratosolen solmsi marchali
CCTCCTCCCTCCTCCCCATCCCTCGTCCCCTCGACCCCTCTACCCACCCACCCACCCACCGCCATTCGCTTTCTCACTCTTACTCTCAATACGCATCATCAGAAATGCCTGGACTGCCTATCATTTGTTTAAAACAGAGTCCCGCCTAACGATTAGAGATACGTTAAATACTTATTAGTCTCGGGTATGTTTAATTTCAACGAGGTAACTGGAAAATGATATACCGAATGGTGATGGTGGTAGATTTTTTTTATTCGATATTCGTGTGCAGCACCGGAAATGGCATAGGCACGGACACTTTACCCTCGGAGTTCCTCCGATTAGATATGAACACCGTGTATTTCTTCTTTACTATATAAATATATTATAAGTTTAGTTTAAGGATCTACGTTTTATGTAGCTCAAGTGAAATATAATTTTGTTCACTTTATAAAAAATGTACGCGGCTGAATACGGATAATCTGAATGCATGTAATTCGCAATATAGACATTGATTAGAATTAGTGCCAAAGTTTATTCTTTCTGAAAAACTGATGACAATATATATTCGATGTATGTCTATTATGATATATAAAATTTTGTAAAAATAATTTCAACGTGCATACATGTATTTGTGCTTATCTGCATATATGTCAGTTAATTAATATAGATTAATTATGAAATTACAATTGTATCGTTTGAAATATATTTCCTCATAAAAATAAATAATCCATCTATTTATTTGTTATTTAAACTTATGTAAAACACGTTGAGTCGATATACTGATTATAATTGTAAATGTTTAAAAAATCTGTTTCAATCACATTTGAACTGTGTTATTAGAGTTTGATATTAGGATCCAAAGTAAATTCGCCAACCTTTTCAACCTGTCTTTGGTAATTGAGATACTTTATTAAACCGTACATAGAGTCTTATTATATAATTCATTGTTAAAATTCATAAACAGCAGTAAAAATGTCTGAAGTAATAATAAAATGATATAATAAATTTTCTTTATAAATATGAAATAAAAATCAAATAATTCGTAGCTGGGATTACTTGCTTACGTATGAAATAAATTATTCTGATTCTTAATTTTATTTTTAAAATGTCTTACATATCTTTCTTTCTGTAAATATTGGTGCACGCACGCACGCACGCACGCACGCACGCACGCACGCACGCGCGCACGCGCGCACAGCGAGTCTTAAATTCGATGTCAATAATTTAATCGGCTACTAATAGTAGTAATTTAAATTAGCTTGTATAATATAACTATTTCTTGAGCATCTAAGCGCATAACATAAAACACCTTCAATATTCTATGATAATCGATTTTATTAGCACTTTAGATCTCTTGATTAAGATTTTCTTTTTCTAATTAATTAATGCTATGATGGAAATGTGCACTAAATACGGTAGCGTATTTTCCATTATATGCACCCACGACTACATATTACCCATGATTACGAGTGGTTACGTATGCGTGGGAAGAGTAGCGCAGCGTAAAGGGAAGTGAGAAAGTTACATTATAAACAAGTTAATCGCGATCGAGGAGAAGTCGAGAATTGACGGCAGGAATCGGATGACTAGACACTATTTTCGTTATATCGCATGCAAAGCTGAAGAAAGCGACCGATAGAATGTAACGAGATTGTCTACTGGTTTGAATTTTGTATATGCGCGTTAGCGAATTATTAAGTATCTAGTGAAATGTTGACGATTATCGTTAATTTTACGATGTCACGGTCACAATAGACATTCTTTGACATAAAATCATCTCTTTTCATGGCATCAAATTCAAGCAATAAAATTTTTATTTTCTTCTGCCAATAATCGCCATTTTCTTTATTCTCTTCGACTCAATTAAAGGATAATGAAAGTACGTTTATGATGTTATTTAATTGAAATATAATATTAGTTAATATACAAGGGGACTAGAAAAGTTTTTACATTTAGTTGGTATGGGCTCCGGTATAGTGAAAAATAAAGAAATTTCTTTAAAAATTATTAAGATGATTAAGCGTGCGTTATTCTTCAGGGCAACTTAGTGATGATATTTTCAATTGATGAAATAATAAGATCCGAATTTTTTTTCATTTAAATCTTCCGGTCTCGATTATATACCAGAAGCAGGTTCGACTGCTGCATGATCGTCAACTGGTCCAAGTGTCACTTTGTCATTGACTTTTTTTCCACACTTACTTCCTTCGCTCTTGCCGTTCCTTCGCGATTTTAAAATGAGGAATAATCTTTTTATGTTCAAACCTTATTCATAATATCGCCTCGACAATTTGCAAGATTTATGAGGTCTTTTTTCTCTCTTTTTATCTTTTTTTTTCGTTTTTTTTTTGTTTTTTTTTTGTTTTTTTTTGTTTCTTTGTTTTTTGTTTTGTTGCTTTTTATTTTGTTGCTTTTTATATTGTTCTATTTTTGACGTGAATATAAAAATTAATATCCTTTCGTAGTTAAATATTTCAGCCTCTATGGCTACGAATTTCATAAATCATAACCGCCTGTTGAACATGAATTTTAGAGGCTTCCAAGTGCACAATAAAAGTGTTGTTACTTACCTTACCATTTCATTTCTCGTCTTTTATAGATTATTATGAACCGTATTCTTATTCTTTTATAGACTCGAATAACATTCCTAACAGGATAACGGATATTTTATTAAACAATAATCATTTATTACTGTAATTATATCACGTATACTAATTTTTACTGGTATAATTATTATTATGTAATAAGTCTTGTAGCCAATTGTACAAATGTTTTTAATTGAATGAATGGCATTTTAATTTAATCCATAATAGATCGTTAACAAATTTTACTATCTTATATACTGTGTGGTATTGATATTTTAAAATTTTTCGATATATCATTTTCAATGCCGCTAAATTAAAGTCCTTACGTATAATTATATTTTTTTTTTATCATCGCAAACCTTCCCCAGGGCTTCCAACATTCCGATGAAATTTTGTACGTATAATATTACATACCGCAATTTCTTAACTATTGGAGTGTATAATTATTTCTTAGAATTTGGAGATATTTGGATTATTATTTACTTGTAGTTTTCTTCATGTAACGTGTACTACGGTATTTAATACAATAACATTGCACGCATGCTCGCGCCACCCCCCCCCCCCATCTCCTCGCCCCTTGCCCCGCGCCACTCGTCACTTACTGCTCAAAACACACAGTAATCTAATGTCACATGTCACGTTGTATCGAAATTTTCACTGCACAAAATGCACATTACGAGCATTGCAAGAATTATTCTCCATCTCAACTAACTCTTTAAACTATTTTCGTTATCGATACTTGCAAAGCAAGAGCGTAAGTTTCGCGAAATAATTAAACCTTACCAAGAGCATAAAACTAATATAAATTGTGTAAATGTGTGTACGAGGGCAGAGATAACGGCCACGTGAGTGAGTAACAACTTGTCGAGTTAATGCCCGAGCGTTAAGGCAAGACACGGGGACTGACGCGTGAACGGGAGCGACAAATCGCCTACCATCTATTAAACAACAAAGACATGCGACAATAACCAAATGGCCATTAAAATCAATGAGCCCGCAGCTTAAGTTGTAATTAAATTAATCCGTGACTCCGTTGTTACAGGTCGGCCCTGCAGACGCTCCACAAGGTTTCCAGCAAGGCGCGCGAGCAGAATTACTTCCTCGGCGGATTGTCGCACGACTGGGTCAGCTACTATGAGCAGAGAATCGAAAGCGATCGCTCGTGCCTCAACGAGTGGCACGCGATGGATAATCTTGAGTCCCGGAGGCCTCCATCACCGGACAGCGTGCGAAACAAGTGAGCGCTAATATTAATAATGCAACTGCGTCGTTTCGACCGAATGAGATATCAAAAAGCAGCAGCCGGCATTTGCTCGGCTCTTGACGGGCGGCTTTACTGTTCCACCCCCCCCCCCCGTCCCCGCCTCCCCACCTCCCCACCTCCCTCCCTCCCAATGCATAATAATCATGCCTTCCTCCGGCGACTTCCTGTCAACGAGTTGGAGGACAACGAGGCGTTCGACAGGTCGGTGTCTTTCGTCGATCAGATCGATCGCAAGGCTGAGTAGATGACAATGCGGTTTCATCATTTACATCGAAACGTCTCGCACAATCTTTAACTACTTTGAGAAAACGAGGTGACAGCACGTGGAAAAGCCTTTTCCGAATGGAGTCTGGCCATGTGCCAGACCCGCGTGGTTCGTCGTGCGCGGCCGAGTCGACTCCTCGTGTCCCCTCATCGCGCGTATCTTTATAGTAGCCGTCCTTGCAATTATTTCGAGGCTTCTACGTGTTACGTCGACCTCCCGTCCGAGTCTCACAAAAACTTTTCACGAGTTTCCACTTTCGCCACCTGCCACTACTATATTTTCATTGTCTTAACGTCGCCTATCCTCGTAATTCCAATCCGAGCATCATTCCCGATTGATCAATTTGCATCAGATTTTTTTTTTTATGTTTTAAGCGTTTAGCACCACTTTTTTTGTCTGTTTAGTAAATTATACGATCGTTTCATAAGTGGCTGGCAATATTCTGATATAAGCATCTGATTAATTCGAAATGTACTTAAGCGTGATTTAAACTTTGTCTTGTTTACGAAACGAAGCTGTTGCGGTTCTTGCTCTTATGGATCGTTTCGATTTTTAAGCGCGACAAAAGTTAAATGCCTCCAGTATCGCATACGATGTTGTTTTACGTTATATTTATTGCTAAGACGGTAATTGGTATTTAGGCCCAGGGAGAGAGACGAAACTGAGCGAGTAATACGGGCAACTCTTAAAGAGATTATGATGTCCGTCGATCTTGACGAGGTCACGTCCAAGTACATCAGGGGACGACTCGAAGAGGACCTCGACATGGATTTGGTCGAATTCAAGCCGTTCATCGACCAAGAGATGCTCATTATTCTGGGACAGATGGACGCACCGACTGAGATATTTGATCATGTGTACCTCGGTAGCGAGTGGAATGCCAGCAATTTGGAAGAATTACAAAAAAACGGGTACGTCAATTATTGAACAAATCTATTTTATTTTTATTTTTGCTTTAATTTTCGTGTTTGTTTTGCTTTTTTCTTGAACGAAAAACAAAAAAAGAAAACAAAAAAAAAACAAAAAAAAAAAACACAAAGAAAAAGAAAAAAAATACATAGATTACAGTGTTATTAAATGCCATTATAATGTATTTAAAATATTTAGGCTTTAACTATGCATACATAAATATCGAAGGACTAATTTTTGTATTTTGTTCTATATTATTCGCTAATGTTGAAAACGATTAGGCACAAAACTTATGCCATTCGGGACTCGACTTACCGATACATTATTCACACGGTAAATGTTTATGCTCTTTAGCTTTTGAAAGCACTTGCTAATTCTACAAAATCAAAAACAAAGCTCGACGTTGACTATTCATATTTTCACGTGACGTTTAATACGAAGTCATTTTCATTATTTATAGCTACGTGCGAATCAAAGATACCACGAGACGAATAGTATTTACTTATCAGCTACTGTAATACAATATTGTAAATTATGATAAACAGCCGACTAATTGTAGCAATATTTAAAAGCTTTTAGAGGTCCAATTTTGACAAATAAATAGCAAGTTAAACGATAATGTTATTAGCATTACAAGAGATTAATCGAATAAACGATGAAAATTATCATTATTATTATTATTATTATTATTATTTTATAAGTAATAGCACGAATCTCGATAAATTATTATTGTTTGCGCAAATTTTACAAATACTTTCGACATGATATTGAAATTCAAAGTTTTAAAAGTCTTAATGTCGAGTTTAATCGAGCGTGAGCCTTGGGATTTATCGTACCAAAGTAATATGAATTTAACAAGATTTTCAAACTGCTATTATGAATTTAATGAAATTTCCCAACATTCGTCTCGCCTAAAGGCATTCTCTACTTCGAATCTTGCTTGTGTTATTAATATTTTTCATACTCAATGCGTAGTGAACAAAAACGTTTGCCGATATAAAGAAAAACGAAAACAAAAAAAAATTTCCTATATTTGAGAATATCAATATATGTCATTATGTATACATATTATTATGTATGTACATACAGTTATACGCACGCACGCGCGGACATAAGTACATGTGTGTAGCTTTATTTGAAAACGCATGAAATGCATTATAAGCAATGTTTAATGTAAATTGTAAGTAGAAGGCGACCGTGACTGGGGGGGGGGGGAGTCGAGCTAATGGAATAAGAAGTATTAACGAGCGTCATCGCATGGTTTTTTTTTCAGAGTGCGGCACATATTGAATGTGACCCGCGAGATCGACAACTTCTTCCCGGGCATGTTCAACTACCTGAATGTGCGGGTATACGATGACGAGAAGACGGACCTTCTCAAGCACTGGGACGACACCTTCAAGTACATAACCAAAGCTAAGAAAGAGGGCTCGAAGGTCCTGGTGCACTGCAAGATGGGCGTCTCGCGCTCGGCTTCGGTCGTCATTGCTTACGCCATGAAGGCCTACAACTGGGACTTCTCCCAGGCCCTCAGGCACGTGAAAAACAAGCGCAACTGCATCAAACCGAACAACAGCTTCCTGCTGCAACTGGAGACGTACCAGGGCATACTCGACGCCATGAAGAACAAGGAGAAACTGCAGAGGTCTAAATCGGACACGAATCTCAAGTCGCCGACGATGACGGCCAAGGACCGGACGAAGGAGGAGAAGCAGGAGAGGGAGGACGGGAACGGCTGCGGTCTCGTCGAGCAGTCGGGCCTCGAGCTCAAGAAGAGTGGCCAGAGGCCCAAGAGCTGGTCGCCCAACGTCGAGATTACCGAGGACGTACTTCCTACCGGTAATCCTGTTAATAATTACGTTTGCTCGTCTCATCCCACCTACCCACCCCCAGCCCTCCTCGTTATTCTTTTCCAGCTGGTGTGCATTTCTTTCGTCGTATACTCTGCAGGTGAAGCGTAACGTCGACAACTTATATGTGGAGAATAGAGCTAGAAGAGTATGATTTTATTTTTAGTACGGAAAGCACGCGACTCAATCGTCATTGACATACTTCAAGAAATTCCTTTTAACCTACATGTTGGATTAATGTGTTTTAGAGTCGCGCTACGATGGTGGCCATTGTTTTATTACATTTCTTCGCGCCGATGATGAGAGTAATGAAGGACTAATTTTTTGCTCTAATAATGTTCGGGAAATTATATCTAATACAATTACAGCAATAATATAGTTTCAAAATTCTCTAATAGTAGGGTTTTTTAAAATTAATATACATATTGCGAGCGATCTAATTATAAGCAAATTAGAATTTCAATTTTCATCCTAAAATCAAATAAACCGTAGAAATAAATAGATAAAGTAATAGTAATGATATTCGCATTTGAATGTATTGTCTTGGGGAATAAAATTTAAGAGAAAGGAATTCAAGGCCAATGCATTTGGAATATTTTCTTTCAAAATATTCATTACCAATCGCATACAAACAATTTCATGTATTTAATTTTTCGCAAAGTACGAGTTTCCAATCTATTAAAGAGCAATATTTAAAAAATATCAAATAAGTAGTCTAAATGCCGCTCGTATTGCAGTTCCGCTGTCGCAGTCATTGGAGAGCATCGACAAGTCGGCGAATCCGGAAGTGACGCGCGAGGATCTCCTGCGCGGCTCAAATCCAAAAGGCTGCAGTAACGGGGGCTGCCCGGTGGGCCAACAAGAGTCCCGAAACGTTCTGATGCCCTGCGACAATGGCCAATCTTACAGCGTCTCCCAGAATCAGATCGTCCATTTGCCGGGACCGGAGAGCACGGGGACACAGATCTGCGCATCGGCCACCTGCAAGCACAGGCCCGAGAGCCAGGGCCAGAAGCGCAAGGGGCTCGTCCTTAACCTCACGAACCAATTTGAAGCAGCTAGTAGCAAGCCTTCGTCCCCGAGCTCCTCTGACGGCGAAGGCAGCAAGTCCGCTCATCATCCTCATCATCATCCTCAGCAGTATCCTCAGCAGCAACAGCAGCAGCAGCAGCAGCAGCAGCAGCAAGAGCAACAGCAACATTATCGTCATCATCATCACCATCATCATCACCATCATCACCATCATCACCACCACCATCAACAGCAGCAGCAGCAGCAGCAGCAGCAGCAACAACAACAACTACAACAACAACAACAACAACAACAACAACAGCCGCAACAACAGCAGCCCGATAGCAGCACCATCCTGGAGAACGGCTGCTGCGCGCACGAGGCCGTACCTGCAGAGCTCGCCGATGGTGTTCTCCAAGGCAGTCCTGGTAAGGTGGCCGCTAGTTGCGCGCCTCGACCTCAGCCCTCGTTTTCCGTTTGCCATCCTTCGCTGTCGCTTTAAAAGCTATCCAGTTGCTATAGATTTCCGGTACTAACGCCATTGTCGCCAATGATTAAGAGAGTGAATCGTTGATGCATTACGTCAGCAAATATTTTGTTAAATATAGCCGAAAGGTTAGACTATTGATTTCACTTTATGATTTACGATCGTCTTTACTTACGTACAGCAAAGCTTAATCATCGAATAAATTGAATATGTGCCTTACGCTCAATTAGTACAAGGCTTTCGTGAAATAATAAACGACTAATGCCGTACATTATCATGGGAATTGATGAACAATTGCATTTGTTGGATTGAAAAGGGACGAGAAAATCCGTTGGCGGTGAGCTCGCGATCGCGCAGCCACGCAATTAAGCACATTGCATGTGTTATATAGTGTGGGTACGGATTGTTTCAATCAATTGTTGTAAATCCTCAGAAAGGAATGGTGAATGTCTAGTCTGGACCGCATCCACGAAGGTTAAGTGCATCCACGCAAGCGACGTCAAGAGGCGCGAAAGCCTCGATCTAAGTGCCGATGTCGAAACGACGACGTCATCGACGACCGCGGTGACGAGCCACTCGGGTCGTAAACCAAATAGGGATGGCGACCCCTTCAGCGCGCAGCTCGATAGAGTCTTCGACAGGGAGGAGAGGCGGGAGCTCCAACCCGTGGTCAGGGAGTCACCGAGTAGGCAGAGCTCCTGGAGCAGCTACGACAGCGCCGTCATCATGGATAACAACTCGGTGCACAGTTCCTGGGCCACGTTACCATCGCGCAATAGTTCCTGGGGCTCCTACGACATGAGGCCCGTCGACTCCTTGGGCTCGAGCAGAGATACCTTGGCACCCGGGCACTGTTAAACGCACGAAGCAGAAGCTCGAGGAGAGCTCGACGACCGGTACGGAGTTGAGACTTACCGAGTGGCATTATCATTGTCCGTCCGTTCCTAAGCAAACTCGCTGTGCCGATTAAGTTTGTCCTCGTATCGATGGGCATAACGCAAGTAAAATGAAACGAAAATTTAGATGGAACGTGATTGATTTGTTGTTGGATAAAAGGACGAGCGTTTGTTCGAGGATATCGATTCGAATATAAATTGTCGGTCGGCATTCAAAATTCTTTCTAATCAACGTCGTAGAGTGCCACGGATTTTTCGTCCCAACCACTTGCAAAATCATCGATTTATTCGATTTAGTCGTTCAATTCAATGCCTAGTATTAACGAATCGTCATGATTTTTAATTTCTATCGACAAATGTCTGTATGAAACTCCGTGTCCGACATTTTCAAGGCAATTTAAATTCAATCGATAATAATGAAGTGATTGGGTTGAAAATAAATGGGAATGCAGGGAGGAGGGAGTATATTGTATGGGAGAGTAGGTATGGCTCGGAAAGTAATTTGTACCTTACGTACAATTGTCAAAATTAATATCTCTATTTCGTAACATTTATCATTGAGCTTGGATTTTACGTTAAGATTGTAATTTAAATTCAAATTGACAGGGGAATGCAATTTTACGACCACCGCACGATCGAATACTCCTACCGAACAGCAACATACGATACTCGAGCGATAAATAAATATTCTAAATATTCCACTACAAACATTAAATTATTACAAATATATATATATATATATATATATATATATATATATATATATATTACACTATATACAGCATTATATGCAGTCGCTCACGTGCAATTAAAAAACAAAAAAGTAGAGCCAAAAAAAACAACAACAACAGCAATAAATAGAGCAGTTTCGTAATGGCTAAGGAAGGTTTTGCGTTCTCCTTAGTTCCGAGTTACGCTTCATTGCATTTATTTAAAAATTCTATTCCCGTAAAAGATCATCGATTGAAATAAAATCGAGCTAACGATGAACGTGTGAAATTTGCGCGTCGAGGAAACGAAAATAGGATAGAGAGGATAGAAGAGATTTCGGAGACGAGTAAAAATCGCGATCGTTGCACTTGTACGAATAAGAGAAGAAAGTCGTGATCGACGGGGAAGGCAACTTGACGAAGGTAGGAACCTAATGACATTATCTCGTCTAATTACAGGCATATCGAAGAGAGTATGCACGCAGACGTCCGAGTCAGCTGTCGAGGAGAAAACGTCGTCGGAGAGACTTTCGACTTCGGAGCCCGAGGTTGACAACCCCACGGAAGCGTACAACCCGCTCCTCGGACAACACTACGCGACCTCGCCGATGCCAAGGCGCAGGGATCCCTCTCCGGCTGCCCCCATCGACATCTCGGCCTTCTCCTCGCGGCAGCTCGCAACCTCGAGCCGACTGTCGACGAGCGCCCCCGCGCCCTCCTCCCTCGCCGGGGATGGGGAGCTCGTGCCTCTGGCGCTGCGCAGCTGCAAGTCCGAGAGCGAAACCTCGAGTCCCTGCGTCGTCAAGACGCCCCAGTGTCCCTCGGTAAAGCATCACAAGATGGTCCTCGAGAGCCTCTGCAACAAACCCGCGGCCAGTAGGAACGACTCGCCCGAGTCCGAGAGCCCTCTCCGCGGCACCTCCGGCATCGTCAAGAATCTCAAAAAGGAATTCGAGGCCAAGTCGTCGAGCAGGCCCGAGTCGGAAAGCGGCCAGGAGAGCGGCCCCGGAGCAGCTTCGCCACAGGGCTCGCGCCGCAAGCGAGACGCCAAGATCAGGAGCCTGCCGTCCTCGCCGGTAATAGCGCACAACGACTCGAAGATCCAGGCCTCGACGAGTATGTGCGAGGCGCCGCGCGACTCACGTAGCTGGTCCTTCGCCAAGCGGAGCAGCGAGTCGGGTGCCAACGCCACCCCGGAGCAGCCCAACGACAGCCTCGAGGACCTCTCGGTGAAGGTGCTCGTCGGCAAGTACGAGGTCGCCAAGCCCGAGGCCAGGCGCAATCCGGAGCTGCAGTTCCGGCTGGGGCACCAGCAGCCCATCCACAGGGACCGATCTGAGCACTCGGTGGAGCACCCGCCGGCGAGATCGAGGATCGCCCCGGAGCTCGCGAGGCGCTCCGCTCCCCTGATAATCGGCCAGCATGGCTGCGGCTCCCTCTTCGACTCATCGGCGACGGCGGAGGCGCCGGGACGGCCGCCTTCCGTGCCCTCGCCCAGTCAACTAGTGGCGAGCGTCGTTGCCAAAGCTGCGAGCAAGAAGCAACAGCAGCAGCAACAGCAGCAGCAGCAGCAGCAGCAACAACAACAGCAGCAACAGCAGCAACAGCAGCAACAGCAGAAGCAGCAACAGCAACAGCAGCAGCAGCAGCAGCAGCAGCAACAACACGGGAGAACGCATCCGCTGGCGAGGCTGCAGGTCAGACCGAGGCACAACAGTCCCGTGTACAATACAATGTGAGCGGGTCCGAGGACGCACCGGCCGCTTTCGTTTCGAGTAGTGATATCTCACGTTAATGTAATTATCAGCGCGCATTCAAGAGGTTGCGGATTCGTCGGACGAATGATAAATTGTGTGATCTCCTCTAAAATGGACATAAGACTAAGTTATTTTCACGCCCGTAATTATTAGATTATTGTGAGAGGGCCCCGATGTCCTGTGGCCATTTTCATTGATTCGGAGCTCAGGTCCACCGCCTTCCCTATCTACCCGAATTCTCGATTACTTTAAACAATTTTCCACGATTGCATAATTCCTCTCAACGTTTTAATGTTAAAAATGCAAAGAAAAAGTTCGTCAAAGCGTTGTAATGTGAATAATTTACAGGTCGACATATTCTGATCTGAGCTGGAATATAATAAAGGGATGGAGGAATTTGAGGAATGGAGAGGAATGTCGGATAATGAGGGGTTTGGGTAGCGAGGAGGTGGAGTGGAGTGGGGTGGGGTGGGGCGGCAGGTCTGACGGCATCCTTCAAGTCAATGAAAATTGTCGATGCCTGTTGTGAATAGTTCTTCGTTTTAATGGAAAGTGATTGTTTGATATCGACTTGAAATATAGATTTCTCATTTATTTTTTTTTTTCCTTTTTTTTTTCTTCTTCATTCTTTAAATCAATCAATATTGCCAATTAAGTTTAGTGACGAGAAGTAGTAATATAGCATTCATGTGAATTTTTACTGTCTTTTTTGAAAGGCTAGATTTAATAATTGAGTATATTAATGATAATGTAAAGTAAATAAACTTTTTTCACGAGCGAGTCGAATACAATGTGTTGTTAAATCACTCGTATATAGCAAAACAGTTTTACATGCCTACAGTTTTTAGTTAAATTGTCAAAATAATTGGTGCCTTTCACAAATGAAATACAAATAATTTCTGGATAACTATTTTCAAGCTTGAATAAAATTACACTGCCATATTTTACTGATTTTTATCGTGGCAGTCTAATTGTATAATTAAAAATATCATCGATTAAAGTTAACTATGTTAACAAGCTTCAAATGATTTTAAAAGTATTACGCTGAAAATGTGTATAATTTATTACAAATAATTTTACGGTCTACCGAGGAGACCAAAATAGCTGAGAGCATAACGCGAAAAATATTTGCAAATGGTAAAAGTGTAAGCTTGTATAACGAATGAATTAAAACGTTTAATTCCTATATACTGTCGTTTGCTTTCAGTCGCGGAAAAAGTGATGAAGTTAAAGAAAGAAAGACAAAAGCGTGATTCAAGAATTTCGTTCGATCAAAGTAAAAGCGAGTGCTCAGTCAGGCTGTGAATGTAAATGTCTGGGCCTCGCGTCGGTTCAAGTATGTTTTTGTTCTTTGCTTAAAAAAAAAAAAGTCACCTTCAATATTAAATTTAAAAAAAAGAAAAAAGAAAAAAAATCCGTCTGCGATGTCTACTATGCATCATTGACACGTTCAACTACACTATTAGCAATTTATAGTGAGTAATGTGATTGGCGTGAGAGTAATACTGCAAAATAATAATTGAGGCAAAAGAGAAAGATAGAGAGAGAGAGAGAGAGAGAGAGAGAGAGAGAGAGAGAGAGAGAGAGAGAGAGAGAAGGAGAGAGTGTGCATGCGTGCGTGCGTGCGTGCGTGGGTGCGTGGGTGCGTGTGCGTGCGTGCGTGTGCGTGTATTAGGGTATACGCGGAATAATACGAATAAATGATTTTGAATGTGTGCATGATTGCAAGGTAAAGACACATCGAGACTTTAAGAACTTTGAAAATCGTTCGAGTTTATTATAATAATAATCATACTCGATTCATTTGTATGTCCTCGCGTCAATTTAAGCGTATATTTTACAAATAAAATTTTAATCATATATTTAAAAAAATTATTGACTTATTTGTGTTCTTCTTCGTCAAAACAATTTGTTCCTAATCATGACCTTACTTAACAAAAAAAGTTGTACATGATGATTCACATAAACATTTTAGTAACTAGTTTTTTTAAGTATATTCATAAATCCCTAAGCTTTACAAAATAATTCTTTTTTATTAGAAGTGACTCGAGCGAATTTCGGATAACATTACCCAGTCTCTCTAATTGTAATTTAATTATTATAATATCATGCTACTTTTTGTAACGTCATAATTATTGTAACTGTATTATAATTATATGACTGATCGACTTTGTAATAAATAAACGTCGGTTTGTTAGAATTGCTTTTAGAGCTGACGATACTTTTTCTCGTATAGCATTGATGTAAAGCATTTCTCGTTGACGATCAAAGTCCTATCGTCACAAATTCTCAAAAAACCAATAGTACAAGTGCTTATTATAAAAAGTCGAAGGGTGCTAGGCTCATTAAAAAGTAAATCAAAAGAAATAAAAACTTTTACAATCTAGTATCGTCGAAGATATTTTTTCAAAACATATCATCATCGTTGCATCATCATTCTCAAAATCGTTCGGAATAATCGATTCTTTAGTCATAAAGTTTATGTGAGACAAAAAATGAAAAAGGAAACGAATGAATATATCATATTGCAGGAATTTCAGTTTGAAAAAACAATACATAATAATTAACATATGTATGTGTATGTATATGTATGTATATGTATGTATATGTATGTATATGTACATATGTATGTGTATATATATATATATATATATATATATATATATACACATTCACCAAAACGAAACGGCTTAATATTATATAAAATTTATCACATAGTCGCACTTGCGGACCGATGACCAATTTTTTACAGCGACTTGATCCAGCGCTTAGCCACTAATGTAAAGTACTTCGCGAGTACATTTTTTCTCAAGCACATAATAACAATAACTATATTTTATTACTGCGTGTCGTTTAAAACAAAGTAAATATAAAATAAATAATGTCGCAAAGATGAGTGAAAAAATTATTTAGATCTTGATCGTTTAGATATAGAATTTCTGAATAGTATTGATCTTTTTTTTTTTCTTTTTCTTTTGAACAGTAGCTTCGAGAGTAGCCGAGCGTCGCTGTTTAGAGATTAAATCTGAAATCTGTATTTTCTTATTCGTTTATGAGACTGCATGTGAACGTGAAGATACTTCGATTTTGAAGTATTTCTCCTTCACTTGCAGTGGCATTGTTTATTTGAATCATTCAATGTTTATTAAGGCCAAATCTCATTAATTTCACTCAGCAATTTCAATTATCGAGTGACGTTTCTCGAATAAAATAATTTTTTCTATTCAATCAATGTTATGTTTTACAAAAGATCCGATTTTTGTCAACATGCTGTGTATATTGATACAAATATATGTAATTAACTTCGGTTTGAGCTACTATTAATGAATGACGTAATATTGCCAACTGAAATTATCAGTAGAAAAAATCTGAGGCCACTCAACTCTATCCAAATTATCTTCGTAGATTAGAATTGAAAATGTATACAACTTTAGTAGGTGCAATGATGCAGTTGATTAATCGAATTAACAAATTTCACAGAGCATATTTATGAAAATTTTGAAATTTATTTATCCAACATCAAGCACTGTTTTATTAAAATTTAATGAAAAATGCTGTGAAAGTAATATGTGAATAAGAATATAATTAGATAATAATTACTTACTTAAAAGATTTTTTATACTAAATTAAAAGGAAACTAAACTAAACACAAATATCATTCATTGAATTACCAATACTTATTAATGATTGAAAGTAGTGATTTTCATTTTAAAAGCACGAATGACTAATGGAAATTATTTTATCAATTTGAATAACAATTTCATCATCAGTTCATAATAATAAGAATCAGATTTAATAAGTACCAAAATGTGTCATTGTGAACGTGTATAAATGTGTCCCAAGTTAATGAAATGATATATATATATATATATATATATATATATATATAATCATTCTAATAATTGAAAAAATGATTAAAGGTTGTCGCTCAATCTATTGTCTTTCTATTTAAAATTGCAAAATTTATCACAACACTCTCATCGCATAAAATAGAGAAGAAGATTGTGATTAAATATTACATTAATTTAAAACGTTCATTCATATATTTGAATGGGCGTTTAATTTTCAACTTTAAACGATTCATTTTTATAAAAATTAAAAAAAAAGAACAACTGAAAGTCAATATTTTCAATTAATATTATAGGAAATATATATTATTAAACTAAATTTTATTTGAATTACATAATTATTATTTTATTATTCAGCAGCATTTTTCATTCATTGTATTGTTAAGGCGATTTCATAAAATCGATATTGCTTTTAAGACAAATTATTTTACCTCGACAAGCTAAATTGTACACACGTTTTATTGAATTGTATAAATAATATGTTCAATTCTTTAAACAATTTATTAATTAATTATTGCTGATTAAGTGCTTTATTATTATTAAAATAATTTCCTACCTTCGATGTTTGAAAATATAAATTTTCTCTGCTTGTCGCAACGAGCCGTTATATATTTTCGACTAAACATATAATATTTTGATTTTATTAAAAATATATGAACAAAGAGGCAATACAAGCAAACAAAATTGTAGAATCTTGTGAAAATTTAGGAAAATTCATCAAAATAAAAATGTATGGTACATTGAATTCAATAATTATTGGAAAATTTCAGTAAAAATCGTATTTAATGATGAGTTCACAATAAATAAACAAGCTGTAAGATTTAACAAATTTACAACAAATGACTACTATTTATAACTGGCATATATTGATATTAATATCGACGAAGCGATAGTAATATAACAATATAGAATAGATGCGCGATATAAGTTTAAAAATTAACGATCCGACTATTAATTTTACTTTATTCCTTTGTTGATGTTAAAACAGTTCAAGGCATAATAAATTCGATAGAATTCCAAGAAATACTCAAAAACTTGGAAATTGTATTCTCATTGGAAATATGTACGAATGCTCTCTTTTCTTTATCGAACGATTGTGATTGTAAAACTATGCAATTACTATTAAATCAAATTATTTCGTATTATTGCGCATTAATGTGCTCACTTTAGTAATTCTTTATCTTCCACTTTATGTCCCTCTTGCTTAAATGTGTGTCCGTCTTTAATGTGATGGAAAGCTGCATCATGA
>NW_011948415.1:5005638-5040551 GCF_000503995.2 Ceratosolen solmsi marchali
ATGCAACGTTGCGAAAAAAATTATACGTTGATTCTGTATAAATTTTGTACCATAGTTTGTATTAAATAAAATTGTTTATTGCTTGACAACATTCCGATTATTTCATTACGATTGTAACATTTTACTAAATTATTACTTTTATTAAATCTCAATTGCAATATTTAAAGTACTTAATTTCAATGATACCATTAGCATTGAAAGTATGCAAGTAATGTCCCAATTAACAGAATCGATCATGGATCATCGAATGATAAGAGAACGACGTGGTAAATAAATAGATCTTCGGAGCGGAAAATTGACACGATTCATCTGAGAAATTTTAATTATCGATTAAGTATTTTTATAACATCCTTATATTTCTTTAATTGCAAGTCCTCCAACTTCCTAAATTATGTGTCAAAATTTTTTACATTTGTCTCCAGAATAAAGTTATATACTGAAAAATAAAAGAAAATTTCAAAAAGTATAAATGCAAGTAAGCATCGGAATAATTATTATTAGAGAAAATCCTCAAAGATAATGATTTAAGTGTAATTTATGTACAGTTGTATTACAGAATATAAAGTAAACAAGATTTCACTTTCGCAAACAAAATAAATAAACATAATATTGAAAGTTGCAGACAAAATAACAAATGTTATCTGAAATTTAAAAAAAAAAAAAGATGGAACAAATTAATAGGGCTATTTTATTAAGGTTTTAAAGACATAATTAATCAAGATAAATCATTAAATTTTATAGTTCCTTAAAGTTTAATAGGAATTAGAAAATGATCTTAATTATGTTTAAACAAATTGTTTTGAATTCAGATATTCTTGTTTTGAACTTATCTTAAAACCTTTTTTTTTTTCTTCTTTTTTTTGAAATAATTTTAATAATTTTTTACAACACAAAACTTTAAAGTTTGATCAAGTTTTAGTGTACAAATTTGGAAAAGCCATATCTCATTTTCAAATGACTTATTTTTAATTGTCATATGTAAATTGTAGTTTTTAGGAATTAACATTACATAGCTATTTTAAATATTTATTTAGCTAAATTATTATAATTTAATTATCATTATCCTAGCGTGTATATTTATGAAATAACTTGCCAAGTTAAGATATAGTGACTATACTGGAATTCATCTGTTTCGAACTTCTTGTTAGCGGATTCGTGAAGAATGGCGATGATATAATATAATTGCACGGTTCTTTATTCTTTCGCAGTGTAAGTTATATAAACTGTTGAAATGAATTAATTTGTGGTATTCTTTGTGATTCGTAAGCATTATTGCACAGAAAAAAATAGGAAAATAAGTAATGCATTTAATGAAATTTTTAATTATCATTTCGAAATTAATTTTTTTATCAAATTCGTAGAGGTTTTTTCTTATAATAAATAAATCGGAAATAACATTTGGAATGATAATTTTAAATATGTAATGTTTCTATGTAAATGTCATGAATACAGAACGAGAAGAGATCGATTGTCTCTTAAAATTCTATGTAAATTACCATAAATATTAAATAACATAGTTAATAAATTACAAAATTTTTGTTAATATCAACAGTTAGTATTGAAAGAATTTGTTAAGAACGAGTCTTTTACAAGATATGACAATTATCTTGGATTAATTTGAATAATGGAAGATACTTCATTATATCGTAATAATCATTATATTCACAATACATATAAACATGAAAACGATAATAGTTATGATACATAAGTTAATAATATGATAAGTGAAATAGATAAATGCAAATACGTAACCGCTACATTGGACAAAATATTCTATACTACGAAGACATTAGTTTGATCTTATTCCATACACTACTACTGCCATATACTTTGTATAGAACTTAAGTGACTATATCGCTTATAATTTAGAACTTGACACTCTCAAGGTATGGCGATTAAAAGGTGTTGACATTATCTCATTCATATCGAGAAAATTCTAGACTACATACAACCAAACTAATAAGACATACTCATTTCAAGGAGCATGTACAATCCATTGATAATCCTTATAAGATCAGCAACAACATAGTTGGTAAACTATTCACCACAAGAAATCCATTTCAATCGCATAAATAATGTAATTGTAAATAATTCAAAATAAAGCAAAATCAGCCATATTTATCAAAGAAGCGCACACTGTATTATTAAACTAAAGCCCTTTCAATTAAGTCCTTACCAAGCATCCGCTAGGACGGCCGGAAAATTATTATAAAACATTGGCAGTTCGAGCCAGAACATCAAACATTTTCGAACAGAGAGATGGAGAGATATAAGTAGTCGTAGGCACTACATACGAAGTTTGTAATGAAGTATTTACAAGTATTTACAATTTTCATTCAGACTGATTATAATATTTTGTATAAATATAGCATTAGATATTAGATTAAAAATTCTAAATTACATAAATTTCTGATTTTGATAATTGGTATTTTTAATATAAAGTTTCCAGAAATAAAAAAAGATCAGAAGTATTTTTTTTTTTTTTTTACAAAACTTAACATATATATTACATATTACAAATATTTTTTATTAACATTAGTATGAAAAATATGTGAATCTTGTGTAAGTTGAAGATTACCAGTCAAGCTACCAGTCAAATAAAACGATAAATACGATAAATAACATAATATATTACATAATTAATGAAATTTAAATACAAGTCTTATAAATAAAACATTATAATTTATAATTTAAAATCATGAATGCATAAGAGTTTGAATGCTGCAATTCTGGATTAATTTCTGAAATACTTGAAAAAGTGAAATTAGTCAACAGTCAGATGTTATAATTATATGAATTATAATAATAATGTAAGATAAATGAAACACACACCTTTACCCAATGAATCGATAGAAAATACAGAATTATTTTTATTACTAAATATACTAATTAATTTGATTGTCGGAAAAACTTTTCTGAACATATCTGTTTTCGATTTGTCTGCATTATCTCTATGAGACGGTATTATTAAAAATCCTATCGATTGTTTCAAACGAATGCATTTCTTAAACTCCCGTAATTTAATCTCAATCTCAATATCTAACAAATTATCCTTCAATACCATGGACCATGACTGCACTGAGGAACCAATTATATTCATAGCGTAAAAGCTCGTAGAATTATAAGATGACCTTGCATCTGGTATTACTGTAAAAATATCGTTTACAATTCCACCCCAGAGAGAATATCCACCAACGGTGTATCTTGAAAAGAAAAAGAAATTAATATCAAATTGCCCAGTTAAATTCATTAAAATATTTAAATCACGTAAAATTTACGATTTCATTTACTTACTTAAAATTTATATATTTACTGTACAATATGTATATATATATATATATATATATATATATATATACGCTATAAAATTTTTATTAAAACGCAACCATATATACATAAAATGTATTTATTTACTTAAAATAATTCACCGAATTTGTATATATTGAAAGTGACGCGCATATTAATGTTTGAAACAGTGTTGACAATAACTTCTTTTTTTTTTTTTTTGTATATAATGATATTTCGTTTCTTAATATAAAATATTATATAAATGTTAACAAAAAATCTAATATAAAATGCTATTTTTCATGATCTACTTGCTTCATTATTACTCATTATCTAACCTGCTTTTAAGAACGTCGAAAAATCTAGTTAAAAAGTGCCTATGGTAATGTTCATAAAGAGGCTCTTTCTCCCATTGATAAATAAATATAACGAGGCAAATGTTATTGCCATCAGTGGAAAATAATTTATCAGTAATATTTGTTAATAAAGTTTCATTCCCTTTAAAATATTGCATTATGCATTGTGAAGTAGTTTCGGTAATTGCGTAATGTACTGTTGGCAATGAAGGTAAAAAGACAGCTGCCGTTGTATTTCTTTCTCCATTAATTGTTTTATTGTTAACTGTTACCCCCAGCGTTTCAATAGCAACGTAAATGCAATTGTCTGGTTGGGTCCAGTTATATCCTGTACAAACTGAAAATTTTTCTTATTTGATCACGATTATTTTCGTGAAATGATTGTTTCCGTTGAAACCGATTGATATTCATCACGTGCTATAACTACATTTAATTATTATATTTATTATGCGTTACTTTCATACGAAACACTATCGCAATCTGCAGAAGCTGGATATTTGCCATCAGTAAAAAAAAGTCCTGCACTTGGTTTTATTCTTAGAGAGACTTTTAAATCATCGATAAGTTCATGTTTATCTATCAAACGGGAATTGGAAAAGCCCGTAGCGACTAAATCATCCAATGCTTGTAAAATCATTATTTGTGGTCCTCGTTTTAATTTCTCTATTTTTGCAGAATGATACCAAGACCTTCAATTTACGATAAAAATTTTGTTCAATAAATAAAGCAACAACGATTATTTATAATTTTTTTTAATTTAATTGTAAGCCTTTCAAAATTTGAAGAATGCTGGCACTCGTTTAAAATGTGTAGATTAACAAATAATAAAGATATATATATATATATATATATATATATATATATATATATGTATATGTATATATTGTATATGAACAATGATGTTTTTTATTACACTATATTAATATAATTATTTGTCCTTAAACTTTTCGTATTTAATGTATAATCATTTATTTTTAATACTTAGATAACATGTAATTTTTTTTTTTATAATTATAGAGACTGCATGATTGTAATGCATTTTAATATATACATAGATATATGCAGCATAATTATTTAAGTATTTAAATAATTTAACATACATAAGTTTTTATATATAGAATTTTCTAATTAACTTATGATCTTGAAATAAAATATAATAATACTAATTTTTTTCTTAAAAGTCTAAAGTAAATATCTTTCTTTCCATACTAAACACAATAATTTATTTTATAAATACTTACTTGCATACCTCTGCTGCATGATTTAAATCATATATATTTAAGTAATGAAAAATCTTATTAAGCACATCGTATAATACAATTTCATTACATAAAAGTTGTTCGTTTGGTTCGACATTCGTATCATGTAATACTTCCATAATATCTAATAAAGTAACAAATGTTTAGTTTGTATATTATACTTAATCTATAAATATTATTAAGAAATTTACTTTCATTTGGTCATTAATAAAATATACAAAAATTAGTAGTTGAATTTGAAATTTTCATATTGGCCATCATATTATATAAATAATATAGTAGATAAACAGTGAAATTTCCTTTCAGGTTAATCGTGCAGTAAATAAATGTATATATTATTTGTATTTAAGCTATGATTCATTTTATAAAAATGATACGGATAATCAACTTAAAAGTATAACACGTTTACTCGACTCAGTGCTACAAATTTATTATTAAAAATATGCAATTAAAAATAAAATAGCATACCTTTTTATGTTACCCACTAATATGGATGAACGGCCTTTAAGAAGTTCGTTGAGTTCGATTTTAGCAAGTATTGATTTCGTTGTCAGGCATAATAACATTCAGAATTATATATATCAAGGATATTATCTTATTTGATATAATTTCGAGTCACTAATATTAAAATCAAGTTATATTAAGATTCACAGAAAAATAAAATTAGCATTAGCATGATTTTCAAGCCATTATTAATAAAAACTAAATTCAACATCGATATTAATAATAAAAGGCAAGTATCTGTTCTTAACTAGAAAGTTTATAATTGTTGATATCAAAGATTAAATTAACTTAATTCATCATTGTATCCATCCACTGTGCCCATGTATATGATATATATTACTGAACATGTTTTATGTCTGCTTAAATTTTATCGTGTAAAATTTCTTTTAATATGCCCAAATTATAAGTATATAACGTCATATTATTCTTCTTCTTTTTCGTTATACCAATTATTGTTTGATTAACTTTTTATAACGACATAATTCAATTAATTAAAAAAAAAAACATTCAAAAAGTAGTTATATATATATATATATATATATATATATATATTATGTAAATACTTTATTTACTTTATATACTTTATTAGGTGATTTACTTTATTGTTAAAAAATTATAATTATACAAACTATTATTTACATCTTAATTTTATAGTTCAATTTTATTTCATACAATATTTAAACATAATACATTTATTTCGTTAAAAATTTGTTTTTACATTTCTATTTTTTACTTACTACTGTTTAGGTTCTTGTTAAATTATTCTAAAGTGGAAATAATTTGACAACAATTAATGATAAGAATTTTTGTGCAATAACTATTATTTGAAGACTGAAGATATCATGCTACTGAAATACTGATAATAAAAAAAAAAAAAAAAAAAAAAATTTTTAATGCTGCATATATATTATAATCCATATATATGATAGAACACACAATTTTATCATATTATTAATATAAATATTATTTTTCACAGTTTTATAGTAGCTTTTATGATGAAAAATAAGTGAAAAAAATTGAACAATAATAAAAGTAGTAGAAACACTAAAATGGAAATGAAAAATGGAGTGTGGAAGTTAGAGTTTAGGAGGCTAATATTTATTCGCCTAAATTCCATTGGAGAAAAATGGAGTAGTAAAAAATTTAAAAAATTTTTAATTATTTGTTAATAAGTTAAAACATGCTGGCCAATAGTTGATTGGATTGGTAATGTATTTTCAAAATAGGATGAATTTTATTACATAAATAAACTTGACATCGTATTAAAATATTAATAATTATAATGTTTAAAAGTATTATAAATAAAACAGTTAAATATTGTAGTTTATTTTTCTAAATATACATAAATAAATTATTATATGTATATTGTATATAAATTATTATATAAATAATATAAATGGGATACATACATACATACTATGTCCTTAAAAAGCCACGATCCATATTATCAATAATCAAACATTTTAAATGTAATGGATTTAATATTCAATTATGACCACGAAATTAATGAACGTTATATAACATTATAATAGTATTATTATTTTACCATCTGTAATTAATTTACTTCATATTAAAATGTTTTCAAACATTATATCGATGTTAATTTGTAATCGTATAAAAAATCAAATTTGTATTTGTTTAAATATGTGAGATAAACTATGAAGTTTAATAAAAGTGTCGTGATAGGCAAATTTGTAAGATTATAATTCATAATAATTATCACGTATATTAGATAATCCGTAACATAAAATTCTAATTGACGCGCGTTTGTCAACTCAATAATAAATATATAACTTTAGGTGACATTTAACTTTAAGACGACACGTATTGTCTCTTAAAGTAACTGGAAAATTTTGTTTACATATTTATCTACATTTACTTGAACTTACATATCCCATTAGAATATAATATTTATGCAATATTTATATTTTCACATAGAAGTTATAGATATCGTTTCTTCTAGAAGTAAATAAATTTGTTAAGCTATAATACGTATTGCAATTTAAAGATAATTACCTATATAATATATTTTTAAATATCTTCTTCTTCTTCTTTAATAGTTTTCTTTAATGGCGCTTGTAACTCTTTTTTTTTCTTTTTTTTTTTTTTTTTATATACTACAGTATTAATTAATAATTTTATCATCAATATTAATAATATGTATGCCTTTGCTACTTTCATCATTGATATATAAGTACACGAGTACGCGAGTAACAACCGATCAAATTCTTATATTAATGCTTTCAATCGATGATATACAAAGTCTATTGACTTCATGGAATATATAATTTGGATAATTTTTATGTATTAATAGTTGAATTTTAAGGGTTAAACAAATACACAAATAATATAAAAGAATATTCGACACATTCAAGGTAGAAAAGTATTTTGTTCTTTGAGATTTATTAAATAGCCATAATAAGTCACTAAGAATTAATTAACCAATAACCGAAAAATTCATTATTTGTAATAATTATTAATTTTCACGTAATATAAATTTATTACAAGCATTCGCGAGATTATACTGTTACGATAGAAAATAATAATATAAATTATAATTTTTTCTTTTATTGGTCAAATTCTTTAAAAAAAAAAGAAATGTAATAACTGATAATAAATGAATTTTGTTGTAATAAATATCTATCATTGAATATTTTGCTTAATAAAATTTGTAATAACTAAGATTTCGGTATTATTTTAATTGGCCTTTACGTTTGCTTAGTCTATAAGAAAATAATGTACTTTTCCTTTTAATTTTTGAAAATAACAAATTCTATACAATAAATTGATTTTAAAAAATTTATAGTGTTAATTCAAAATGGTTTAAAAGAATGAAAATAAACATTGTAATTAAAAATTTTTTTACATTCATTTATAAATAGACATAATACGTCTAATTTGTAAATATACATATGACGTCTTGTGTGTGATAGAAGATTTATAATTTTCTAATCTAATTGACACATAAGAAACCGTAAATTATTGAAAAAAAAAAAATAAAACAGGTATTTTTACTTGACATATATTGTAGTAAAATTATGACATTTATTATACAGTGTTATATGTCTTATATGTATTATAGATTTATTTTGTAAAATTTGTCTTTATTTTCATCGATTACAATATTATAATATATTGACGAAATAATTAATCTGCGATTATTGTATAACTTATTTTAATGCGGACAGAAGGTATAGAAATAACATTAAGTATTTAGAATTTGTAAAGTTGAAAAATTATTTTCCACATAATTCGATTGAATAGATTGTAAGTTATAATAAATTATAAATACATAATCCTTTCCATACGATAATCAGTACTATGAAAATAATTTATTAATTTATTTATTCAGGCATTTATTTATTCTTATTCAAGGATTTCTCATGAAATATTGAAATCATATGGATTTTTCGTTTCTTGAAGCTATCCTATCGGTAGTTTTCTTTGTAACTCACTATACAATATAACTTTCTATAGTTCAAAATTTCTTCATTTTACCATTACAGTATGAAGTATGAAGTTGTCTTATTGTCTAAATAATTTATTTATCTTAAGTACGACAATTTTTAAAGGACATTATTAAATTGATTCAAATTAAAAGTATTAAAATAAATTATGTTATAGATATGTTTTGGATGTAAAAATAAATGTAAATTTTTTTTTCAAGAAAGCTTATATGATTGTAAACTTGATTTCATTTAAATTAAGTTTCATTGATTATCGATCAATCATACATTTTACTTTAGCCATATATAAAATGTACTTATAAATGAAAAAATTTGTTATATTATTAATCTAAGTATTCTGATTATTTAAGCTAAAGCAATTGTAATTATAATCAATTATTGAAAATTTGCTAATGAAAAATGATTATAATTGTTAAATATTCAACATATTACAATGCAGAATAGTATAAAAAATATGATACACAATTTACAAAAACAATAGAAACTAATTGTAATTGTTAAACAGTGATTATATTTTGGGAAAGAATGGTGAAAATAGTAAAAAGTTATATATTAATATACATGGTAATACGTTCTTTAAATACCACCTAATTATATTAAAAAATATAACAAATACGTTAATATATGAGTTATAATCTATAATCTATAACGTTCAACTTTAATGTAATATGGAATGCTATAAAATCATATAAAATCGTATGTGGTATAATATCTAACACATATGAATTCGCCTTAGTGCCAATAATAATTTAACGGAAAAAATCGTTAATTATTCAACAATTGATTATGGTTATTTATTTTATTAGTCTAATAAGATAACTTATATTCTTACATATTCCATTTGAACGAAATTAATATTAATTTTGCGCGGGCAATTACTTTCCACTTGGCTGTTTTATCCAGAATCCCCAAGGTGCATAAGTTTCACCGTTTTCTTCCTTTAATTCCCCACGAAATACTTTGATTTTTATTCGTGGAATATCTATTAAATTATATCGACAATAGAAATGAATAATTATAAAATTAAGCTTAAACAATTCTTTGACAGTGTAGGATTATGTCGTACCTTCCGTTATTTCGCTTCTCTCTGAAGATTCATCTTCATGGCTCATGTTACCGGCCGCATACAAGAACAACGCACAAAGACAGAAATAAATGAGTAGTGACGTCTTCATAGTTACCTGGCAAAATCAGCCTTCTGACGTTATTTATTCGGCTTTTATGCTAGATAGGACACATATAGAGCGTGACTACAATTTCTTTTAATTTCTATTTGCGGCCTATAGATTCGTCACAATTGTCTAAGAGAAAAATGTCCTCGTTTTCCAAACAGTCGCGGGCACATTAAATTTCATTAGAAAGTTTTTGAATCGGAAGTATTAGCGATCAAAGATTGATGAAAGAAGAACGTAATATTAGCGTGTAAATATTTCAATGAACACATTTTCTATAAAAGTATTGAGCGAAAATTTTAAAATAATTTAAAGACAATCTTTTTTAGTGAGTATATTCGAGTGAAATTCAAACACCAAATTTATATATAAGATGATATCAATATGAGAAAAGGTAAGGAAGGAAGAGAGAACTTATGATTGAATTCAAATTTTTATGAAGGTTTAGTGTCATTAATTAAAGGATATAATGGGCCCGACATTATACCGTTATTCGATATAACTTTCGAATAATTATTAATTCATAGACCGAATGTATTGATCAATATGTATTGATCTACATATTGGCATGGACTAGAATGGGAAAAGGGAACTGGATGTTTTGACATATAAAGGACACTATTTTTAAAATTTCTTTGTATATTTTCTTAATCACACTATATGGAAGCCCTTTTACACTGCATTTGATAAAAAACGTCTATTACAATCATATTCAACTGTAACATTAAGATTACATTAATTCTCAAATATCTTCTTAAACAATAAAATTAATTGTAATAATATCGATAATGATAGTAATAATAACAATAACAACAATGATAAAAGAACCATATCGGCAATATTTTTACATACTTGAAGTACAATTAAATGTCTAGTATTAAATGATGAGAGTTCCATTGCGTTGGATTCATTACATTATCTTTCTCGTTCGATATTGTTTTTAGTTTTATTGAATTATCATCATTCTTGTTTGCTCCTTTCTAAACTACATAAATTATATGTATATAATGCTTAAATTTATTCACAATAAGATAATTTAAAGATTTAGCCATTTTGGTGGCCCTTATGCATCTGTTTTCTCTGACTCTTTCTCTCCTCCCTCCTCTCCCCCCCCTCCTCTCTTCATTCTCTCTTTACGTGCGCATAATATTAATTTGCGTATACATATATGAACACGTATTATAAACAATTTTTTTTCATACCAATAATATGTCAGCTTTTTCATATACACCCATTCGATTCACCAAGAGGTAATTAATATATAGTTTTTCAAACCATATAACAATTATTATATTTTCTAATAGAATAAGTTTCTCTATAATCGTAATAGGACATATCGTTGTTCTTAAATAATTTTAATAATATTGGTAATCTATTATATCATAAATAATAGTTAAAATATAAAACGCACAGATTAAAGTAAATTTTCAATATTTATATGAAGTATTTAGATTTTAATTAATCCAATAGAAAAGATTGTAATACAATTTTCATATTCGTTAAATTACAAAAATAATATATAATGACAAACGTATACATGTTTTTACAAATATGATATTGAAAAGTAAATATCAGCTCAATTTGAGGCTTGTTTCTACAGTGGCTAATATTTATATTAATTTTTAGAGAAATTGCACGAGGAGAAAGAGAGTATGAGGATAAACGTCAGTTGTAAGTATGTATGGATGGTTTTGAACTTTGTATTATTTTTTCTTACTATTTAAGATTCTCGTGAATTAGCACACCAACTTAAGGCTTTTTGAATTTATGAGTAAGTTAAATAAAAAAGAATGAGAAAAATTTATACTCTGCAATAAATTAACACACATCTTTTTGCATTTCATACATTTTTCTCATTAATGTAATATTTTATATTTCACTTTTTTCATTGAATTATTCTTATATTTACGTATTGTTTTTTACAATAGCTTACAACTTTTTATTACATAACCTATGTTTTTAATTTTTTGTATATTAACGCGTATATATATATATATATATATATATATGTACGCACACGTATATATTATGTGTATTTATATTTAATTACATCTTTGACTTTTGGAAGACATTATTTTATAAACCCACTTTATTGTGTTCTACATAAGAAATTAAGAAGTCGCTAGTTATCAATATCACTGCAAACATATATATATATATATATATATATATATATATATATTTATAAAAATGGATACGACATTATTTTCTATAAATTGGCAATCAAAGAAGATTGTTTTATAGAATAGAGTAAGTAGTCTATTTTATATTATTAACCATGTAAAAGCAATATTTTTCAAATAATATTAAACATTGATAATAAGATGAAAGACTTAACATAAATTTTTAATATAAACATTAATAATAATAGCATTCATATTACAATTATACAATATAATGTTATTACATGCTAATATAGAATTATTTACTTAACAGTACAGCAAATTCAATCCCATAATATGCTTAACAAAGCACAAAAATATTAATAAATACTCTTCTATTTCTAGGAAAACATTATTTTATACACCATATACGGAGTAATAAATTTCTTCTTTATGAAATTTTTAAATAAAACAATTTTATAATAAAATGTACGATAATTTAAAAGCCATAACATAGTCAAGATAATTATTCCTTTAAGATATAAACTATTAAATTGTTAACGCTGCAGGTCAATTTAAACTTGTGTATAAATATAGTTAATCAAATCGATAATATTTTCATCATTACGGCTTAATGTAATTTTTCGCACGTATACACGTACGTTTGTCAATAGACTGGAAGACTTGGAATCAGTTTGTATTTCTAATTACGTTCAATTAATTTTTCTTATTAATAGGACGATTCTTTAGGTCTACGTCAATCTTCGATGCTTATAATGTATTTTTAATTAATACATATATGTGTATAAGTGCATTATTAAAGGCTTTTAATAAGCATCATCGAATATTTATTTAAAATTTATACATGTAAATATTGCAATCTTTTTAATTGCAGTTAACGACTTTATAACTTCACTACGATAAATGATACATAGATATGTTATAAATATATGCAACATTATTTAATATACTAAGTCAATTACAAAAAATATTGAGCTACAAGTTGTGCTAACGAAGTATATAGTTCTTGAAAAAATATTTCAAGAGCAATTATACCTTTTTATTGAGACTTTATGGTATTTTTTATTTGTAACAAACAAGATATAATTTATAATTCACGCGGATCGCAATTATTAAAAACATCTCAATATAAATATAAAATTAACAATTTAACTTTTATGATAGTAAATCCTATATTATCCGTAGTGTGTTATGTGCATTATAATTTTATGGAAGTTCTTATTGACATTTAATTATTATATTAATAAAAATAATTGAATCTAGTTGATTTTTTCAAACATTCGACGTAAAATATTAATAAGAAAGAGTATTAATTGCTGTATAAAGAAAATTATTTAAAATTATTTTATAATTCACGCAGTAATCTCGCATTCTTTCAAATTCCAACGGACTCAATGATTTTCACAATGTCATTTATCATATTGTCTAATATATTTCTTCTTCCTTCAAAATTTACTTTATTATTCTTATCTGTTAACTCTATCGATAAGTTTTTCAATAATAAAGGTGCATATGCATTTTCTCTTTTAAATTGAATTTTTCCTTAATTACTTTGATAATGCTCTCTAGTAATGGAAGACGACGATTTATCAATACTTATAGTTTCATTTTTTTTTCTTCTTTTTTTCTCTCTATATTGTCACGTTTATTGCGCGAGATCTAAATAGCTAAGTCTCATTAAACTCTATTGTTTATTTCAATTTATTAGTTCCATAATCAAACTATCGTATTAGAAGAGATACTCTTCTAGTGGAAGACAATAATGTAGAATCGAAATACGCCGCTTAAGGAGCACTCAACTCCATTCTATTCTTGCTGCTCGATGCAACTATTACGCGATTTCATATTATTCTTACTTATATTTCGACTAATTGAATTCACGAATCAATATTATTATTCGAATGTTGTTTTCAGACAATTAAATCCGCCTATATATCCGTGAAATATAAATTCATTTATTAATGTTAGTTTACGTACCGAATAATCTACGTATAAGTTTCTCAGTATAATGCATTTTGTTTTCACTTTTTTTCTTGCTGTGATTTTTTCATTCATCATTCATGCGTCACGAAGAAACAGTCAAGCATAAATCGATCGATCAACTTTCACAGCTAATTTTCTGAAGGTCTGCTATGTGTGTACATAGTCTAAAGTGACGAACAAAACTAGCCGATAATGTATTATCTCGCATATCAATCACTGTACATTCGTAACACACCAATTATTTGACCAGAAGTTAGGATATTTAAAAATTGCTCACTTTTGACAATTTGAATTGACGTAAATTGTTATTTCCCTCCCATTTATTATCTGGCTTATCAGAGAAAAGAATGTTATTTTTAGCGGTTAATTGAATTCAATACTTTAGTATAAATTAAACATTTTTATAAAAAATATTGAGATACATATTAAGATTCATTCAGTTGTAGTTTTAATATCAAATCGAAATACTTTTAATTATTACACTGACTGTCTAATAATTAAGTATATTACTTTTATTGATATGTTTTGTTTTTGTTGAGAAAATTATTTAAAAATTTTTAAAAGCTAGTATTTATCCGAAAAAAAGACTTCAACAATAATACTCTTTTCAAGTTTTACAATACATTCAACTGTTTTCGATTTATGCACCACAAATAGCAACTAGTCATGGAAATATAATGATTTTTCCGCACAAGTATATTGTTATATAAATACCTATTGACGGAAATTGCAATTTGAAGAATTTTTCTTGATTTCCATCATGTAAACATTTATTAAAAAAAAAAAAAAAAAAATATATATATATATATATATATATATATATATTAGTACTGAGCCGCTAATCGAAAATATCTGCAACAATTATATTTGAAATATAAATGTTAAATATTTAATGAAACGTTTAACATTTTCTTACGTATAAGTTTCCTCGATTTTTAAAGGTCCTTTAGTCAATAGACTGGAAGACATTGGATTATTTTTCTCCTTTATCACAATAAGCATTATATCAATGTTATCATTACGAATGAAAACAATATGTAAATTGAACTATTTAATGAATTATTTAAATGAATTTTAAACCATATTTCACCCATTTATACTTTCTTTGTACTATTGGCTTGTGCGCAGTTAACATTACAGCACATTTAAAATAATTAAAATGTTTTTATCGTACTTTACAAACGTTGCCCCAATCATTAATTACCATAAATCAGAGCTTATCCTTATTATCTCTAGGTAAAAATATTTTATACTTTTAATTGATGAATACTAGGACCAACGTTATTAAATAGCGACTCAGACTAATGTGCCAATTCAATATTTTCAAGCAATTTTAACGTGACTGTTTTACACGATAATATGCAATAATTGCTTGTTTACGTCAGGCCGATGCCGCCATAACTTCAGACAGTAAAATTCATATCCAATTGGCCTAATCGCTCGTCACGAGTACGAAAACCTTGAATCGCTCGGTTGCATCGCTGAAATACACGCGGCGTTGGGTGTGATTGGCCGATATGGAGGAGGTGCTCGGCCACGTTAAGCGAGGTCACGTTCACGTTCACGACAGCTCTTCAGCAGGGGCTAATAAAGTAAGCGTCTTGGTTTTCATAAACGGCGCGGCGGTAGAAAAATTTCGCAAATACGAAGGCCATGAGCGTGTGTCGGTGGTGCGAGGCCGACTGAAATGAAAGCGAGCGCGGGCGGATAAGCCGACGGCGAGGGGCGACTTCAAATTGGCGAATTTATATAGGCAGGCCGAAGGCGTCGATCAGGGCCTTCCCGGAGTCGTACATTCCGATGACGCCGAAGAGTAGCCCGAGGAATATGACGAAGCAGTCGTAGGCGACGGCGGTTGGCTCCATGGAGTTGCGCTTGAGCTTTAGGTGGAAGTAGCACGGCCAGATGAACGACAGCATTGTGCCGGTGAAGGAGCCAATGAAGCCCATGAGGATACTGAAGTGCGGTATGAAAATGGCCATGAGGATGGTGAAGAGGATGACGCCGACGCGCCACGCTAAACCCCAGACCTTGAGCTCCCGGTCGAGGGTCCAGATCGTCGGGAAGATGGTCTTGGGCCTGCCTCGGAAGAGGACGCGCTCGAGGAGCTCGCAGGCCGCGTAGTAGGGCAACGGGTAGGACAGCAGGGCCTTTATTACCAGGCAAGAGTTTACCAGATCCTTGAAGCCGACCGAGTGCAAGTTGTTCGTTATTTCCTGAAAGTGAGAAATGAGGCCAATGTCACATCTCCATTACCCACTCGCGTTCCATTCCCATCGCATTCACTCGTAATTTGACGTTTCTCTAGATGATTTCTGGAACGATGACTTCCCGAAAGTATGAATGATAATATAAGATCTATTTCATATGGGCCTGATACAAGATATTAATAACATAAATATTAAAACCGAGAACAAAGTGACGTTTCTGTATAGCGAATGTTTGTCACTTTATTTTTAGATTATATTGATGAATATTATAAATTATAGCGTTGCAGACGTTAATGCAATTAATCCAAATTATGAATCCATATGATTATGTAATATTATGAGATGACAAAAAAAAAAAAAAGAAAAAAACAAAAATTTACCTACGAAATCATTAAATTATTACACGTAAGAATGATGAGAATGCGAGGCGAAGAAACTTTTTATATTATATATAAAATACAATGTATTTATGCTCTTCGCAACATTGCAAGATTACGAATACGTTGATTACAATTTTTACTCCAAACGACGATTTGACTGACTGAATGATTTTTAAGATTTTAAGTTTTAAGATCAGTCATCGCTTGTCGCTCAAGAAGCTCGAGATTAAAATCATTAATTCGCCCGTAATATGATAAGCTTTTTTTTTTATAGAACTTCAACTTTATCAATGATTAACAACACTTGAATTATTTCCATTATCCGGAACAACGTCTGCACATCTCGCGCCATTCTCCAGCCAATGCAAGAAGCGAATAAAGCACGTCATTCTAAATTCACATCATTAATTGATCATAAACAAATTTGCCTACCTGTTGCGTGTCGTTCTGGAAGGTCAGGAAGCAAACCCAACCAAAAATTGACTTGAATGCTGCGGCGGCAATGTGACTCCAGTTCAACATCCAGTCGAATTTACTGCGATCGATGAGATTACCTTCGAGCGTCGGTAAGAATATTTGCGACGTGTAACTAAAGACGATAACACCAAGTGATATCGGAAATTTCTCCATGTCGATGCTCCACTTGACCTTCGCCCATCCCCAATCCCCAATCTCTAGAATGCAGTAGCCGATTATGACGGCATTAATGAACAAATGGGCAATCGTGCACCAGAAGCTCAGCAGCGATACGTGATGCAGCGATTTAAGGAAACCGAGCGGCATCAGGAAAATGCCGATTAGCTGCGAACAAAATGAGCACGATAATCGCACACGGACAATCCTTATCTATCGACGATCGTCGATAAGGGGCCTGAGTATTTGGCACATTCGGCAACTTTCAATTCTCTTAATGGGCTCTAAATGGACTTTGGGACTATAAATTTTGACGCGCGCTACGATGCTCGACGAGTTGCCCAAGCCATCCGTCCATTCAACCATAAAGCTTAACATTTTACAATTAAGCTCAAAATCCAACGTCACGTCGCATTCGCATAAACGCACGCTTAAGCGCAAACTTATCCGTATCACCAGTTTCGTTAACGATTCGTTCAGAGTTTCGTGTTCTAGCGTAAAGGCTCGGGCTAACTTACTTCGATCAACACCAATGGAGCAAGAAATTTTGATAATGACAACGATAAATGATGACTGATTATTGCCCATTACCCGCGAGAATTCTCAATCTTACAGGCGCTCTACTGACAATTGACCTTCTCGGTACAATCCGAATATTACAGGACCCCTCGGAATCGCTCAATTACCGAGCTCAAAGTCGAGCATTCGTCCCCTCGCCCTCGAAATTTCGGCCAGCCGCCCTACCATCATCCAGCTCCTCGAGTCCAGCGAGTCCTCCGGGAAGCTGCCGACCATCAAGTCGCCGCAGACGACAACGTAGAGGATGCAAGTCATGAGGAGCTCGATTATCTGAGCTATGTTGACGACCCGGGCGCCGACTCGCGGCCCAAAGCATTCCTTGGCGATGGCGACGTAAGAGTCGCGCACTCGTACTCGTTGGCCCGTGACCGCGTCCAGCTCGTACAGGCATTCGATCAGGATCTTACCGGTGTAGCAGCAAATGTGGGCGATGCCGATCATCGCGGCGATTGCCCAGTAGCCGCCGTGCAGCACTGCGAACGGCAGCGATACGATGAACATACCCTGTGCAATTGTTCAAAAAAAAAAAGAAAAAAAAAGAAAAAAAAAAGAGAAAAGAAAAACAATCAATAAATAGATAAAAAAAAAACACTTAAGATTTACCGAGACGCTGCTTTAATTAATCGTTTTTCATTTCGTAGAACGAGCATTGGGAACATTTAGCGGTGATTGACTTCCCATTAATCTATCTTAATTTCCATTCCGACGTGCCAATCACTTTTATTTTTCATTAATTAGATCGACTGGATCTATTTTCTCAGACAGGTACCAAGCCAAAGTCCGTATAGAATCCCTAGCCGAACGATTCATTCGCTCGATCTTGTTTGATCGTAAGATACTCGACGTCATATTTAAGTAAACTTTAAAATAATTTTTCATAAATTAATATCAACGCTACACCTGCGTTACATTACATTTTATTTAAAATGAAAAACTAAAAATCAATAAAAAATTTTCACAAACTTACACGTATAGTGAAACGAATAGCAATTAATGAGGAGGTGAAAAGTTCCTACTCAGAACATTATTACATTTTATTAGAGAGAATAATCGTTTTAGCATTGTTTCATTGAATAAAGAAATATAACGTACAGCGATAAGCGCGAATTTTAAAAAATTCAATTGCATTTTAATTCATTATAACACTTAAAAATTATTTCTAATCATATAAGTGGGTTTTATAAAATTTTATCTATACATATGTATTTATTATTAAATGCTATCTATTGAAAATTTACGCTTATGTGTATTTATTTTTATATAAATTTTATACTCTACACATGCGTAATAATGTATAGGATTAACGTAATGAAATAAACGATTCGTATAACTATGAAATTGAGATAATTAATGGGAAATACTTTGCACAAATTTTCTTCAATGATATAATTGAACATGATCGTTGTGCAATATTATTTACCTGGATAGCATTGGTGACATTGTAAGCTGCCTGCCATTCGTTAATCTTGACACCTGAGCCAAATTCACCTCCCCCTTCGTCGTATTCACTGAAACTACTACTAACGCTTCCGGTTCTGATTTTTTCCCTAGAAAGTCAAATAATGTTTTTTCATATAATGAATCGATGAAACTATTGTTAAATATAATTATACTGATAAATAATTGTAGTCTTACTTAATATTTTACATTTCAAGGTCACGTGACTATTGAATACTTTTCAACTATTGAATACTTTTCTTTCATTTTACAATAAATTGTTTATCTATAATAGATGATTTATTATCTCTCTTTATGCTCATACAGAAGGATTCTGTACACGCGATCACATAGACAGAGAGAGAGAGAGAGAGAGAGAGAGAGAGAGAGAGAGATTTATGCATTCTTACTTTGTCATGCATATAAACAATCTATTATACTATTATATTATACATTATGACAAACACAAGCAGTTAATCTAAATTTTTTTTCATAAAATAATAGATAAAATAATTAAGCACTGTAATAGAATAAAGAATATATATTTTGATAATGAAGGTTCATATATAATTTATTTTATTTTATATAAAAATTAAGTTTTTACTTGAATTCAAAAAGATGAATAAAAAATATATATATATATATATATATATATATATGTAAACAATGATATATTTATAACATTATTTAAAAACATTATTTATTACACATAATTATACAATTATATTATAATTATATACAATCATTAATAGTAAAAAAAAATTTATAAAATTATATCGGAATAAAATTAACTTACATAAGTTAATAAGAGATTAAATTAATCGAATCATTCAATCTGAACGAAAAAAGTTTTCTTAAATAATATGGGTTATATTTTAAAAAGAAACATTAACTTTCTATACAGAATATGAGTTAAGATTGTATAAATAATTACTACAATAAATATCAGGATTAATTTAAAAATCAAATCATGCATCGTTTGAAAACACAAAATTTTAATTTTTTCAAATTATGTTTTCAAATATAATCGAATTATTTTTATCGATGAAATACACATATTTCTATTTTAAATGGCCATAAATTACGTTATAGCCTTAAAATAAAATTTATCAACAGAAGCATTCAAGCAGTTAAAATAAAAAAACTGTGCTAATTTCTAAGTCTCGAGCAAAAGAAGATGCAGGTCTACATGCTCGAAAGTGATATCGAAGAGTATTTGCACTTTCCGAGACACGTGGTGACACACGCGCTAAGCCAACGGTCAGGAAGTGCGAGATAACGTACATGCAACAGCTTAATAATCCAAGTGATTCTCGCGCTCTCTCACCCATTTCTCTGGTAGCTGAAAGAGTCCTCGGCCATAGTTACGTGCTTTTGATCCCCGAACGAGCTGTCGGCGCCGTTGTTGAGGGTCGTCATTTCAGCCCCGTCGACGCCTTCCCGGTATTCGTCGCACTGGCCGCGAGATTCTTTAGTATTTGAGCCCCTTACCAGTTCCATGCAGGGGCTATTTTCCGGCCACGTGGCCTTGAGTGTCGCCCAGGCAACGTTGAACATCGCGCCCAACGATGGCACGTAAAAACCCCGGAAGTAGGCCATCTCCTCTCGTTAGATCTGCGCTTCAACCAAGTCCATTGCTTTTTATTGTTGCTCTTTCGTTTATCACGATAGTGTAGCTCGTGAAATTCGATACTTTTTTTCTTTTTAATTATCGTTACGCGAGTCATGCTTTATATATGTTTAGTTTTTAATTATGATATGTGAATAGAGGTAGTCTCATAAGATTCTAATTGTCTTACTCGATATATGTTTTTTGAAGTTATTGAATAGATCTATTGATGAGCGAATTCAAACAAATTAACAGCTCTTTTAATTTTGTTGCCAATGTCTGATATGGTAATACTTTAGTAAAGAAAATTTTATCCGAGAAGGATTTGTTTCATATTAAAGCATTATATAAAATGCATCGGTTTCGAGCTGAAAATTATGCAATAAAAATGTTAGATTTGATTGGAAACGTTAAAGTCGAGAAAAGTAAAACAGTCTCTTAAATTGATAATTGTTTTTCAAATATTTGTGAAACTCGTAACTTTTTCACACTTGGAGCAAAAAATTTGTCACTCATAACTAGGCTTTATCGATGACATATTCGTTATGTCCTCGAGCAAACATTGATTTTTTGAAGAGAAAAAAAAGAGTATAACTGAAAAACGTCCATCAATGTTAACTGGAGCATCGGTCAGAGCTTCAACGAGATCTCGGTGAATTTTTTTCCTCGAGTAGTTCTAGTCCCGCTTTGGTCGTCCACTTTTCGCAACTTTTGGACGACTCAACGAGAATCTAGAAACACCAACTCATAATCGCCATGCACAGGATGGGAATTACGAAGGAAAGGGAGATAGATAGAGGGTACAACGATAGAGACACAGAGAGAGACACACACAGAGAGAGAGAGAGAGAGAGAGACAGAGTGAGAGAGAGAGAGAGACAGAGTGAGAGAGAGAGTGAGAGAGAGAGAGAGCGTGTCTGTGTGTATGCGCGCGTTTGTGTGTGAAAGAGAGGAAAAACGGCAGCGTGACTCACGGGACTTTTAATTTCGCAGCGAATCGATCACGTTGAGACCCCTGGATCGTGTTTTTTGGCTGGAGAATGATCCACTTGGGGTACTCGCGAGTGCCTCTGTTACGAAAGAGGTCCACACTGCGCGCAGCCTCCGAGCGACGCGAGGGACGTCAATGGAAAGTGAAGGATGGTAATGGACCGGGACTGGCGGGAAGCTGGAATTAACGATGAAGCCGTTGCTTCTTCGTCGTCCTCGATGGCTGCACAAGTTCCAGATATATTGGCTTTCCTCGTCGATGAAAGAGGAAGAGATGGAGATAAAAGAGGAGGACGTCACTTTAATCCCGAAACCCGCGTCGACTCGTTTCACGGGGGCGTCGCCGCTCGAAATGTGTGACCGTGCGCGCAGAATTAATGTCAGCGGCGCCGACGGCCAGCATCCCCTGGTTACACGGGGACGATCGATGCGCGCTCAGGCCTTCGCTTCTTTATTCGTAACATGCGCGCGTCTTTTCGGATATCCCTCTCTCTCTCTTTCTTTCACCCTGAGCCTCTCTTTGACTCTGCGCACTCATTATATTCAGCTGGACAGATATCCCCCCGCCGTGTAGACTATCCTTCACTCAATCTTAAATTTACAATCTTAAATTATTCTTTCTCTATATTTTATATGTTTCAACGTTATGAAATGTAATTTGAAATTGGCTCAATTTATTGATTCTTAATTAACAAAAAATTGTTGCTCGTTTTTAATACATAAAACTTCTTTTTTTTTTTTTTTTTTTTTTTTTTTAATAAGGCATAATCAATAATATCGTGGCATAAATTGTTTTTCACCTACATTGAATATTTCAATTTTTCGATCTCTTATGACATTCTTTATATTCGAAAAAAAGTAAGATTTCATTCGAAATAATAAATTATGCTTTTTATATAATTATTTTTCTACATAAAATGGCATTTAAACAAATAATGTGAGCCTTTTTTTTAATATAAAAAGACTTTAGTTGACAATAAAATTAGGAATTTATTAATATATATGGAAACCGATAACTGTAGCATTGCACGAAGCTCATTTTGGGTTTCCATTTAGAGTTCAAAACCAATCCGATTCCATAACATTTTTCATAAGGATATTATATCTTAAAATTTATTCAATTTTAATTGCACCATAAATATATTATTTTAATATGGCATCGAATAAGAAAAAGAGGATTTATATTGAATCTATTATTTCTACTTATATTGAATAATTTTACATAAAATTTAAATAGAACTTTGAAATGGCATGTGAAAAGTGAGATGAACTTACTTTATTTAGTAATCTTTTGTGTTTTATATAAGACTATCTTTCATTATTTTCATTAATAAATAGATAATTAATATTTTTACTACACCCCTCCCGTGCGCGCGCGCACACATACACACACGCACGCACGCACGCACCCACGCATATATATGAATTATATTTTTATTTCATTAAAACCGATATAAATTCCATTATAAACTCACTCGAGGAGATGTTAAAATACTTTATCACTCGTTTAAAAATAAATGTTGCCATATTAGAATATTTATTAATTATTATTGTATTAATTTATCTATATCGATTATTATTGTTATTATTTTTGCCTCGTTGTATAATATTAGTAATACTGTTCTGATTTTATTTTTATTGAAAGAAAAAGTGTTAAAGAATGTTTGCTTTGATTAAATCCTCATTTAGAAGATGTATATTAAGAATTTAAAGAAGGAGTTATTAATATAATTTGTCATAACTTGGCGGTACGAATATCCCATAACGATTCATTGGCATTTGAAAGACCACTTTGACTTACAGAATATTCTTATATCTTGAATTTAAAGCTTTATGCTACTAGGAATAAAATAATGCATTATTTAATTAATAATATAACATTTCAGTTTATTTAACAGTTAAGCTAAGCTAAGTTCACGTATTAATCCGAACAGTCAATTTATTTGAATGTAAAAAAACTGTTTGTTTTTTCACGCTTTGAAAGTTTAATATTTTTTAAGAATATGTACAACAAGTTTTAAAAGCGAATTCGAAAAAAAACATCGAATTAAATTAATCGATTATAAATGCGCTTAGATTACATATCTATTTATACAATTAATTAACAATATAAACCTGCAAAATAACAATTGGTGCTTCAAAATATTTGTTTTAAAAAATCGCTCGAAAGATAACATTCAATTAAATATCCATATTGACTTTATCTTCTTACTTGACTCTTCGTGTACTCATCAATTTAAATGAAATCGCACAAGTCTTACAGCACTATTAATTATTCGTCAATGTAGCTTGAGCAGCGCATTTTTTTACTTGCGCGCGGTACATATTCACCAAGTCCCGAAGGTCGATGTAAGTGAAGTAGTGACTCCTACGGAAAACAAATTGAACTAAATGAAATAATGATTCAAAATCATATTTCCTACAGCTATAAGTATTAATTATTTCTCTCTCTCTCTCTCTCTCTCTCTCTCTCTCTCTCTCTCTCTCTATTCATTAGACAGTTGTTGTAATATCATTGTCGATATATATCAAATTGTTCATAAATCTTTTCAATTGTGAAGGATTTATATGTACTAAGAGTTTCTTTCATTACAAATTTCATTTCTTTTTAATATTATGGAAATCTAATGATTAATTTTCTCATTTGAATTTATTACGCAAAAAATACTTTGCTCTATTGATACGTTTTCAAAGAATCTTTATTCACCTATTGCTCTTAAGAATATTGCATATATTTATTGAATGTGGATTTGCTATTAATTATAAATAAATAATAAATGGATATTAGAATTCGTACATAAATGTTTGAAACGATTTTAATTCTATTATTATATCAAATAGAAATTAATTTATGGAACGAAAAGTTTAAATAAACATTTTTTATATTACAATATGTTTGCATGTAAATAATATGTTTTAATTATTCGTAATTTTATGTCAATTAAAATTTTTTTTTTATTTTTATTAAAATCTCTTGTATAAACATAATCAATTAAATATCATAGAGAAAACAAATTATTTTATATATTTCTATACATATATGGAAAATATGAGGTCAAACTTTGTTTTCACATTTATAATTCATATTATTTAAATAAATTATTTTCTTTCTACGAATTGTTATATTTACATCGAAAAACAACAGAAATGTATAATTGCAGTTTTTTTTTTTTTTTATTTTCAAATATGATTCATAGTAATAGTCTTTTAATTACTTGTATACTGATATTTTGATATAAAATTATAAAACGTTTTTAATAAAACAGTGATTGTACAGATAATCGCAAAGGAAACATCATAAAATAAATATAATTTAGATACATTAGGAATGAAATAAAATAAAATACATATGATAAGATTAACATGGGTTGGCATAAAACAATATATTATTAAGTATCCGCGAATGATTTAATCGTCGATAGACAAAGTTTCCTTGTATATTAACAATTATAGTCTCAAATAGATAGTGAATTATTTATTCAAATACAAAAGCCTTATTAATTAATTATATTCGAGTCTATTTAAGTTTAATAATTGTTTATATTTCTTATAATTATAGCCATTTTATCGAATGTTTTCTTGTAATGTTATAATCACTATAAGTAAAATAAATATATATTATGGTGTTTAATTTCAATTTATAGATTACAATTGAATTGTAACTTTATTCACATTCTAAGTTTAATACTAAAATTTATAAACTGTATTAAAAAAATATACTTTAATTTTTGGAAAAATAGTAGGGTTGCTTATCATAGAAGAAATAATTTTTAATGAATAAAAAACTTCTTTATTTATTTCCTAACTTATTTTACAATTTATTATAATAGTAAGAATAAATTTTCATTTTATTTGCCCTTAAAATAGGTTTTTATTCAATAATTTTGTGTATTCAACTTTTATTTTAATATTGTGAAATTACGAGAAATATTTTATTACATTTTGTTTATTGTATTTTTTTAAACTGAAAAATATTTTATGATTTAAGAACAATTTAAGTATCGTCATTATGATCTGTCATTAAACTACGACAGTATAGTAAATAAATTATTAACAATAGAGTAATAATAATATTAACTTTTTATTTTAACAACATAAATTTTCTCCTCTACACCATTAAACGCTTATATTAAGTTTTTTTTTTTTTTTTTTTACATTCAACACAAAAGATAAATTTAAAATATAAAGTATATTTTGGATTGATTTGGCATTTTATTTATATATTTCTAAATCATATTTCTTTGAATATTTATTTGTACGCCATCTCATGGTAAATATATAGAAGCAAAGACTTCGAAAATTTATTAAAACAATTCATTTTAATACGTGTGATTCTCAGTCTTCTGTTCTTTCTTATTTATTACGTAGATAATAAGTTTTACGTAATTTAACAAGAAAGAATGCTAAAGTAAATGCCAATATAAAGAAATCTTATACTCAAAATAGATGTAGACTAAATAAAAATAAATGACAAGAAATAAAATACTAGAAACTAAAAGACAGTAAAATATATGCAATTATCAATTATATTTCTTTAAAAATAAAAAAAATAAAAAAAAATAAAAAAAGAAAGAAAGAAAAAAAAGGCGAATTAATTTATATTTCATTTTAATATATTTATAATATTAAATGGAAAAAAGTTCTTACGCATATTATTGGTCTTTTTTATTGTGTATTATTTCACATCCCTATTTAAAAATTAATTGAACAGATTGCATGTTTGCATAGAAGAGAAAATTAATTGAACTTCTTTTTATTTTTTCAAACATTCGAATTCTTTACATTAAAAACTATTTTTGCTTTGTTATAATCTAGTCGGCTCTCATATATCTTGTTATCTCTTTATCTAACAAACAAGAACGAGTATAATCAATCAGCCGCAGAAAGTTGCACAAAAATAATCAACGTCAACGATATTAAATCTATTATACTATGCTGTTACGAATATAAAGTGTAGTTTATTCTTCTTAAAGAAAAAACAAAAGAAGAAAACATTACTTATTTAGAATTGAAAGAGAAGAGAAGACGTTTCGTAATTCGATGTCGATAATCGGCCCTAATTTAAATCTGCGGCATCATTCGCATTCCTAAATCTTAAATCTCTATCATAATCCAGATATCCGTTAGATCGGGTCGTCAGACTACGGAGTTCATCAACCTTTACATCGATGATTGTCCATGGTTGATTTGAAACGATTCGTTAGGTAGATTCTTACCGAAGACGATACTCGACTTCCAAAATAGTGGAAGCCCGTGATACACATTCATTTCACTAATATTTCTTGGAATTCCTCTTTATTATCATTATCAAACCATGAATGGGCAAATTATGCGAGATATAGGCGGTCTATTCTTAACGTATTTCAACAATTCACAAAAAAATAAGAGTCCTAAACGTTAGCACACTCATTTACTAGCTTCTTATCATCAATCTCTATCTAATATTCTTTTCCTAAATGGCTTAGCTAATCCAATAATCGTTGTTGATATCTTTATATTAATCGAATATGTTCTCCTGCTGACAATTTACAATCGAAGAAAAATATTACTATTCCAATCTGATATTGTTTAACGATACGGAGCTCCAAAAGATTATGTCACAATGTGGGATAAACCAGAACCTTCTCACTATAATCCTGTCATTGATTATGATTCCTCTATCCTTTTCATATCCGAATCTTAATCCTTTCTTAAATTACTCAAATAAGTTCGAATTCTCGACTCTTATCGAATATCTTAATTAATTAAAAGAAACAATTTTTGTCAATGATATTCTTCTGAGTCATCAACGAAGCTAATCAGCATTCGTTAACGCAGCGTTAAAACAATCGTAATGATATATTGAAATTAATTTAATCGGTGACTAGTGCATTTTCAGAAGCAACTAACTACCACTAGCAAACTTATTTATGATGTTGGTAGCTAAATATAAAATTAGTATCCCACAATCGTTTATGGTACTTTGGCTGATAATAATAGTATTCTAGACGGCATAGAACTGGAATTTTGATTAACAAATACAAAGAGTATATTACCAAGTACTTATGACGTGACCAAAGCTTTATAAACTTAAGATATTCATCCAACGATACCCTTAACTGTATTGCAGATACTGTCAATTCTTAATGGTTTTATTAAAAATTAATATAGTCTTTAAAATAAATATTACGATCGATGATTTATTACATAAAATCGTTTGTATATACGACACTATTATATCATTATCTCGTGAAATGAAAAAATATTTCTATTTAAAAGCTTCAGGTTCATCGAGTTTTGCTTTCTCTTAAAGTTTCTTCTAGATTAATTAGTTTAAAGATATTTGCAAATATAATAAAAGCGACAGCTGTATGAAAAATCACAAAAATCACAAAAATTACAATAATATAAAATATTCTTAATTTTAAAGGGTTAAAGTAAAACAAACAAACAAATAAACAAAAATAAAAAAAAAAATATGACGATATTATATTAATTTTGAAAAAAGTTGAATATACTTTTTAAGGAATCTTATTGTTGTGTTAGTGAATAGGATGATGTACGTCAGATATTTTATCAACTCTTATTCTTCGCATTTCATTCATATATTATTATTTTGATAAAAAAATCTTTAAATATAAATCAATAAGTAGTGCGTATAAAAAATCTTTTGTAAAAATTGTCATTGCTCAAAGAATCACAAATACTTGTGATTTGTCATTTTGTCAAATATTTATCTAAGGACAATGGTATTACTTAAAATGCAACAAATCTATTATAAAGTAAAATATTCTACTCTAAACTTTGTAAATAATAAATTCACCTTCAATCCACGTAAGTAAAGAATATTTTTAAAAAATTACAAAACACTACTATTGATAAAACAAAAGAATAAAATAGAATTCTTTTAGCCGTTGCTATCATTCGCTGTTTGTTGAACATCAACATTCGCCATTGAATTATTCTCTATTACTGAATTGCTTTCCTGCAATGATATCGACTCAGTACTTTCAGAGACAATTACTTGTTTCGATTTAGCATCCAAGTGGTTAAATTTTATATTCTGTTCCACGAGGGTTGCATTTGTAGTGGAATGTATGGGAATAGTAGTGTGCGGAGGCACCTGCCGTTGGCATGAATGCAATATCACCTCCGGACCTCCTCCGTAAGTTTTTACAAAGAACTGCCAATGTTCTTCTATCACTAAACTGTAGTCGGAATCTAGTAAAGAACAAAAGAAAAATAAGAAAACAAAAAAAAAAAAATTTAACAATAAAATAAGAGAATATTTTAGATTAAAACTTTTGTAACTTAAAAATTTGTTAAAAATGTTATTAATTTTGATAAATATTGATAATCGATTACTCGACTAACATTAAATTTTGAAAATCGCTTTAAAAAAAGATTTTATATTATGTAATCGATCGTTTGGCAAATTAGACAAATTTCTGGATGAAATGAAATATGAAATAATGATTTGACAATTGCTTTAAGACTTGTATATGAGTGTCTGTTAAATAATCAGATTAAAAATTTAAATACTAACCAATTTTCAAAACTGCTTGACCACTCTTATTTACAACAATAGAATTATTATCTATTGCTCCAGGAGGCTGCGTCTCCTTGCTTTTTACAAAACTCTGCCACTGTCTAAACCAAGTCGTAGACAGTGCATAAAATGCTGTTGGATTATCTGGTATATTTAAAATATTGTACATTTCTAATTCATGGAGTCGGCGTTTCTCCAATGCCTCGTATTTCTCTTCGCAAATTGAACATTCGTATAATTGTGTGCAAACTGGTCCACCGCTAAATCTGTTGATATGAGGCAAATTTCGTTTGTCAATTTTACTTTCCACTGCTTACTCATACCACTTGAACCTCAAATTATTTTGTTAATATTTTTTAACGCGCACTTAAGTTTGAATTATTAAGTCGACTTAATTACTATTATGGATACTATTTTATGAAATAATTAATATTGTCAGGAACCAAATTATTTGATGAAATTGTACATTGTACGCAAACTAGACACATAAGATTCATGAAGAGGAGATGAGGTTTTTATAACGCTCAATTATTTTTTTTATAAAATTGTAATAAATTCTTTTAGAATGATTTTTTTCAATAGTATAAACTTATAGTATTAATAATTGAAAAATTTTATAATTCCTAGAGCATCGTTAAATTCACTTTCAACATTAATTATGATGTAAAAGATATTGGTCGCAGAATATAGAATAAAAGAATCTCCATTGTGAATATTAGCTATAACTAATTATTTATAGCTATCCTCGGACTCGTATGGTAATAAAAAAGAAGGACGAATTAATTAATTAATAAGAATTCATTTAAATTCATTAAAAAAAAATTAATTCATAACGTAAGAAATGAAAAAAATTAATTAATTGAACAGAACGTACGTCATATTCTAAGATTAATTGATATTTACAAAATATATAATGTTAAACATTTTTTCACTTTATTTTTTATCCTGGATGCATTAAGCTAACGTTTATTAAAAAAAAAATAAAAAAAAAAAAATAAAAAAAAAAATGGATGAAAGCAAAAAGAACGAAAAATCAAGCGAAAGTAACTAACTTTTTGAATAAAAATTCCCAAATTGGTCGCTCGATAGGTCTACTAATCTTCTTGATGAACTTTGATCTCGCAGGGTCGACGCCACCGTGTTGGCACAAAAACTCTGAATTATCAATTGGTCCTGGCTCGGCAAAGGTATTGAATCGATTGATCCACTGGGTCGAGATGAAGAAATTTAAATCCGAGGCCTCCTTCGAGGGCGTATCCATGAGCTCGACAATTTCCTCGCGTAGTTGCATCATGTCCTGCGAGGTCTTCTTGTAAAAAAGGACATAAGCTCCGCAATTTTTGACATCCTCGGGCTTTACGGGAGTGACGCGCTGATCGTCGAACTCGAACCACTGATTCGTCGAGCTGTTCAGGGCGTAGCAGACGTAGTGTCCGCCACCGGCAGTCCCGTGATGGCAGATAACCGATATGAGGCCGTAGGTGGTCACCTTGGATACGCAATCCTCGTGCAGATGGACTCGCATGTCCAGCTCGTCAAGTGGGAAAGACACGTAGCTCGCTATTTTAGAACTGAACATGAGCTCGTGCCGGAACCTCTTGAGATGGATGCACAGCACTTCGGGTAGCTCGAGGACCTTGGAGAATTTCGTGCCGTTACGCAGTTTATTGCACTTCTCGCAGCTGTACATGTTGTCGCCTTTGAGCTCGTCCGTGCTGAAGAAGGCCGACAGGCAGTCGTCGAGGCTGACCACCGGGGGCCAAAACCACGAACTTATCCACTGTATGATCCACGAAAACCAGCTTGGCTGATTCGTTACGTAGACGACGTTGGAACAGGGACCGGATTTCTGGGGCGTCAGCGAGCCCTGGCACAGCATGTCAATATGGTCTTTGCTCGGTATGGGCAGGGACAGGTCTTGGAAGGTCTCTATTCGCGTTGATATTCGGTCGCAGGTGAGGCACTGTACGCTACTTAGGAGCTTCCCGTCAAAAATATCGCTGATGATGCTGCGCGTCTTCGTGGGCTTCTTCGTGCGATGCTTAGCCGGTGAGCTTTGGGAGTAGGTAGGCTCGGCCGTACCCTTCTTCACGCCCCGGTTCGAGGATTTACTTATTGGCTTGTCCGCTTGACTGACTTTCGAGTATCTTCTTTTCGTACCTCTTTCGCCGTCGTCGCTCAGCGAACTTTGCTCGCTCACTCCGGAATCGCACGTCTCATATTCAGCGTCCGATTGGCTCGAGCCAGCACCGTCGACTTCTGTTTCGTCATCATCCGAGGAAGCCTCGTCCGAAGTCTTCATTCGCAGCAAATTTTCGCGATCTTCCTCTCTGTTCTCCTTCAATTCTTCGTGAAGCTGGTCCATGAAGCAGCGTAGGAACTCTTGCGTGTCATGTTGGTGATAACCTGTACATATATTCATTAAAGTAATGTTTAAAATAATGTGCTACTTCTCTTTTTCCTTAATTTTATTTAGCTTCGTTAAAATGTCAATAAATATGTCATTTATTGTCATTTATTCAACTTGTTTGCAAATTATGTATAATCATCATTATATGATAAATTTGATTGAATGTTAATATGAACATGCGACAATTTTACGTAACAATATTATTCATTCTATTAGTTTTGACACACGTATTCTTTCTACGGTCAATTTATAGATTATACGTTATGAATTTGTTATGCTTTTCAATAATGCTTTTCAATCGTGTGTATGGTAATTAAAATTTTGAAAACACCACTGCGAATTAACTGCACTTGTATTATAATAATAAGTGATTAATTAAATTTTCTAAGAAATTGCATTGGGTCACTTTTAAAAAACAATGGCTTCAATATTATGTGGGCAATTTGTATTTTCAATAAAAGCTTAAAATATAAGTATGATTAGTAGCTCGATCAAATTATTTTGAAAAGTATTGTTCTATGATAAATGCTAGGAACGAATTGCAATAATTAGCAATAATAGTAATGATGGTAATAATAAAAATTACTTAACAAATTACCTCGAAACATTGGGTAAACTGTTCTTATACCATTTAATACATCGTGTGGTCCAATAAATCCTCTAGTTCCTTTAGACCACATTTCGCTTATAAGATGCAAATAACTCAAACTCAAGGGTGGCTTACGATTTCTACTGAGATAAGTAACCATATGACCACAATTTATAAAAAACTGTGTTAAGGGTGGAACATTTGATAATGCCTGTAGGGCCGAATTCATGTAACAAGTGTTACCAATATTTTGTAAGCCAACTAGTCCACTGGGTCTTCCTGAAAAATCTCTGACGTCATCAGAATCTGTACTATCGGGTAAGTCTTCTGATTTATCGAGAAAAGGATCTCCTCTTTCCCCATGAATTCTATTAACCATATTACTATCATCTATGAATCTACATTTAATTAAAAAATTAAAGTTACATATAGAAGTTATTAATAAATGATGTTTGTTTAAAATAATAATTGTTTGGCTACTAACTCACTACATCATTTTTGTTTTTTTTTTTATAAATTCTCAAATAATTATATTTAATAGTTACCACCTTTGTTACAAAACAAAAGAAATTTTTTTTAAAACTTACTTTTTAATACACTGCCGGTGTGAATCATAATTTTCAGTATTGCTATCCATGTTACCCGAAGCATCTCCTGAAAATTTATTACCAAACGTTTTATGATCATTCATGTTTGGAGACTGCGGTGGAGATGGCATATACATAGTGTGAATCTCCCGCCCACAAAAGTAACACCAAATTTTATTTGTTGATAAATTCATGTATGCCGAGTGTAACGGTAATTCTCTGTTATGAATTTCATGGTGATGCTTGTCACAGCCAACATATCGACATTCGGAATATAAACAAAGCCAAAGATTGGAACTTTTATAATCACAGTCGAAACATTTATCAAAAGTTTCTTTATGAGCGATTACATTTTTAATAATTGACAGATCACCCTGGCTGTCAATATGCAAACAGTTCATTGCAATGAAAGGCATTGGTACTGGTTTTCTAGAAGAATAAAAAAATAAGTACATTTATTTCAAGGTTTGTCCAAGATTTTTTATACTATTTCATAAGCAAATAAAATGTTTACCAACTAAACCTAAGTATATGTAAAATGCTAATAATATATTGATTATGATTTGTTTTTTTTCTGATATTAATGATGATAAATATTAAAAAAATACGATGATTAATAAAACTTATTTTTAAAAATTTAATAATTAATTATATACATGAGATTCAAGACTTCCTCTATAAAATGTACAAGGTGCTTTTACATTAATAAGAAATTAATTTAAAGAAGAATAAGACAATAGTTTTTCCTTTTCTATAATAAGAATCAAAATTTAATCTGCATTAAAGTAATAAATTGTTTGTGGTTAAAATTTTCTTCTAGTATTCTATATTGGAATAGAATATTATTTATTAATTATTATTATTATTATTATTTATGTGTTTTTCATTAATAAGCAATTAAACAAACTGATATAACAATAGAGTTAAAAAATAATTATAGTAATGGAAATAAAATAAGTAATTGTAAAATTGTTAAAAGGAGCTAGAATTAAAGTGAATAAATTTTTCTAATAATTTTTATTGTAATTTAAAAGTGGCGACACATGGTCACATTATTTGATGTATTATAACAAGCTGTTAGAATTTTCAACTTTTCTTATAATATAAAATAATAACAAATCATAGTTAGTATTTTCATTAAATTTCCTTACAATTAAATTACATTTTTGAAGGAGAATTAATTTTTTCAGTAGCATAATTCCATTTAAGATTAATTAATTTATTTTACTGGAAGACTCAAACCTTCATAAACAAAATCTATATATTTTTTAATTTTGCTCAATTTACCTGTTTCTTTATTTTTTACTATACTCCCTGGATAAATTCTATTGTTTGCGACTGCTCGTATGGCTTATGCTTAATACGACGATGTTCTTACACTCTCTCTAGGCTTTTTTTTGTTTTTTCGTTATTCGTCACATTTAAGCTTAATAGGCTCGGACGTTTTTTCATTAGGGTAGCTCCGCTCGTAATAATCTTAAAATATTTTTTCTCGAGTGATATCCTAACCTGCGCGTGTCATTATTTTCATCTTATATTACACATTGCATTTACAAGTCACAAGGACAGTTTTCAGTTACTAGTTATTACATATCGAATAGACATCGGTGGACTTCAAGTACTAATGGTAGCGAAATCCGCTGATCATCAACAAATAGTTTTATTATATGCATACGAACATAAGTACATACACGCATGCATATAACTATTTTTGTAATAACGGAAATATTACTTTAGTATTTTTCCTTTTCAATGTAGGTACCCATGTGCCTTCCACACATCCCCCCCCCCCCCCCCCCCCCCCGCCCCGCC